>NC_054469.1:101590872-101892247 GCF_017639515.1 Carcharodon carcharias
GGGTGGGGCTCTATAGAATGGCATTTCAAAAAATATTTCTCAATATTTGCTGCAAATCATAAGATAAAACACATATCACTTTCTCTGCAATCTTTTTACAGCCATGTGCCTTACCCTTTCCTGCATTTTTAGAGTAGCAGTCTGAATAGTCTGCAAACTAAATTGATTTAATGTAATCATACTATATCTAATTGTAAATGTGCATGCTTTGTTTGTAAGTAAGTAAATAAAGCACTGGAAATTCAGTCTTTGAAATTCATGATTATTAATGTGCAATTATGCATATTCATGGAGTTCCGAGAATCAGGTTAGATGACACTGGAACAGTAACAGTCCTTCGATACATTCAAAATTAGTGCACTTTGTACCAAAGAATTTCACCTACAATTTCAAAGCCAACAATTCACCTCTCATCTCACAAAGATCTCCCCAGTTCTGCTGGCATTCCAGACATTGTGGTGTCAGACAATAGCCTGTAATTTGTTAATGAATTATCCCAAAATTTTGAGAAGGAATACGGATTCATTCACGTAACCGGCTCACCTTGTTATCCTCAATCAAATGGAGAAGCTGAGAGAAGTGTACGAACCATCAAAGACTTAATGAAGAAAAATGAAGATCTTAATTTAGCTCTTCTGAGTTACTGAGCTTCACTGCTACAAAAGGGTTTCTCACCATCAGAGTTATTAATGGGAAGGAGATTGAGAACGCTGCAACAGAAACTAAAAGCTAATATTACATCGAATGATCATGAGAGGGTAAAGCAGCATGAGGAAGATCAGAGAAACAAACAGGCTCCCATGACTTTAACTTAAGGCACAGAGCACAAAACTTATTAGTGCTGAAGCCTGGGGGGAGAGTATGGGTATGGTACCAACAGAAAGAAGATACAATAATCGAAAGAGATCCGCAACCAAGATGTACAGGATTAAGACAGACCAGGGAAATATAAGGAGAAACCGTTGCACCTTAATGTCCTTGGAAAGAAAGCCAACCAAAAATTGGGCTCTCTACTCAGATCCTGATGGAGAAGAAGAAAAAGAAACAAGACAAAGCTCTACAGCCTCCAGGAGAAGGATATCAGATTGACAGGAGGGAGTGTGCAGAATGCCCTCAACCTCAGAAAGAGATCAGAACAAGATCAGGGAGATTGGTCAAGGCACCTCAGAGACTAACCCTATGAGGTCTGAGACTTTGGGGAGATACGAGGATGTATATAATTGGGATAAAGACTTTGGGGGAGATGTGGAGTAAAGGGTTAACATCAGAAGTACATGATGCTGATGTAATGATGTAACACCCCATGATTGAGTAACAGATCTGGAGGAGGAGAAGTTCTGACCTATTGCTGATGTCCCAATATGTACATAGAAGCTGGAAGCACAGCCCAGAACCTGTTTGTTATTATTTTCTAGCATGACCCCATAGTAAACAGAACCCACTCACTCCAAACCCATGCTACTTCATGTAGATGAATGCAGTAGGTCATGGCCTCACTGCGTTTTCCCTTAGTTTTCATCATGTAAACTCTGCCACTGCAAAGATCAGGCAGGCTATAAACCTGGAACCAACTGTCAGTAAAGGATCCTATTGAAATATGAGAAATCAAGGGTAGTATTGGATTCTTTGAACAATTAACAGGAGAATTAAATTTTAGGGAAGTAATGCATTTTCCGTTTGCAGTTATGTTGTTCATCCAATTTGAGGAAAAGGCTGAAGAGGAATGAAGGAGTGGATGGAAACCAGGGGATTCCAGCATCATAACAGATGGTTGTACCTGAACTGTAGGTATCCACATCAGAAGATCCACTGACTAATCACCCAACTGGATTTTTCTTGCAGATAGTGGGTAAGAAGGCTGTGATTTCCTTCAGGTGCAATAGACTTTTGGTACCTAACCTGGAACCTTCTTTCACCAGAGACACAACATTGACAATGGTTGTCAATGTGACAATCATTCTAAAAGCTTATATAACTGAATGTATCAAACCAGCTTCGAGTGACATTAGTCACATAAGCCAATCAGCAGTGTAACCAACAGGTGACAGGCATCCTGTTTAAGTGAGCTTTGATTTCAGATCTTTCAGATGTTCTCATCAAAGCAGAGAGAGGGAGAGAGAATGAGCAGTCAGATTTTATCAAATGCTAGCATTCCATCAAAAGTGCAGGGTGCCATGATGTCAACATTGAAGCATTAAAGGCCCTATCTGAAAATGCTCTCTACTTCATCAGCTAGAGTACAATATAAAACAACATGTTCCCCTATGACAGAAAAATTAAATAAATATCCTACCTACAAGTTGGTGTTAATTTTGTGCCTTAAATCCTGGCCCGTCCTTTCTCATAAACTCCCATGAGCAACAACAGAACAAAGTATTACAACTGAACAGACTGAAGCAATTCTTTGTGCTGATTTAATAATTTTGATGTAGGAATAAAAATTGCTTTTCACCCATTTTTTAGGCTTGTCGTGTTTCCAGTGTGTGCCAGAGGCCCAAGGTTCTTCCAAAATTGGGCCTCAGGCTTCACCTTGTACCTTTAAAGACAGCTTGCCAGTCACTGCGGGGCTAATTTGGTCTAGTAATAGCTATCAAGCAAGATCCGGGGGAGGAGGAGGAGGAAGAAGGAAAGTTAAGGAGAGCTAGCACGACCTAGCAGCATACCACAGTGATACTGTGGAGACACCACCAATAGTCGTGCTGTTAGTGGTGAAGGAATAATATCTAGATGAAGAGAAAATAATTTGGAGCATCCATTATATATTTCAGCAAAGAATATTATAAACCAGTTAATTTTGTGAACATGCAAAAATAACCAGCAGGAAGAGACAAGTTGCTCCATCATCCTAGACGCACCACCAATGGTTGGACCATTATGGCTAAAAACTGCTTCCCTCTAGTGACTGCACCCACTCCCATAACTACCCTTACAGCCATGTAACCTCCCAGGAAAGGGAAAGAAAAAGGAAAAGCCCATGACCAATAGGGCAAAAAATGTTCTGAATAATTCCGCTCCGACACCTTCAGGCAAACATTCCCAACTGTACCTTCTCTTCCCTGACTACCTGCCTTCCTTTCACCTTCCCACTTCCTATCCTTCTCGGATTTGAAAGGGTGATGGAAAAAAAGTTTTGATCCAGCTGTTTTAACCCTCTGTTCTTCCACATGGGTTACTTTGTTTTACTCTCTCAGACTCAATAAAAGTCTGCCCAGGTTGTTTCCATAAATTCCAAAATTTCTGCCTTACACCTCAGGAACCAGCTCATATGGACCCAGAATAGCCTTTTTTTACTGCATCATAATCCACAGATACTTCTTTTAAAAGTAATGCATATACCTCATGAGCTCTACCCACCAACCTACTTCGTGAAAATAATGTCTAGAATTCTTTTGGCCATTTCATTTGCTTAGCTGTCTTCTCAAAAGAAATAAAGAATGCCTCTACATCCCTTTCCTCAAATTTCAGAAGAGCCTGCATAAATTTAAACATCTCCCCACAGAGTTTTGGGTTGAAGGTGGTCGTTTCACCATCAGAACCTTCCTAAGCATCAGAGGTCTCTTTTTTACAGTCCAGCTTTTTAAGCTGATATTCCCTTTACCGTTCCTTCTCTCTTTCCTCCATTTCTAATTTCTCCCTCTGGAGGTCAAATTTTCACATTTCCATTTCTCTTTGAAATGCTCTCTCTTTTTCCTTTTCTTTTTCTTTTGCCTCTAATTCAATCCTTTCCAGTTCCATTGCTTGTTCAAGTTCAAGCTTCTTCATTTGTAACTGAAGTCTCACCACTTCCAGCTGTGACTCACTAGTTTCAGGTATCCCTTCCAATTTCAAATGCTGCGCTATTACTTAAATTATGTCTGTTTTCCTCACCCCTGCGGTTAATCCTAACTGCAACTTATCTACCAATTCTGTTAACTGAGCCCTGGATTCTTTTTGTAAATCAGGCAGGGTTACATCTTATGCACCCAGAAAAGTCTTAACAATTGCTAAAGTCATGTTCGTAGTCTAACCACTTTAAAATTCCTCAACACCAACTCCTGAGTTCAGAGTTCTTCTTACACTTGTAGCTCTCAGATTCACCAACTCCAAGCCAATCAAGGATTTTTTTTAAAGTCCTGCAAAGAGCCCCCAATTTTATGATATGGCAGGTGGTATTTGCCGGGCTGACCAAATCCCAAAGGGAAACTTGGTCAAGCTATCACAACAATTTTGAAATTTGTATTTATTATGAGAAGATATGTGTAAAGAAGTCAGAAGTAAAGATTCCACTACCACTTTTGGAGATTTTAACTATTAAATTAAAACATTTATTAACAAAACCAAAGAAAAGAAAACTTAAACACACAAGATTATGGTTACACAGTTACTTTTAGTCTTACAACATTTCCCAAAAGATTTCTACTTAGCTAGACTCACAAATAAGCATTCTTTTCCAGGCAACAGTCCCTATAGATTCTTAATCTATAAAATATCCAGTAAGGTACCACAGTTGCTATAAGGGAGATATTTCGCAAGTTTCTCTCTCCCACTCACTCAACAATTGAAATCCAAGGTTTGTAAAAAACCTTGCTTTCTGGAACAACCAGACACTTCTCTGGGGTGACTAGAAGCTGCTTCACAGGACTATGCTTGCAGAACAAACTCTTCAAAGTCACGTGGCCACATCCCTCATACAGCTTTCAATCTTTCCTTAACTATATTTTCCCCCTTTCATTTTAAACCCATTGTTTTTAACTTTCTTTTGAAAGTTACCTTTCCCAGAATCTAAAAATCTTTCATGTTGGCTTTACAGCCACCACTTTTGGGAAAATTAAACTTAATAACTGCTTTATTTATTTATGATGTTTGCCAGTTGTAAAGCTTCCTTTTCTCTCTCTTTGAAATTCAATAGCTAAAAACTCACTCCTCATTTATCTCCTAATGCAAATTCCTATTCATGCTGTATCTACTAGTATCCCATCTTAGCTTGCTCATCTCCACTTCAAGCATGCCTACTTTACACCTAATCCTTTGATGATTTAAACCTTGCAGTCTGACTGTCTTCAGTCTAATTAAATTAGTCACACACACACACAAAATAGACACAGCCCCCACAAGCCTGCTTCACAGTATCCCATAGTAGTATTAGAAAAAATGACATTTTCTTTATAATACATGGTGACTTTTGCTGGAATAATGGGCATTCACTGAGGGAATCTTCTGAGCATGGTCACACAATGACTATGGGTTCCAGAGTGGTAGCCTTTGCGATTATAGAATGTCTCCCCATTGATGTGTGGAGTCCAGATATGCACACATATGCAATCGGTGACTCCCTGAACCGTTGGAAATCCTGCTATCCTGGCAAAGCCTCGAGCTCTCTCCATCTACTTCTCTCTGGTGATAAAGAAGATAATGAAGCCCTCTCTCCTTCTGTACAGGGCTTCTGTATCAACTGCCTGATACAGCGATGCACGGTGAAGTGTGAAATGTTGGAAATATCATCTGCTCCTGCCTATAAGTATCCCCATGGCGTAGAAATTGAGGGTCATTGTTACCTTCAGAGACACTGGTAGCACTATCCTTGCCCTGCTATGAGGCTGCAGGTTGGGTTGCAGGTGGTGACACAGTTCAGTCACCACCTCCTTGGTAAAACACTAGGGCCTCCCACACTCCTCCTGGCTGAGGTTGTGGTCGGAGAAGGGTTCCTGAAGACCCTTGGTGGGTAGGGTCTTCTATTGAGAGTCTTTCTCCTCTGCACAATATTTCCACTCTCTGCTGCCCGTACTCCATTTCCAACTCACGCGACAGTCAAAGAGGAAGTGCACTGTCACTGAAAGCGTCTCCTGACAGGCCAACTCTTTGACTTCCCAGAGTCCAGCACCACTCCTTTGTGAATCCAAAATCCTCCAATAGCACAACACAGAATTTTCACTCACTCTGCAGCAGCAACAGAAAATCAAAACACTTCACCTGAAAGTTAAAAAGTGCTTGTAGGGTGTTCTCTCATGGAGTGGACTCCTGTTCAGCTGGGAGTGAGTAAAAGAGGGAATTAACAGGATCTCTGGGGCCCCAAATGGCAGATAAGGTGATAAATTAGTGTTAGATGCTGTTTGACATCATGATACAGCCACTCTGCATGTTTCTGGCACACACATGAAACACCCATGCTAGCAGCCTCACAATCAGGGCATTGTACACAAGCATGCTGGAAGTGTCTGGAAGTGCTCCGCCCAACATTTATAGAATTTATGGTTTCAATAGCACCAATACAAGCAACATTTGTCAATGCACCACATAAAATACTATTGAAGAAGATGAAGAAGTATGAAGTTAAGGCATTAAAAAACTGGTGAAAAGGAGGAAACAGAAGGTTGAACGAGTAATTTGAAGCCAATGCCAAGAGATTAATTCTCATTGTCAAAGACATTCATTTGTCAAACATGTCAAACTTGTCAAAATAAGAATACAGCTCTCATACTGCCTGCTCACATCGCCGTCAGTCTCACAACAAGCCCCTCCCCCACTTCACTTCACTTTCTTACAATCACTGCACCAACCTTTGTCCCTCCTGCAGCGGGTGATGTAGCTCAGTGAGAGATTCTTTGTTGTTTGGAGAAGTGCCTTTGTTCGTAGTTGTGTGTTGTGTACTGTGGCTTGCCATAGTCATGTGACCTCTGATGTCATTCCTTTGCGAGCGAAGGATTTAGGCAGAAGTCATTTTACCCATCACCTGAATTTTGTGCTTGTCATGTGCACGCGATGTGTGGGCCCGGAAGCGGACGCGATATGTGCTTCTGGCTGCGATTGCAACTGATACACAATTTCGCGCTGGCTGGCTAATTAATTGGTGGCCAGTGTGAAATGCATGCTGGGAGAGACTCAGCACTGCCTGGGCGGGGGGTGGTGGGGGGGTGGCAGGAAGAGGGCGGGCGTCAAAACAGGTGGGGTTGCAGGCGGGCAGTTTACAATGAACTCCTGAAGACTGACAACTGCTGTGGAGCTGCCTCAAGGAGCTGCAGAATTGTTCAAAGGATATTTGCACACAAAAACTGCCACGAACTAACTCTAATGCAACTACAAACAATTGACAGCTATCTTCATAACTCCTCAACATTCAGACATCGTCTAGGCATTTTATCCCACCTGGACTGAGAATGATGCAAAAATGTGAAGGCTACTTGGCCTGTGCGCCAAGCATAAAAGCACACAGGTCACTAAAAACCTGATCGATTGGGGCTTTAATTGGTTTAATTGGAACTTAGATTGTTGGTGAGTGTGCTTCTGACTTCCATGGGCACTCCAGGAGTTGGAAGTGCGCCCACCAACTGTGGTATGGCACAACATTGCTATGACATTGGGGACACTTGCCCGATGTTTCCTCGTGCGATTTTACACTTGTTTGGGTCGGCCACACGTCCAATTGTAGCACGTACAATTCTAGACATCGTGTCAGGAGTGTGCAGCTGAAATTGAATGGACTCTGATAGTTGGAAGAGAGCCAGCTGCTGTAAGAAACAGCAGAGAATAATTAAAATTTCAGTCTGCAACTTTGTACAGGACACTGACTGCTGGGTGAGTCAGTATGGCTTTAAATATTCCAGAACGGGCTCCTAAGGAGATGAAAGCAGATTTGAGGATGAATTGGAAATTCTTCCAGTGTCATTGACAGAATTATGAAATTGCCACAGAGTTAAACAAGAAAGCTGAACAAACAACAACTGGTAAAAGCAAAATACTGCGGATGCTGGAAATCTGAAATAAAAACAGAAAATGCTGAAAAAACGCACCATCCTGTTCTCATGCCCACATGTCCATCCGCTCTGCTGCAATGTTCCAGTTAAGCCCAATGCAAACTGGATGAACAGCACCTCATCTTCCGATTAGGCACTTTACAGGCTTCCAGACTTAATACTGAGTTCAAAAGCTTCAGACCATGAACTCTCTCCTCCGTCTTTAATTCATTTGTTCATTTTTAAAAATCCTGTTTCCCCCACAGGGCCATTTGTCACTTGTTTTAATGGCATGAATTTTCAGCTCAGTGGGCAGGCGTGATTGGCAGGCCCAGGAGCGGCCGGGAAACAGATCATATCCTGCAATCGGCCCTGACCGCGATTTCACATTGGCTGGTCAATTAATGGCCAGCCAACATGAAGCGCACGTTGAAATGCCAGGGTGGGGCAGGAGGAGAGCGGGCGCTGATGTAAGGGCGGGTGTGGGCGAGCACTGAATGAAAGCTCCCTGAAGGCACAGAGCTGCCTCAGGGAGCTCAGCACTTCAAAACAATGAAATAAAGATGTTAAAATCTAGGAAAAAATGTCCACGCATCAGAGTCAGTCACCTGAACATGCACATTACAAAAATTCTGCCCGTACATTTTTACTTTTTTTCATTTAATAATGGAAACTTCATCCCACTCTTGAATGAGGTTTCATCAAAAGTGCAAAGTCCGCCTGGCAGATTTGCCCGTGTGCCAACCATAAGGTTGGATGAACCATGAAAAATCGGGGACAATTGGAGCCTTAACAACTTCAGTTGTCTTCTTAATTGTCAGTGTGCGCGCTTCCAGCACTCGTGCATGCCCGCCGACCAAAATATCACGCAAATGCAGGATGACATCGGGACGTTCAACTGACATCATCACGCACGATTTTGCATCCAATCAGGTTGAGCGCGTGCCCCGCACGCTGACCTAAAAGTTTTGCCCTATGTTTTGCTTCACAGAGTGCTGACCCTTTTTTTGCTATTAACATATTCTACTATCTTACCTTTATGCTACTATCAGCAACTTCTTTGCTCTTTACCAATACCATTAACACTTCTTTTGTCTTGTGTCCATGAATTACAGAATTTACAAAATCATAGAATTTTAACCGCACAGTAGGAGGCCATTCGACCCATCATGTCTGCACTGGCTCTCCAAATGAGCATTATGACCTAGTGCCATTGACCTGCCATTTTCCCTGTACCCCTGCACATTGTTTCTAATCAAAAAATCATCTCATGTCCTTTTGAATGCCTCGATTGAACCTGCCTCCTCCACACTTCCAGGCAGTGCATTCCAGACCCGAACCACTCGTTGTGTGAAAAAAAAATTTTTCACTTCACATTTGCTTCTTTTGCAAATCACTTTAAATCTGCGCCCTCTCATTCTTGATCCTTTTACGAGTGGGAACATCTTCTCCCGAGCAACTCTGTTCAACCCCCTCATGATTTTGAACATCTCTATCAAATCTCCTCTTAGCTTTCTCTCCAAGGAAAACAATCCCAACTTCTCCAATCTATCTTCATAACTGAAGTTTCTCATTCCTGGAACCATTCTTGTAAACCTCTTCTGCACTCTCTCCAATTGTTCACATCCTTCCTATAATGTGGCACCAAGGACTGTACACAATACTCCAGTTGAGGTCTTATATAAATTCAGCATAACCTCCTTGTTCTTGTACCCTATGACCCTATTAATAAAGCCCAGGATACTATATGCTTTATTAACTGCTCTCTCCATCTGTCCTGCCACCTCCAGTGATCTATACACATATACACCCAGGTCTTTCTGCTCCTGCAGCCCCGTCAAAATTTCACCCTTTATTTTAATTTGTTTGTCCATGTTCTTCCTACTAAAATGAATCACCTCACACTCCTCTGCATTGAACTTCATTTGCCACCTATCTCCCCACTCCACCAACTTGTCTATGTCCTTTTGAAGTTCCTCTTCACAGTTCACAACACTCCCAAGCTTCGTATCATCCGCAAACTTTGAAATTGTCCCCTGCACACCAAGATAGAAACATAGAAATAAAAGCAGGAGTAGGCCATTTGGCCCTTCGAGCCTGCTCCGCCATTCATTATGATCATGGCTGATCATCCAACTCAATAGCCTGCTTCCGTTTTCTCCCCATACCCTTTGATCCCTTTCACCCCAAGAGCTATATCTAACTCCTTCTTGAAAGCATACAATGTTTTGGTCTCAACTACTTTCTGTGGTAACGAATTCCACAAGCTCACCACTTTCTGGGTGAAGAAATTTCTCCTCATCTCAGTCCTGAATGGTCTACCCCATATCCTCAGACTGTGACCCCTGGTTCTGGATTCCCCCACCATTGGGAACATCCTTCCTGCATCTACCCTGTCTAGTCCTGTTAGAATTTTATAGGTTTCTATGAGATCTCCCCTCATTCTTCTGAACTCCAGCTAACATAATCCTAATCGACTCAATCTCTCCCCATATATCAGTCCTGCCGTCCCAGGAATCAGTCTGGTAAACCTTCGCTGCACTCCCTCTATAGCAAGTACATCCTCCCTCAGATAAGGAGACCAAAACTGCACACAATATTCCAGGTGTGGTCTCACCAAGGCTTTGTACAAATGCAGCAAGACATCCCTGTTCTGTACTCGAATCCTCTGGCTACGAAGTCCAACATACTATTTGCCTTCTTTACCGACCGCTGCACCTGCATGCTTACCTTGAGCGTCTGGTGTACAAGGACACCCAAGGTCTCGTTGCACATTCCCCTCTCTCAATTTATAGCTATTCAGATAATAATCTGCCTTCCTGTTTTTGCTACCAAAATGGATAACCTCACATTTATCCACATTATACTGCATCTGCCCTGCATTTGCCCACTCACTCAGCTTGTCCAAATCACACTGCAGCATCTCTGCATCCTCCTCACAGCTCACCCTCCCATGCAGCTTTGTGTCATCTGCAAATTTGGAGATATTACATTTAATTCCCTCATCTAAATCATTAATATATATTGTCAATAGCTGGGGTCCCAGCACCGATTCCTGCAGTACCCCATGAGTCACTGCCTGCCATTCGGAAAAAGACTCGTTTATTCCTACTCTTTGTTTCCTGTCTGCCAACCGGTTTTCTATCCATCTCAATACACTGCCCACAATTCCATGCACACACATAATTTTGCACACCAATCTCTTATATGGGACTTTGTCGAAAGCCTTCTGAAATTCCAAATAAGCCACATCCACTGGCTCCCCCTCATCAACTCTACTAGTTACATCCTCGAAAAATTCCAGTAGATTTGTCAAGCATGATTTCCCTCGCATAAATCCATGCTGACTCTGTCCAATTCTGCCACTGTTTTCCATGTGTTCAGCTATTAAATCTTTTATAATGGACTCTAGAATTTTCCCCACTACCGATGTCATGCTGACTGGTCTATAATTCCCTGTTTTCTCTCTGCCTCCCTTTTTAAATAGTGGGGTTACATTAGCTACCCTCCAATCTGTAGGAACTGTTCCAAAGTCTATAGAATCTCGCAAGATGACCACCAATGCATCCACTATTTCCAGGTCCACTTCCTTAAGTACTCTGGGATGTAGATTATCAGGCCCCGGGGATTTATTGGCCTTCAATCCCACCAATTTCCCCAAAACCATTTCTCTACAAATACTAATTAGATGATCTAAATCATTAATATATATCAGGAAAAGTAAGGGTCCCAATACCGACCCCTGGAGAACTCTACTATAAACCTTCCTCCAGCTCGAAAAATATACATTGACCATTACTCTCTGCTTCCTATTTTTCAGCCAGTTTTGTATCCACATTTCTACTGTTCCTTTTATTCCATGAGCAATAACTTTTCTCATAAGTCTGTTGTGTGAAAATGTATCAAATGCCTTTTGAAAGTCCATGTACACCACATCAACAGCATTACCTTCATCTACACTTCCTGTTGCCTCTTTAAAAAACTCCAGCAAGTTAGGTAAACATGTTTTCCCCTTTAGAAATCTATGCTGGCTCTTCCTTATCAACCCACATTTTTCCATGTGACTACTAACTCTATCCCGAATAATTGTTTCTAGAATCTTCCCCATTACTGAAGTTAAGCTGACTGGTCTGTCTGTAATTGCTGGGCTTATCCTTACAACCTTTTTTGAACAAGGGCATAATGTTTGCAATTCTCCAGTCCTCTGGCACCATCCCCGAGTCTAGGGAAGACTGAAAGATTATGGCCAGTACCCCTGCAATTTCTACTCTCACTTCCTTCAATATCCTTAGATGCATCTCATTGGGTCCTGGTGCCTGGTCAACTTTAAGTACCAGCAGTCTCTCCAACACTTCCTCCTTATCAATTTTGAACCCTTCTGGTGACAGGGTTTCCTCATCTGTCACCATGGCTTGGGTAGCATCTGCCTCCTTGGCAAAGCCGGATGCAAAGTATTCATTTCATACCTCAGCCATGACCCCTTCATCCATGTGTGAATTCCCTTTTAGCTCCATAATTGGCCCTACTCCTCCTTTTACCACCCTTATACTATTTATATGCCTATAGAAGACTTTGGAATTCCCCTTTATGATGACTGCCAGTCTTTTCTCATAATCCCTCTTCGCTTCTCTAATATGTTTTTTCACCTCCCCTCTGAACCTTCTGTATTCCTCTTGATCTTCAATTGTATTTTCTACCTGACACCTCTCATAAGCGCACTTTTTCTTCTTTATCTTAATTTCAATCTCCTTTTTCATCCAGGGAGCTCTGGATTTGTTTGTCCTATCTTTTCCTTTTAATGGAATATACCTTGACTGCCTGAACCAATTCTTTTTTGAAGGTTGTCCATTGTTCAGCTACAGTATTTCCTGCCAATCTTTCATTCCAGCCTACGTGGCCCAGCTCCGTGCTTGCCCCATTGAAATCGATTCTCAGCAGTTAATTATTTTTACTCTGGATTGCCTATCGTCCTTTTCTATCATCATCCTAAAACGTACAATACAATGATCTACTTGGCGCACCTCATTTCCAAGGAGCAAGTCCATATGTGCATCTTTTCTTATTGGTTTGGACACATACTGCTGTAGAAAGTTCTCCTGAACACAACCTAGGAATTTTTGCCCCTCCCCCCCTCTTTACACTGCCACTGTCCCAGTCTACATTCGGGTAATTAAAGTCACCCATTATAACAACTCTATAACGCTTGCATCTCACTATAATTACCCTGCAGATTTGTTCTTCTACATCCTTCTCACTATTTGGCAGTCTATAGACTGCAATGAGCATTGTAATTGCACCCTTTTTGTTCCTTAGCTCTAGCCAAATTGATTCTGTCCTTGAACCCTCTGGAACATCCTCCTTCTCCAGCACTGTAATGCTCTCCTTAACCAGTACTGTCACCCCTCCTTCTTTCCTTCCTCCCTTTTCTGAACACCTTGTACCCAGGAATATTTAACACGCAGTTCTGCCCTTCCTTGAGCCAGGTCTCTGTTATTGCCACATCATCATATTTCCACACGGCAACTGCGCCTGTAACTCCCCAATCTTAATTGCTATACTCTCTACATTCATATACATGCATAGTAACCCTGAATTAGATTTTGTTACTTTCTCTGTCGTCCCGACTTCACCTATTAACTTACTATTCTCTATACTAGTGCTACCTGTCCCTCCCAGTATTTTGTGCACCCTGGTATTCCTCTCTAGTATTTTTTCTTGGTTCCCACATCCCTGCCGAGTTAGTTTAAAGCCCCCCCAACAGCACTAGCAACTGACATCTTTGTCGATCTCTCCTTAGCTGTCACTATCCCTGACTTTCTACCTTGTTCCACCAGCTCCAGCCCCTCTTAATCAGTATAAAATCCATCACATTTCTACTTCTCTTTAGCTCTGAAGAAGAGTCATATGGACTCACAACGTTAACTCTGTTTCCCTCTCTACAAATGATGCCAGACCTGCTATGTTTTTCCAGCATTTTCTGTTTTTATTTGAGTGCTACAAGCTGTATTGCACTCTAGTTCTCACTGAGGAGCAGAAAAGCCAGTCTTCTGAAATTTTGGAGGCCTTGAAGGCCCACTTTGAATCCCATACCAATGTTATTTATGAACACTATCTATTCAACAGCAGAGGTCAGGAAGAAGGGGATAATATTATTCAGTATGTGACTGCACTGAGATTCTAGTTGAATCTCGTGAGTTTAGGCAACTGAAGAGTGACCTGATCAGAGATAGGATTGTCTTAGGAACAAGAGATTCCACTGTGAGATCACGTCTGCTGAGAGAAGAGAAACTTACTCGAAGAAAGCTATCAATATGAAGTGATTAATCATCAGCTGAAGAGTATTGATGGGAGAACTGATGATGCTTTGCACTATATGGAAAGGCAGTTCAGCACAAGACAATGGAGAAAAGAAAGAACTATTTACAGAAGGGCCAGCAGAAAGATCAAGGCCAGAGTACTGTATGTAAATATTGCAGAGAACACCACACAAAAGAAAAGGAATCATGTTCAGTGTGGGAAAAGCAGTGCTCTAACTACAAGAAGCTGAACTACTTTGCACATAAGTGTTTTGCTGGAAAGAAGAAAAGCAAGCCAATAAAGATGGCTGCTGGAGAGATGTCAGATGATGACTCTGATGAATCATTCTATACCGTAGAACAGGTTGGCACTGTCAAGTCTCAAGATTAAAAATCATTTGTGACTATTGGAATGATGACTACAGAGGAAAGCATCAAGTTAATGTGGATAGATACCAGTGCTACGTGCAATGTCATAGGAAGTTTCTGAAGATGGTGACCCAAAAATAAAGTCGTCCAAGGTAAAGTTGAGGCTATATAATGGAACGATGCTCAACCCAGGAGGGAAAAGTAAGCTTGAGAGATCAATGCAATGGGAAAAAAGAAGATCTAGAGTTCCCGATAGTAGACACGAAGAAAAATCCCCTCATTTCAGCTGAAGCACGTCGCACCATGTGCGAGAAGAGATTTGCAGTGTTTCGCATGGCACCAAACCATGAATAGATCCTGACAAATTACAAAAGTGTTTTCACAGGTCTTGGATGTCTTCCTGGTGAATATCATCTTGAAGTAGATGAGAGTGTGAGACCAACTCAGTAAGTTCCGAGGACAGTTCCCGCTGGCCTCAAGTTCAGCCTGAAAGACAAGATAGAGGAACATGAAAAGAAGGGAGTAATCAAGAAATTGACAACTCCTACTGACTGGGTTAGCAGTATGATGGCATTGAGACAACCTGGAAAGCTGAGAGTGTGCATAGACCAAAGGACCTCAATAAAGCTTTGAAGAGATTTCAGTACCCCTTGCCAACCATTGAGGAAATTCAGCTTGACAAGACAAAGGTCTTTATCATCTAAGGTGCAAAGAATAGACACTGGTAACTGAAGTTGGATGAAAGAATCAGTTTTCTGACAATGTTCTGGACACTATTTGGGAGGTACAGATGGTTGTGTATGCCTTTTGACATTTTTACTGCTTCGGAAGAGCATCAATGCCAACAGCATGAGATAGTCAATGATATTCCAGGAGAGGAAGTGATCATGGATGATCTGCTAGTCAATGGATATGGAGATACAATGGAAGAAGCCATCACAGACCATGATCAGAATCTAGTGAAACTGCTAGAGAGAGCTCACCAGAGGAACCTGAAGCTGAACAAGTAAAAAACTGCAACTGAAGATGCCTGATGTCAAGTACATAGGACATGTACTGACAGCAAAAGGACTTTGCCCTGATCCTGATAACATGTGAGTTGTAGCAGAGATGCAGCAACCAACAGATGTGAAGGAGGTTTAATGATTTGCAGGATTTGTGAACTACCTAACAATGTTCTTGCCCAATTTGTCATCAAGTATGTATGCTCACTGCAAAGGATGATCAGTGGTATTGGGGAACAGAACAAGAAGCAGCTTTCATTCACATCAAACAACTAGTGATGACAATGCCAGTGCTGAGCTTTACAATGTCAATGACCAAGCCTGACAAACCCTGCAGTGTGATAGCCAGCAACACAGGACTTGGAGCACCTGTCATGCAGCACAGACAACCATTGTGTTAATACAATTTGAACACATTCTGACATTCACAATTGAACACAGATTGAGAAAGAGTGCCTGGCTATTGGCTTTGCTTGTGAGCATTTTAATCAGTACCTGTTTGGGAGAGACAAAGTGATGGTAGAGTCTGACCAGAAGCCACTTCAAAGCATCTTTCGCAAACCATTTCTATTTGCTCCAAAACATCTGCAAAATATGTTAATTAGATTGCAGAGATATCACTTGGAAGTGAAGGACAAGCAGGGGAAGCAGATGTACATCGCTGACATGCTGCCTAGAGCCACACTCCCTTTGAAGGAATTTGATGATGCTGGTACAGTGTGAAATCTTCCAGATGCAATGAAAAGCAACAGCACCACATGCTCTTGAAGTCATCAACCCATCAAAGACACTGGGCGGAATCATCCCAGATTCGCACTAAGTGTGGTAGCAGGTGAGAAAAAGGAAGTTTTACCCGCTGGCTGCAATGGCAGCTTCTCACGCCATTTCATCCCAAATCCGCCTCATTAATCATTTTCGGGAAACACGCCGTTTCAATGGTGGGCACGCACACATTCACCCACCATTACTTCGCCACTTCCTCACGCCAGGCGCCATATTTAAAGAGCAGCTACGCGCACACCTCTCAGTGCTTCCAGCCCAGGACTGCTGCAAAGAAGACATGGCCCCCTAAGACAAAAAGACTGCAGCCCCCAGGTTTAGTGACGCATCCCTGGAACCCCTTTTGAACACCGTGGAGGCTCACTGTTTTGTCCTCTACCCCCACTCTTGGCGAAGACCAGCAACTAAGATCACCAATGCAGCATGGGAGGTGGTGGCAGTGGTGGTCAGTGCCAATGTCCTGCAAAAGACGGCAGTCACCAAGTGCTGCAAGACGATGAATGGTCTCATCCATTCAGCCAGGGTAAGTCACTATTCTCTTCACTCTTAACTCACACGCTTACAACCTCATCACACATCCACAGCGATCTCAGACTCAAGGGCGAAAACCACTAACTCTCACACCCACCCTCACATCTCCATCAGGCTCATACCCTCTCGAGCTCACGTCCTAATCCCGTCCATGGCTCCGCCCACCACACAAACATTTCATGTAGTGCCATGTTTCCTGCTCACCCTCTCTCCATCTGTTTTAAAGCAGGAGAAGCTGACTCACAACAGCAGGGAGAGGTCCCAGACCTGGGGTGGAATGGGCTGCATTCAGCCCCCCACTGACTTTGAGGAGTGTGCCATTGCTCTGACTGGTGAAGACGTGGGCCATGCCTGCAGTGATGGTGAGGTCGGTGACAAACACCCTCATGAGGATCCTGCACCACATCATTCCTCTCTCAGCGTAATGCAGTGCTCTCTCTCCTGCTTTTGACTCTGCTGCCATGAACTAATTATCTCTACTTTGGTTCACAGGGAGCTCTGCCAAGCGACCGACACCCTCAGCCAGCCAGTCTCTCAGCTCCAGTCATGTCCTCACCTCCAGCAAAGAGGATACCTCCTCCATTGAAGAGCTAGAAATAAGCAGCCTGGAAGACCCATCACAGCGCTTACCCACACCCTCTACCGGGGCAGAGACATACACCTCGGTGGATCCTAAATCTAGAGCAGGCCCAGGTTCACAATCCGGTGGTCACCAAATGGACACGTGTCCGCAGCAGGAGGATGCAGGTTCAGCTGAACTTCCCGGAACTTGGAGGACAGCTGGGGAAGAGGTAACTGTGAGGTCCGAGTCAGATGATGAACCTCTGCATTCAACCTTTCATCTTATCCTGGAGATTCAGCAGAAGGTGTGGGAATGTCACACAGAACTGTTGGAACTCAAAAGAGTGGCGCGCGAGTGGGAGGAGTGTGTCCGCCTGCTCTCTGATATAGTGTTGCCCACATGTGCTTGCACGGAGGTCTCCATGGGAAGGATGGCAGATGTCATGGAGGCCCTGGTCCAGCAGAACATGGAGATGCGTGCCGACCTGCATTCCATCATGGCAGCCATGGGTGAGTTCCTGCAATGGCAACATGAGAGGGAAATAGGGCGCCTCGATGCCTCCCAGGTGCTCCTTCCCCTCAAGGAGTCAGGCCGGGGCCCTCGGGCACCTGAAGGGAGGAGTGGCAGCTGAACACCCCTGGGTCATCCACTCAGGAATCTCAGAGGTTGTCCAGTCTCTCCAAGTCCCCTTTGCTTGTGACCGCCCTCAGCCTTGTGCTCTATTACCCAGTGGGGGCATCTGGCCCACAGGGGGACAGCCATAGCAAACCGAGGCCCTCAAGGCCTCGGCTGTCCAGAGGATGGATGCTGAAGTCATCAGAGGCAACAGGGCCAACCATTGCACAGGCTGTCTCCACCCCTGCTGCGGGTGTCAGAACAGCAAGTAGAAGTGTTAGGCCTAGCAAGATTAAGAAATTCTGATCACAGTTGGTTGCATGGGTGAACGCATTTTGTCACTTTATAATCTGAAAATGTATTCACTTTCACTGAATATTGTAAAATCGTTCAGCTTCATTTACAGCCTTCGTGAGTCCTCCCGCTGCTTGCCCCCCACTAGCAGTTCAGCTGCACTCAGCCGGCCCATGAGTGATTCTGGAGGGAGAAGTGAGTGTGTGGCAGGGCTTTGCGGAGCCTCGTGCAACCATTCTCCCATGCACACGGATCCTTCCTCCATCACACTCATCTCAACATTCTGACCATTTTCAATGCTGCCTGCTGGGGTTTGCTTTCAGTTGTCCACCTGAGCTGAGCTGCATCTCTGCCCACCCATTGATCACACTCACCTGTTCCCGCCCACCATGAGTCTCCTTTTGCTTTCAGATTTACAAGCATGGTGCATATAACATTCTTCTTTAGCTCCCCCATCTTTTCCCCTTCCCCAGTCACTCATGTCCTTTCCCCCATCACTTTGCCCCTGGCATCACCTTCCACCTCCCCACCGTCACCCACCAGCCACAACCCTTTTATTCCGGGGATGTCCAGGTGAATGTGCACATTCCCTTCCTTCTCAAAAATCCCACCCCCAACCACATTGACATCACTGACTTCCTCCTTCCCAACCCCAGGGTCCATGTCTGCCTCTGAGACCCCATCAAGCCTCCTCGCCATCCCTTCTACCATTACTGTTGCACCCTCACCCTCTCACCCTACTGTGTCACTCTGTCCTCTCATTCTCACCCATTCCTGCCAACCACGCCCACCCTCATTTCACCCCCCCAGGAGGCAATCGTTGACTGCACAGAGCCCCTCCTTGCACGTTCACCTGGACATCCCTCATCCTTACCCCTTCCCCCCTCTGGACTCTTGTTTCCCTGCCCCCCCCTTAGAATTCCTAATCCCCCCTGGACTCCTTTCCCCTCTTATAACTCCTCCCCCTTACTCCTTCCCCCTTCCTGACTCCTTCCTCATCCTTACTCCTTCCTCCACCCTTACTCCTCCCCCCAAATCTGGACTCCTTCCTCCCCGGACTCCTTTCTACCCCTCAGACTCCTTCCTCCCCGTGGACCCCTTCCCCCCTCTAGACTCCTTTCTCTCTCTGCACTCCTTCTCCTCCCCGGGACTCCTCTGCCTGGCACTGGACTCCTTACTCCCCCAGATCCCTTTCCCCCTCTGGACTCCTATCCCCACCCAGGCTGTTTACTCCCCCTGGACTCTTACCCCTCTGAAATGCTTCCCTTACACCTTCCTCCCCTCTTACACCTACCTCCCCCGTTACCGTATTCTCGCCCGTTACCCGCTCATTTCCCCATACTCTCTGCACCCCTTCCCAGGTAAACCTCACCCCCTTGACACCTTTGTGCCCCCCTCCCAACCTCAACCCCTCCCCCAACACCTTCGTTCCCCACCTCCCAACCTCACCCTCCCCGACACATTTTCCTCTCCCAGTCAAGCCAAGGTCTTCCTCTCCCATACCCTGCGCGGTACTCACAGCTGGACCTTCCTCTCCACCCTTTTGATGACCTTGGCCAAGTCACTGATGTCTCAAAGCAATTGCTCGACATGATTTTCCACTTTCTGTGAGCTGCTTCGCAGTAGAGCCATGTCCATGAGAATCCACCCAGCATTCCTTGGCATTCCTCCAGGGTCCCGTTGCTGTCGGGCTCCAGCATCTTCTGCTCCTTGGATGTCCGTGACGTGAGCAAGGCTGACAGAAAGTCCCAACTTCTGCACGTCACACTTGTCATGATGTGTTCTGCATCAGTGTGTTTTCCCACCAGTAAATTGACGTGGGGGGGATGATTTCAGCGAGCTGGGCTTATAATGATATGTAGGTGTATTACAATGAAGTTCCTGTCATCCGGCAGTGGGAAATGCATCCATCATTGACGGGCAGAGCTGACAATTGCAAATTTGTTTTCACCGCCATGTTGTCCACTCATGATGTCCGTCGCCAGTGGGCACAAACGATTCTGCCCATTGAATCTGACAGACAACCGTCTTGTTCAGATCAAGCAAACTATGCAACAAGATGCAACTCTCCAAATACTACAGGAGGTGGTGATAAATGGATGGTCTGAAACCATCAAGGACATATCTGTTGCTACAAGAGAGTATTGAGCTTACAGAGATGAAGTGATTGCCCAGATGGTACTCGTACAACAGAACTAGGGTCATCATACCTTGGGAGATTAGAGATACTGAAGTGCATCCATGCAAGCCAGCAAGGGATTGAGTCTAGTCTGAGGAAGGCAAGAGAGCTGCTCTATTGGCCAAATTTGGGCAATGAGATTAAGGCCCACATCAGCCAATGTGGTACTTGTAATGAACATCAGGCAGAGCAAACTCAAGAGCCACCCATGACTAATGACATCCCAGACAGACCATGGATGAAGCTTGGAGTAGGTTTTTCGCTCTCTTTTGAACTGACCATCTTGCCACCATCAACTACTATTCAGACTATTGGGAGTTAGACAGACTGATGTCAACGACTGCTAATGAGGACATAGAATGCCTGGGAGCACACTTCAGTTATCATGCCATTCCTGATATCGTGATGAGCAACAATGGCCCTCAGTTCATGAGTGAAGAATTCAGACAATTCATACATGATTGGGAAATTCAATACTACACATCATCTTCACACTATCCCCAGTCAAATGGAAAAGTCGAGACCGTGGTAAAAATTGCCAAAGGGATCTTCACGTAATTGAGTAGATCCAGCACAGATGTGTACAAGGTGATCTCAGAGTGGAGAAACACACCTACTGAAGGCGTGGAAAGTAGTCCAGTCCAGCGACTAATGTCACACCACACAAATGACTCAAGAGCTAAAAAGCTACTGAAGCTAGAAGTAGTAACAGGAGTGAATGTCAAAATCAAAGTTAATTGACAGAAAGTCACATTTCATTTTGATAAAATGGCCGAATCATTGCCAGAGTTGGAGAGCCGGTCAGAGTGCGAATGTTCAACACATTGTTGTGTACTATGGCTTGCCATAGTCTTGTGACCTCTGCTGTCATTCATTTGTGATTAAAGGATTGAGGCAGAAGTGATTTTACCCACCATATGAAGCACTTGTCAAGTGAAGGTGCCTAAGACATTGCTCTTCAATGAGGTTCAGTCAGGCAAAATGTTCTGTGAAGATCTGCCTAGGGTGTCCTATGCACCTCCCTCCTCCTCACTTTTCTCCCAGCTGTTCCTGACTCTTCCTGTCTTCGTGGCTGCTCCCATTCATCTTCCAGCCGCATAGCCCAAGAGATCACCCATATCGCAGAATCACACAGTGCAGAAGAGGCCCTTCGGCCCATCGAGTCTGCACCAATATGTGAGAAACACCTGACCTACCTGCTTAATCCCATTTACCAGCACTTGGCCCATAGCCTTGAATGTTATGATGTGCCAAGTGTTCATCCAGGTACTTTTTAAAGGATGTTAGGCAACCCGCCTCCACCACCCTCCCAGGCAGTGCATTCCAGACCATTACCACCCTCTGGGTAAATAAGTTTTTCCTTACATCGCTCCAAACCTCCTGCCCTTCACCTTGAACTTGTGTCCCTTTGTGACTGACCCTTCAACTAAGGGGAACAGCTGCACCCTATCCACCCTGTCCATGCCCCTCATAATCTTGTACACATCGATCAGATCGCCTGTCAGCCTTCTTTGCTCCAATGAAAACAACCCAAGTCTATCCAACCTCTCTTTCATAACTTAAATGTTTCATGCCAGGCAACATCCTGGTGAATCTCCTCTGCACCCTCTCCAGTGCAATCACATTCTTCCTATAATGTGGTGACCAGAACTGCACACAGTACTCCAACTGTGGCCTCACCAAGGTTCTACACAACTCCAACATGACCTCCCTACTTTTGTAATCTATGTCTCGATTGATAAAGGCAAATGTCCCATATGCCTTTTTCACCACCCCACTAACATGCCCCTCCACCTTCAGAGATCTATGGACACACACACCACGGTTCCTTTGTTCCTCAGAACTTCCTAGTTTCATGCTGTTCATTAAATACTTCCTTGTCAAATGACTCCTTCCAAAGTGTATCACCTCACACTTTCCAGGGTTAAATTCCATCTGCCACTTATTTGCCCATTTGACCATCCCGTCTATATCTTCCTGTAGCCCAAGACACTCACCCTCACTGTTATCCACCCGGCCAATCTTTCTGTCATCCACAAACTTAGTAAACCTACCCCCCACAAAGTCATCTATGTCTTTTATATAAATGACGAATAATAGGGGACCCAGCACAAATCCCTGTGGTATGCCACTGGACATTGGCTTCCAGTCACTAAAGTTACCTTCTGTCATCACCCTCTGTCTCCTACAACCAAAGCAATTTTGAATCAACCTTATCAAATTACCCTGTATTCCATGAGTATTTGCCTTCTTTATAAGTCTCCCATGTGGGACCTTGTCAAAGGTTTTGCTGAAATCCATATAAACTACATCAACTGCACTACCCTCATCTACACACCTGGTCACCTCCTCAAAAAATTCAATCAAATTTGTTAGGCATGACCTCCCTCTGACAAAGCCATGCTGACTATCCCTGATCAAACCTTGCCTTTCCAAGTGGAGATAGATTCTCTCCTTCAGAATTTTCTCCACGTTTCCCTGTCACAGACATGAGACATACTGGTCCGTAGTTCCCTGGCTTATCTCTACAACCCTTCTTAAATAGCGGAACCACATTAGTTGTTCTCCAGTCCTCTGGCACCTCCCCCGTGGCAAGAGACTTGGGTCAGAGCCCCTGCGATCTCCCTTGCCTCCCACAGCAGTCAGGGACACAAATCATCCGGACCTGGAGATTTGTCCACTTTTAAGCCTGCCAACACCTCCAATACCTTGTCACTCCCTATATCAATTTGCTCAAGAACCTCGCAGTCTCTCTCCCCGAGTTACATACCTTCATCCTCATTCTCTTGGGTGAAGACGGATGTGAAGTATTCTTCAACACTTTACTGATGTCCTCTGGCTCCATCCAGATGGATGGAGCCCTAATGGGCCCTACTCTTTCCCTGGTTATCCTCTTCCCATTGATATACTTATAGAATATATTTTAATTTTCCCTACTTTTACCAGCCAGAGCTTTCTCATATCCCCTTTTTGCTTTCCTAATTGCTTTCTTAAGCTCCACCCTGCACTTTCTGTACTCCACTAATGCCTCCGCTGATTTGCTCCCCTTGTACCTGCTAAAAGCCTCTCTTTTCCTTCTCATCGTATCCTGAATATCTCTGGTTATCCATGGTTCTCTGGGCTTGTTACTCATTCCTATCATCCCAGAGGGAACATATTGAGCCTGTACCCTCCCCATTTCCTTTTTGAACACCCCCCCACTGCTCTTCTGTAGATTTCCCCACAAGTAGCTGTTCCCAGTCTACCTTGGCCAGATCCTGCCTTATTTTATTAAAATCTGCTCTCCCCCAATCCAAAACATTTTTTTTGCAACTTGTCTATTTCTTTGTCCATATCAAGCTTAAATTGTATCATGTTGTGGTCGTTATCACTAAAATGCTCTCCCACCACCACCTCAGCCACCTGTCCGGCTTCATTCCCCAGAATTAGGTCCAGCACTGCGCCGTTGGACCCTCTACATATTGACCTAACAAGTTCTCCTGTACACATTTCAAGAAATCCACTCCATCCAAGCCCTTAACACTATGTCTATCCCCATTAATGTTGGGAGAGTTGAAATCACCTAATATAATTACCCTATTGTTATTGTTTTTACACACCTCTGCAAATTGTGCACATGTTTGCTCCTCAATTTCCTGCTGACTATCTGGGGGTCTATAATAAACACTTAACAATGTGGCTGCTCCTTTTTTATTCCTAAGCTCTACCCACAAAGCTTCATTCAATGCCCCCTCCAAGATATTATCTCTCCTTCCTGCAGTAACTGACTCCTTAACTAATAATGCAATGCATCCTCCTCTTTTACCCCCTCCCCTGTCTCGCCTGAAGATTCTATATCCCGGAATGTTGAGCTGCCAATCCTGCCCCTCCCGCAACCACATCTCTGTGATGGCTATTATATCGCAATTCCACATGTCAGTCCTCACCCTTAACTCATCCATATTACCTGTAATACTTCTGGCATTAAAGTAGAGGCCATCCAGCCTAGCCTTACTCCCTTGAAACTTAATGCAGCTGCATTCCCTCTGACTTGATTGTTTTACTGTATTATGACATGTCCCTATTCTGCTAACAGTTTGTGTCCCTCCCCCTGCCGAATTAGTTTAAACTCTTCCCAACAGCACTGGCAAACCCGCCCGCAAGGATCTTAGTCCCACTCTGGTTCAGATGTAGACCATCCCACTTATACAGGTCCCACCTTCCCCAGAAACGGTCCCGGTGATCCAGGAATCTAAAACCCTCCCTCCTGCACCAGCTCTTAAGCCATCTGCGCTATTCTCCTATTTCTGTGCTCGCTAACACGTGGCACTGGGAATAATCCAGAGATTACAACCCAAGAGGTCCTGCTTTTTAGTCTACTGCGTAATTCCCTGAATTCTTGATGCAAGACCTCATCCCTCTTTCTACCTATGTCATTGGTACCAACATGTACCATGGCCTCTGCCTTATCACCCTCCCCCTTCAGGATGACTGTAGTAAAACTGTTTGAAAGCTCCAACACCAATGGAATTTCCTCAGAAGTCAGAAATCAGTTGTAAAAGGTTAAAATATATTGAAAGTTTGCTTTACAAGGCTAGAGGGAGTTGTGTTGAAATTTATAGACAATATTGAAACATGAAGATAGTAAATAATTCTGAGGATGAAAGGAAGCGACAAGAGAACACTGTAAGATAGTGGAATAGACAATAGAGTGGCTGATACAATTAAATGTCAGTAAGTGTAAGGTGGTACATTTTAGTGACAAAATGTAATAATTATGCTTTGAATTGGGAAAAGCTGGAAGATGTGAGGATTGGGGGTTCAGATTCACAACATTAAAAGCAGCACCTTATATGAAGAAGTGCATTAAAAAGGAGTGAATGACATACTGTATTTTATGGCAATAGGCATGCATTATAAAAATTGAGATGGTGGGTCTATATGAAACATTATTAAAATGACAGGACTACTGTGTGTAGTTTTGGACTGCAGATTACAAGCAGGATTGAGCCAATAGAGAAGAGACAATGCAGACACATTGGTTATTGTCTGTTTTGAGGAAATTTAGGTATTTAGAAATTTAAAGACTAAAACACTGGAGATATTTTCATTAAAACAGGTTATGGGGATAATTTGGTGGAACTGTTTAAAACCATGAAGGGATGGGACATAGTTGATAGGAACTGTTTTCCAGAGATTGAAGGACCTAGAACAGGAGAACTATAAAATTTAAATGTAAGAGTTTCAGGGCAGGGAGCAGGAGTAACTATTTTACACAGAGGTTGTGATACTATGGGGTTCACTTCCAAAGTTAATGATTGCAACAGAGACCATCTCATCATTTAAGAATAAATTAACTAGGTGATTGAAGGAACGGACAATAAAAGGATTGGGAACAGGGCAGAAACATGGAATTAGGAATATTGGAGAATAAATATCAATCTTTCCATGTTTTAATTCCATGTAATTCAATGTAATGTAGTCAAGGATTACATATTGCCACCAAGCAATTATAAATAATTATTTTTGAATGGTTCCCTTGTATCATGCTTTACCTTCTGCTAAAAGCACTAGCTGGGGACCTGCTGCTAGGCCTCTGCCAATTCTGCTCTATAGTTCCCCAGTGGGAGATCTGTGAGAGCAGCTCAAAGTAACTGGGCCTTTGATTCTGTCTCTCTCTATAGGAAGCACCTGGCCTCCATTTTCTGCTTTCCCATGGTAGCAAATTAAGGTCATGAACTTACCTTTAATGTGCTGTGTCAAGAAGGAGTCCATCAATAGCTCTCTAGAGCTTCCTCCTTCTTTTGAAAGATCTTCTTCAGCATTAAACCTCATCTCAGATCACCCCCCAGTTAATACAGTCCCTTTCTCACACACTGTATTCAAATCACTGCATATGAATTTATTTTTTTGCATTTGTTTTGAACCTACTTAGAAGTAATGTATTCTCCTCTATATCACACATTTCAATGCAAGTTATTTGTTCTTAAGCAGTTCTTTGATTATTGTTCAGTCCACTCTGTGTATGGAATAAGGCTGCACATAAATCTAGTTTTCTTACTGTTCTGAAATATTTTATACCCACCAAATGACAGTCCCACTCCACTGTGGAATGTAATTAAGTTTCCTTTAAGCTGAGTTTATTAAGCTTCTCATCACATACACAAACTTGAAGTTGCAACACCCCCATACCACTTATGTTGGTATGAAGCACAAACTCTTTAGTGGAGAGGGAAGCTGAGTTAATGTTCAGAAAGAAGAAGAGTCATATTGGACTCGAAACCTTAACTCTGTTTCTCTCTCCACAGACGCTGCCAGACCTGCTAAGTTTTTACAGCACTTTCTATTTTTATTTTGGATTTCCAGCATCTGCAATATTTTGCTTTTATTATAAACTCTTTAGTATTGCACTTGATATAGATAAGAAACATTTGTTGATCTTTATTTTGTTTCTTGACATCCCAACTCTCTTGGTACCACTCTGCTATATTTTCTTTTTAATTACTTGCTTAATGTTTGTTCTCTTCCTTCCTGCCTTGACCTCCGCTTTAAGGTCATCACATTTGAATTCAATGAGGCGAATGTTCCTCTTTTGGAAGTTGTGTGTAAAGGATCTCCTAGACAGAGCACATAGGAGAAAATCAGGTAGAGGATTATCCAGCTATAAATGGAGCCTGCCCATGTTTTCACCATTGAACTTAAATCAACTGAAAATCAGACAAGCTCAACTACAGGCAGCGATCCTTCCAGCCTGATATTCTTCCACATATTCCATCTAGGTGATCATTAATGTCCAAGTACTATAAGAGAGAACGCTACCCCTATTAATCTCCATCACTATTGCTTTTTTCTTTCTTGATAACGCCAGCGCATGATTTACTGTGTATTTATGAATCTCCAAACATATGACAGTTACTGGTTCTTTTCGAGTCCCCTTACACCAGGAGGCAGCTGTCTCTGGGAGGTGACTCCATGGTCCACATTATTATTGCCCCAGTTGCGTCACTGGCCCATGTGTCTAACAAACAATGTTTTTGATCAAAGGCCCCAATGTTAACCAAATGTTAACCATTTCTTCTTTCAGATTTTGTGTATTTCGAGCTTTTAAAATTATTATTTCAGATTTTCAGCATTGTCTTTCTTGTTATCCAGAATAATAATGGAAATCTTCCAGCTCAATCATTAAGATTTTTTTTGGCCGCTGTTGAAACCTTTGCCCTGAGAACTTTGTTCTCTAATTTCTCTCAGTTTCATTATTACCCACCCTCTCCCTAATATCAGACATACTTCTTTTTATCAAGAGTTGTCCTCAAAATCAGGTAGACAATATCTCCTGAGTTATCTCCAACCACCAACCTGCTGACTTATTAAAAATAAATCCAATCATATTGCTAAGTCAAACCCTCTTTTCTGGACGCTGTATTAGGTGACTCTAGCTAAGTGTCATATAGTGCATTTCTAATGATTCCTTCAAGTATCTTACTATTACTGACATCAAGCTAATGGATCTACACACCCAGTTCTGCCTCATCACTCTATGTTAGCTTCATTCCGGTGCATGGGAACAGATCTGACTGCAGCAAATACACCTAGAACAAGACACTGATTGCTTAAAAGCCATTGTAAAACCTATGTTTTCCCTCAGGATTAGGGCCATTCATTTCCTGAAAACAAATCAATGAAAACTAATCAACAATCTGTACAAATCAACAGCCAAAAATCCATAAGCACATATACCACAAGTTTAATTGTAGAATGAAGAAGGGCTGGATATTTCTCTAAGTTTTAGTTAATTTTACCACAATTTGTAGCAAAAAAGCCAGAAACACAAATATTAATTTTTGTCAGTGCCCCAGTAGGTTACAACACTATCTTTTGACTTGGGCTTTGTCTTTGGAATGAGGAGTTAGGCCAAGGGTTTCCCTATTTGTTCTGGTGATGTAAATGATGTAAATAATGATGGCATTATTAAAAGAAAGGATTCTCCAAGTTTCCTAGACAACATTTATCCCTGAACCAACACCAGATTGTGATCAATCATCTCATTTGCTGTTGGTGGGATCTTGCTATAGACAAATTGACTGCTATGTTTGTTTAAATAACAACAATGACTACACCTCATAAGAAATGAATTAGCTGTGAAGAGCTTGAGGACAGGAAAGGTACTATAAATTCAAACTCTCTTTTGCTCTCAGTCTGGTTTGGTATTTCAATCAAGTGGCCATTCTTCATTTGTGAGCCTAACTATTGAATTTCAGCAGGATCTTCAACTGCAAAAGGGATTGCAGCCAAGTTTGATCCTCACCCCTCCTGACATGCAGGAATCAGCAAGTCGTGGTCAGAAGGGAGAATCCTAGGTGAATTTTCACGCACTCAAAGGCGCTATAAATGTAACATCGCCAAAGGAACAAAGACTGTAAGTCAAACGTGGGATCCTTCTGATCTGTATGGCTCAGCATTACGCTGGGTACTACTTGTGTCTAGTAGATGATCAGATCAGTTATGAGCCTTACTTTTTTGAGATTAATTTCAAAACCCCAATAACCAGAAGGGCATTGAATATTTAAATCTACGTTGGGTTTTGAACTCAAAGGTTGCAGTTTAACATTGTATTTTCTCCATGAAGTGCAGAATAAATTGCACTTCTTCTGAAGCATATAATCAATCCTTTCAGCATCTTGCTTTTCAGAATATGCTGTAGGATGAAATAGAGGCCTGGAGGAAGTGGCTTTGAGTTGAGTTGTTCTCCTACGCTGTACATTCACTGAATTTCATACCAAAAGCAGAGGATAATTTTCACACCAGGTGTAGAAGGGAAGCTGGCAGTTGCAGATGGGGTGGCCATGATGCACACCCCACCAAGTTTCCTTTCTAGTGAAGCTAATTAAAAGAAAGTTTGAGCAGGGTGTAGAACGGGAAGTGGATTCGCTACTGCCATTTATCTAGCTGCACCCAAATGATGGTTACTTCTGAGGAAGGTTTCAGGTGGCCATCAGGAACTGAGCATGAGCAAACGTTTCAGCAACTACAAAGTGATTCATAAAGTAATGCAGCAACAACTTGTATTCATATATGTCTTTAATGTGGGAAGATGTCATAAGACCTTTCAAAGAGGAGTGAGGCAACTGTCCAAATTTCCATAATGGTTGCAAAATGGCACAATTTTTGGATGATTAAGGTGAGAGATGTTAGTTCTGGGAAATGGAGCAGTTTGCATAAGCATTAAGTATTCACAAGCCAGGTACAGCACTGTTAAAAGCAGAGTAGGGCTCCATTTATTTTGTCCAGCAAAATACATCAGCCTCAATTTCGGACAAGCAGCCTGGTAGCTCAAGAACTTTATCCAGATAATAGTTGGGGGATAACAGCCAGTAAGTTATAGGTTTCAATCCACAGGGTGCACTAAACTAGCTGATCCCAGCAGGGAGGGCGGTACCAGTGTTTCAATAACTTAAGCATCCCAGGGCTATGGAGAAGGAAATCATCCAGTGTTCTTGATCAATATCCAGCGTCTCCTGCTGGATATGTGCTTGTGTGTGGACATTGGGTAAGACCTTCCGAAGAGATCCTCAACACTCCTATATGAATTGTGAGGTACCAAAGGATATCCAGTGCCAGTGACTTATTCTTCAGCAAGGAGTCAATGGGGGTGACTTAAATCATACATGCCCAGCGAAACTGGACAGGCGGGTAATTATATCACCCAGGTTACTTACCTGCCAGAACATACTGTTCCGAATTTTATCCTGCTCCACTGAGCAGGGGGCATGAACACCCAATCCAAGCTGCCATCCTTTATTATGTACACATGTTGGGTCCTGACAATGTCATTTGGACCTTACTGCAATTTAAAAATAGCAATTATAGCACTCCCACCAGGTAAAGAAGAGCAGGAAGCAGAAAGCCCCAAGAGGTTAGCTTTTATACTTACCTTGTGGGATTAGCAAGAGCCATAGCTCCCCCATTGCCCAAATGCAAGATCTCCATAAGATAAACTCTGAAACTGATTTTGCCACTTATCTGGTGTCATGTGTTTTGATGTCACTACTGGACGTCCCTCCCCTTAACACCCCCGAATTTCAATGGAGTTCAGCAATGGCTCCGACCCTAGTGTAACTTCCCAAGTCTTTTCCCAAACAGATACTCTATGTTTATACTTTTTCTTTTTTTTAAAGTTTCCATTGCTGCATTGTGGTACTTAAAAGAGTTTGAGTTATGAACATTTTGTTGGCCCAGATCTTCCCTTCTCCAGATAGCTGGAGACCTGATGTACCCCACAAGATGCACTATGCAACCCCTCGGAAGTCCCAATGCAATGACACCATGGGAATTGCCCGGGAAGTTTGAACTTCCAATTGGCAATTCCCCTGCTCCCAGTTAGGAGGGCAGTACAGGTTTTTCAATAGCTTAAGCATCCCAGGGCAATGGAGAAAGATATCATCCAGTGTTCTTGATCTCTGAGAAAGGGCAGCAGATAGATGGAACACCACAACCTGGAAGTTCCCCTCCAAATCACTCACCATCCTGCCTTGGAAATATATCACTGTTCCTTCACTATCACTGGGTCAAAATCCTGGAACTCGCTTCCTAACCGCATTGTGGGTGTACTTACACCACATGGACTGCAGCGGTTCAAGAAGACAGTTCACCATCACCTTCTCAAGGGCAATTAGAGATGGGCAATAAATGCTGGCTCAGCCAGCGACACCCACATCCTGTGAATGAATAAAAAAAAGTCTCCAACTCTGACTTAGAGACAGAGACTTCAGCCAGTTCCAAATTATCTACCTGGATAGTTACCCAGGAACTGTTGGACAGAAAGATCACAGTCTAACACCTGGGTAGCTACTGAACTGACCCCCCAGTCGCTCATGCTGCCACCTCCCGACTCCCTCCCGATCCACCTGACTGTTGGGAGGGTGTTGGTTACAGAATAATGTCTCTTAGTGTTTGAGTGCTCAGGACTGTGCAGTTCTAGTTGGTTAACGACAATGGTTGTCTTGACATCATCTACCTTCTGGAGGAAATCCAAGGCTACGCCAGCATCCCTGCTTAGGAGAGAGAAAGGCTGGTTACAGATGATATACATCAGCTCAAAGACCTGTTTGCTGCTATACCTCAGTGGTTCCAGGATCATGCCAATGACTGGAAGTCAGAGTCTTCCTGACCTGTAAATTGGAGTGCCCATCATTCGAAGCCAGAGCTCTTTGAGCCCTGGCTCACGTCAGGCAGGATTGTCACGCTGGCACCTAAACCTAATTTAAAATTTGTTAGATTGTCATTGACAAAGATATCTGCATTCCAAAATGAGAAACCATAATCCTTAACCTCGCCCAAGATGCATGGCTGCGTGTCTTCTGGGTTTTCAGTCTCAACCTCATGGATCAATTTTGGGCCTTCTGTGCATTACAGGGGTTTTTCCTTGGACAGTTTGCCATAGTGTCCAACCTGTTACAGTGGAAGCACTGGGCTATATTCGTAGGATACTGATCTCAGTGCTGGCAGGGTCACTCTGCTGGCTGATTCAGAATTGTTTTCCCTGTCTTGGATTGTCCCTGTGTCTGTGTGCCTGATATGTTGGATTCTGCCCATGTTTTAGTCTCTCCTCTTAAGATTTTCCTGCACTGCTTATGGGGTTCAGACATTCTAACTCTCTGGTTTGCCTTGTCCAGGGTTAGGTCTTCTTTTGCTTGTAGAAGGTCAGAGAGTGTATTGTCTGTTACATCCACCACTATTCTGTCTTTGATAGGGTCAGACTTTAAATCTCCATGTTCACTCTCTTCTGCCATCCTGTAGTGACCATTTATGAAGGAATCGACAGGTTCCCCAGGCAGCTGGATTCTCTTATTGAATTTAGCTCTTTCCAGTATTTCATTGCTTTGCAAATTAAAATAAATGTCAAAAGATTTTAAAATCCCATCTAATTTGGCCTGTTTTCCTCTGAATTCCAGGGTAATACCCTGTTTTACAATGATGCCGTCTACCATCAGGCCTATAGAGTAAAGCAACATGTTCACCTGCTCTTCTTTCGACTTTTTATTTAAATCAGAAGTGATACAGTATCTTAAAAATCTTTTCCTCCAAAGGCTCCAATTTTCTAACTGCTCTGGGCCTTGGGTTAGTCCAAATTTAGTTAGGAGTGTTGAATTTTGATCCATGTTAAACATTTTAAAATTGTATGTGCAGCTTCAAGATCTTGCAGACTTTCAAAATGGTGTCACTGGTAACTCCATGACAAAGGGGTTTCCCGCACTTGTTGGGTTTAGTGAGTTCTGCAAGATGGTGAGAAGACCCTTAGCAATGGCCACCTGGATCAGCTATGTGCTGGCTTCTTTCATTCTGCAGTTTGCTATAATGAATAGAGACACATTTGAATTTAAATTTATGGTTCCCGTTTTCTGATCTAGAGAGTCACAATGCTCACAAAAGATTTAAATAATTAATTCTTTTTCTGATCTTACAAGTTTGGAGGCCATGCATTGGGGCTCTGACTGGGGAATCAGGTTTTAGCGATGGGCTTTCCATCAATGGCGCCTCTGACACAGAATTAGGGAAAGGGTTCTTCGGACTAGCTGCAGCCTGGAACTTAAAAAGATGTAGCTCACACTTGTAGACTCTGTGGACTCTGCATCCTGAAGCTAGACTTCCAAGGGAGATTCAATGGTATCTTCTGCTGCGGTAAAAATCTCTGGGTTCAGCTTCCAGGCCTTTTCCCTGGAGCATTTTCTGGTGAAGTTTCTCTGTGTCTTCCACTTTTGTTGGGAGTTTCTCTCAGGTCAGAATTTTCATTGAAGTTTTGTCTTAGTCTTTCAGCATCTTGGTTTGTTTCAGCATTTTAGCGGGGTTGAGGGTTTTTGATCCCAAGCTGCCACCTTGTTGAGAGGGTGTTCACTACAGAACAGGGTCTCGTAAAGAAGTTTTCATCGTCTTCGGTAGGTTAACTGTAAGTCTTTATTAACAAGTAGAACTATTTACACTTATACAGTAAAGGGTACAGGCTAGGAGCTATCTCCATGTTTAGTCTTTACTCAACACCACACTGAGGATTATCAGATCAGCCATGATCTCATTGAATGGCAAAGCAGACTCGATGGGCCGAATGGCCTACCTCTGTTCCTACATCTATGGTCTTATGACCTCTGGGCCTGGGTCACTTGGGTGATACTGTACTCAGTCCCACACAATTCCTGTATGTGTCAGACCCTGACTAGCCCACCCACTGCCCCACTTCCCCACCAACCCTCTGGCTCCTCTCGCCAAACCTCTGACTCGACCTTATCCGACCTCACCACCCTACCCACCTACCATTCTACTACCCAGCTGCACCCCATTCCCTTATCCACTTAACTCACACACCCACCTTATCCACCTTACCATCTTACCCACCCAACCCCTTCACCCATGCTACCCCATTATCCATTTACCTCACCCACCTTACCCCTTACTCACATACCTTAATCATCCTACCCCCTTACCCACTTGCATTAACCCTCTACCCCCTCACTGACCGATCTTCTCTCCGCTTTTCAAAGAAGTTTTAGGACATTCAAACTCTTACCAGAATACGGCAGCTAGTACTGTAAAAAAGGGGCTTCTGTGCGATTCTCTCCACTGCTCCCTCTGAGGTTTCTTCTACTGACTGAATTCTGTAGGATCCTCCATTGGAAGATTGCTCAGAAGAATTGGAGAAAGATGTGTTTATTTCTTTGTCTGATCAGAGTTGGAAATACGAATTCCAACCCTGAACAGAAGATTTGGGCCAATAAATTCAGCTAAACTTGGAGTCCTCTCTTTGTATACTGCCTGGTCCTATGGTGGTTACTTTGCTTAGGACAGCACAAATATAGTTTTATTTTTAAAAAAAACTTTGAATCTTTGCAAAGTGCTTAGTTATTTAGCAGGTACATCAAGCTAGTATGTATGTCCTTTCCCAGAAGAAAGGGTAGTTTAGAGTCTGTTGTATTATGATCTTTACTGGAACACTGGAGTATTGTGGCATGGAAGGATGTTCTCAGAGAATCTCTAAAATACTTGGCACATTACAGACAGATCTGAGGCAACAACACCGACTTTATATAGTGCCTTTAATAGTAAAATGTCCCATTATAAAACAAAATTTTATACTGAGCCACGTATGGAGGTATTAGGGTGAATGACCAAAAGCTTGGTCAAAGAAGTAGGTTTTAAAAACTGTCTTAAAGGAGAAAAGAGAGGGACAGAGGTTCAGGAGGGAAATTCTTCATCTTTGGGCCTTGGCAGCTGAAGGCACAGTCACCAATCGTGGAGCATTTAAACTAGGGGATGCTCAAGATGCCCGAATTATATGGGTGGAAATATGTCAGAGGGTTGTAGGGCTGGAGGAGATCATAGACACAGGGAGTGGTAAAGACACAAGGGATTTGAAAAGAAAGATGAGAATTTTAAAATTGTGTCATTTAGAGGCAATCAAATTGTGGTGCTATTCATACTAGTTGAAAAGGAAAAGCGGTTAATTGGGATATTCTTCTGTGGGGACATAGGGCTGTATTTTATCTGCCACTGCCAGAGGTGTTTTTTGGCAGGGAGGGGGCATATAAATTAGGAGGGGGACCCAGCCCACCATCTTCCCGCTCACCCCTGAGCTCACCCATATTAGTAGCCCACCTGCCATATTTAAATGAATAATAAGCGGTCAATTAAGTTTGTTAACAAGCCAGTTGACCCTGATAATGTGCTGCCTACACCAGAAAATGGTTGGCGTGGACAATCGGGTGGGAGAGGACAGGCCACTTTGCTAAAAAAGTTTTAAAAGGGCAGTAAAGAAGGTGGTTACTATCTTCAGGTTGGTGGGGGGGGCTCCCTTTGCACAAAGGGGTGGGGGGGGGTGCAGGCCCATAAGATAGTAACGCTGCTTTCTTCCTACCCATCTGCTATCCAAAATCCACCAGCCCCACCCCTCTGCACCCCCTCCCTAAGCTGGCCAAATCCACCCCACCCAATACCCTGGACTCACATCACTCCGGGATCAATTGGGCCTTCTTCTTGGGGTAAAAACAAAAAAACTGCGGATGCTGGAAATCCAAAACAAAAACAGAATTACCTGGAAAAACTCAGCAGGTCTGGCAGCATCGGCAGAGAAGAAAAGAGTTGATGTTTCGAGTCCTCACGACCCTTCGACAGAACTTGAGTTCGAGTGCAAGAAAGAGTTGAAATATAAGCTGGTTTAAGGTGTGTGTGTGTGGGGGGCGGAGAGATAGAGAGACAGAGAGGTGGAGGTGGGGGGGGGTTGTGGTTGTAGGGACAAACAAGCAGTGATTATCACTGCTTCTTCTTGGGGACTGGTTGCAGTCCCGGCAATGCCCACTAATGAGTTCTTGGTGCTGCCGGGACAGCTGGGGCTGTCAGCCAATCCAATTGGCCAGCATGCTCCCGAGGGTGGGACTTCCTCCCCAAGTGATGGGCGGAAGCCTCTCTCTCCACAAATTTAGCCCACCCCCATTATGGCTGTGGGGCGGGCCGGCACAGAGTGAGTCAGTTTCCAGACAACTTTCCTTCCAGGGTCCCCCCCATAATATGCAGACCATTGTTTAGTCTGCAGGGTGTTTAAATTATCATAGATATGTTTCTCTTATTTTTGCTTTATAATGCTTCTGTGAAGCACCTTAGGACATTTTATTATGTTAAAGCTGCTATATAAATATGTGGTTGTCATTGTAATGAAAGGGATGGGGTGATTACCAAAGAGCTTTTATTATCATAAAGACAGCCCAATATCCACAGCTTTATGGATGCCTAAATCAACACAGATAATGTGCACATTTCCTATTCCTTTTCTTCATGTAATACAGTGATCTAAAAGCTCCTGTTCAAAAATCAAGATAAATCTCATGTAAATTCAAATGTTAGCTCATTGAGAACATATTGGCAACGACACTGTTGTAAAGAGACATGACCACTTTAAAATGTTCCATTTTGCAAATATATTATTTAACCTCCTCCATGCCCATTATGCCACAAGTAACATTTGTCGTTTTGCTAGGCCAACCACACAATTGTTGGGGGGAGGGGTGAGGGGGGTTGTGGGGGAGGGGTGAGGGGGGTTGTGGGGGTGGGGAGGAGGATGGAAACAGAGGAGATATACCAGCATCTCATGTAAATGGAAAGAACTAGCACCTTTTTTTAATGACAATCAAACTGCTGTTATCAGAATTGCTGTTAAATTTCATCAGATAGAAGATTTACCTGTGGTACTTGTACATGATCAGCTTGGTTGTTTTGGGTCAGTGAATACCCAACCTCTCCTGATCACATGAGTCCTGGACCTACTGTTTTAGGCGGTTTTACGCACCAAGGCCCTTAGAGGGAATGTGCCAGTGCGATTTATGAATTGCCAGTTCGTGCTCTGCCCAAGTTCTTGTCGTATGTGTGCCTGTCAAGATTCATCTCCATCTTCATTGCCCCTGTGGCAAAAAGTCAAATTTTGTTTCTTGCTCACTTGTCTGATTCTCAGCATATCAATTCCCATGAATCATTGCTGGCATGTATCCTGAGACGCTTTAAGCACTGAAGGGGAAGGTGTTTTCTCTTTGCTCAACTTAAAGTCACAAGATCTGTTAATTCCTTCTGTTGGTCATTCATATGCTTATAGAAATAAAAATATAAATTAATTTAACTTTAAGAAAATAGTATCAATGCACAGGGTGGGTGTACATACATTCATGTGTACATAAGTATATATCCACATTTTAAATTACGTGGAAGATAGTCATAACCATTCTATATTATGCTTTATTTTTATGTTTTTAAAAAATATTTTTCAGTGAGAATTAGACAGATCCAATGTCCCTATAACTATTAAGGAAGTTGATGGGATATTGAAAGCTGAGACTGCATGCAAATGAATGTGTGAACAGGTGACTGTGAGGTGTGAGGGATGGCTGACTAACTGTGAGTTTGAATTTGTCTGAATTAGCAAATGTTTCAGAGGGTTGTAATTTTAACCAGACAGACTGTATATTTATATGATGACAATATTCAGAAACATTTTATGTACCATTCAAGATATATTGGCCAGAATTTGCTGGAGAAGGGGATTTCAGAGTGCCTGAGAGTTGGGATTTTTTTTCCCTCATCCTTCACTTCAAAATAATTTTTGCTGCAAATTGCTTTAAGTGAAAGGTCAGTGGATCCCAGAGCTTTGATGACTGATGGGACCAATAGTGCCAGACTTTAGCTTCTGAGTGGGTAGCTCGAGTTGGGAAACTTCCCACAACTGCACTCTTACCTCCACACCAGTAAAAATTGGGGTGCTGGGAATGGGGCTGGGAATCAGGTCTTGCCTACTGTTTTTAAATGGCTCTGAAGGCATTCCAACTCCGTGAAAATCTGGGCCATAGATTCCCTCTTTAGCCAATGAAATTTAAGGACAAACAAAGAAACGGCAAATGGCAGAGAAGGAAATAGGGTGAATTAAAATCAAATCAGCTATAGAAAAATAAATAAAGAGAGGAAAAGGAAGATTGGATTAAGAACAAGAGAAGAAAGAGGCAGAAAGGAAAAGTAACAAAAAATATTTTAAATTTTAAGTTTAAGAAAAATCTCTCAAAACTATTTCCTACCAGCAGAAGTGAGACTCCACAGTTTCAGTTATTCTCTTTCTGGGCCAGAGAGGTTGAATGGCTGAGTTTCTGCTGAGAGTCTAATTTTTTTTACTGAATAAATGGAGCATTTTTATTCATCCCTTTTGGAGGCTGATAGTGAGCTCTAGTTGTCATGAGACTAAAGGCGGCATGGTACAAATCGTTCAGCATTTCATGGCGATTTGCAACTCGTACCATATTCTCTCCTTGCAACAAATTGCTGGGGGGTGGGGGGGGTGGTTTATGCACTAATAACATTCTCTAATTCCAGTAGTAACAGTTTCTATTTCCAATTTAAATAAGTCACAAACAGAAAATAGAGAAAATAATTCATACACAGTTCAAATTCAAAAAGAGCTATAAAAAGCTGGAAGGACAATCGCTCAAAATCTAATAATATATCTAGAATTAGCATGCTGTCTACTTTGAGAAAAATATTTTAGTGTGTTACAAGAGAGGTTTTATTTCTTTATTCTAACATGGGATATGTTCATTGCTGACAAGGCCAGAAGTTATTGTCCGGCTTAAGAGTCAACCACTTTGCTGTAGGTCCAGAGTCACGTGTTGGCCAGACCAGGTAATGATAGCAGATTTCCTTCCCTGAAGGACATTAATGAATGAGGTGGGTTTTTACAACAATCGATGATAGTTTCATGGTCACCATTACTGAGACTAGTTTTGAATTCCAGATTATTAGCGTGACACTTCAGAGGAGAGAAAAAAATCAGAAACAAATAGATAGCACAGAGGGGAAAGAGCAGAGGAGTACGACATTCATCCCCTTGAGTCCAGTTAAATCCCCCATACTACTATTATTTACTTAATTTTTCATTCAACTAGCTCATAGTTAAGAAGCAGCAGCCACATCAGCAATCACCACCAGCATCCATGCCTCGCAGAATGAAATATATGAAGAGGATCTCCATACAGGAGCATATACTCTGCATAGGGGTTCTGCAGGCCAAGAGTCACCTTCCTGTACTTATCTAAGAAGCAGTGCAAGCGGAAGCTTTCTTTCTCCTGGTAGGCTTTCACAGACTTCTGCAGTGTCTTCCAACAGGACCTGCTGCCTCCTCGACAAGGAGGACATACCATGCCAGGCATCCTCAAAGTCACCATAGCTTTGAATTTTTGCACCACAGATTCTTTCAGTTGGTTGTTGGGTGTATCAGCCACATATCACAATCTGCAGTTCACAGCTGCATTAAGCAGGGTGACTGGCACCACCTTCACCAGGATCAAACAGTAGATCATATTCCCCACTGACACCGGAAGTCAATGCAAGATTTTCATGGCTTTTCAGCAGTGGCTGTGTTTTCTCAAGCACAGAGTGTGATTGATTTTATGCATGCAGCCATCAGGCACCTCAACACAAGGCAAAAGCACTTACAAATAGAAAAGTATATCACTCTATAAATATACCGACTGTGGCCGATCACAGCTACAATATCATGCTGATTTTGCTTTGGAAGCTGACTTCAATAGAAATAAAAATTGGGAGAGATGTAAAACAGGCTGTTGATTCATTATTACCCCTTTTACATTAGCGTACAAAGTCAAAATTTCTCATCCGGATTTTTGCTCTATCCATGCGTCATTCTGTGTTAACACATGCACAAAACATAACAAGTCCTGCCTTGATGACTGTCATTGTTCTTAATTCACTGCTTTGTGCTAACCCTTGACTCTGATTTTAAGAGAAAATCCCCTCAATTTACCCATGGACTTTTTATATACTTGTCTGTAATGCAAGAGCAGACATTCACAGTAGGAGGTCTTGTGGCTCAGTAGTAGTGTGCCTCCTCTGAGCCAGAAGCTCCAGGTTTAAGTCAAACTCCAGAACTTGTTGGCCACAGAAGAAATGTTCATGATGCAGCATGACGTATAACAACAGGTTAATCAGCCTACTAATCCTTCTAACGCTTCCAATTATTCCCCAAAGGGAAAAAAGTGTGTGTGAAGATACAAAACAAACAAAACATTTGCAATACTTCTCCATTACTGATGACTAAAATACTGCACCTTTTCTTCTGTTTATCTCTGTTAAAGCAGTGCGTTCTATTACACTGAGTCAGGCTAACACATGCTCAACTTCAGGCAGCCATTATTAAACTAAGATTATTGAACTATTTACACCTGTCCCAAGGAGGGGGTAGCAGAGAGTCAAATATAACAAAATTCACAGATCCTGCAACATACTACACTCCCTCCCCGCTTAAAAAAAAAACAACTTATACATTAAAATGTGAAATGGTACATGTACATAATTTACAAGGGTACAATATAGTTGAACCAATATGAACAATACCCGAAATTAAGCAGGTTAGGTTGCAAATTTGTAGTTACTGTAATCACAACCAAAGCATATATCAGCAATACTTCCAGAGTAATTTACATATAAAAAAGTGTTCTTTCTTAACAGCAGAAAGTGTTTAACAAAAATATCATTTGACAGGAAGAAACAACTTCCTTCTTCTACCTTCCTACATATTTTCAGTTAACCTATTTGGCTTTTTTCTCTTTCTGCGTGAATATCTTCTGACATTTCCATTAGTTTGACTCTGCTCTCTCAACATCTCTGACTGTGTCAACCCTGAACTTTGACTTTGACTAACAGCCCTACTTAATGGTTGGGACTGTGACATTGATTAATTAGTCTTAATTAAAGACCCTGGCTCACTTTGCTTTTCCAGATTCTGGAAACCCAGCACTTTGTTTCTTTGTGACTTTCGCTTTCTTTCTGAATTTCACTTTTAACTGTAGGAGTATTTTGGACTATAGGAGGTTTATCATGCTCTCCCTTTGTCAGATATCCTCCTAGCAAATGATCTATGTGACATTAATGGCGTTTCTTTCCAATCTTTGCTAGATATGTGAATGCACCTAGATTCTTTACAACAACTCCATTCACGTACTTCTTATCACCTCAGTGTTTTTTCACTATCACTTTCTGACCAGCACTGAACTCTCTAAGTTTCATTCCTGTTATATCATGACTCATCTTTACTTTGTCTTGTTTTTAATCTTATTTTGCTATTGATATCAATCTTAAGCAAATTAAACTTTGTCCTATAAGTGTGTTTAAGCACTAACTCATAAAGTGATCAATCTGTGGTACATTATGGGGGTATTCTGCAATAGAACAGAAAATTGTCTAGCCTGTGTCAAAGAGGAACATGGAAATTATTGCCTAGTTTGTCACCTACCATATACTTCTGCAAAGATCTCTTCACAATCTGTACACTCCTTTCTGTAGCACTATTCGATGCTGAGTGATATGGTGGTATTAGAGTGTGTTTGACTCCATTCTTACTCAGAAATATTTCAAACTCTTCCAACATAAACTGTGGACCATCATCTGACACCAACACTTCTGGCAGCCAAAAATTGCAAATCAACTTCTCAAAGCCTCAATACATTTGGCACTTGTGGTATTGGGCATGGAATCAACATTTATCCACTTGCTATAGCTATTACCAAATCAAGGCACTCTCTCCCTTCCACATCCAGATGGTTTTCTTGTGTTTGACCATGGGATGAAAGGAACATTAGTTGGATCGTTTCTTATTCTGAGAGACACTTCACAACATTTCATCGACTATTCAATGGCTGGGATTTTCCGTTCTTGTTCATAGCAGGCATCATGGCAGGTGGGAGCGGAAAATATCGCAAGAGGGCCAAAAATCGGTTTTATAACTGGTGAATAAAACCAGTTTGTGATTATGCACTGCAGCCTGCAATGGCAAGCCGTGTTTCCCACTGTGGCACATGGGGAACATTATTTCAATATATTTGCATGTCATTATAAGGACTCCTTGCCAGAATCATCCCCCCTATGCTGGATCATCAGGGCACATGAAATTAGAATGATGTGTTTCACAACAGTATATTTATGAAGTGCACCTGGTGACCTGCACTTTGCTGTGGCTTCGAGGTTTGTTCACTACTTTGCATCACACAGCGCTTGCAGGAATCAGCACCAGGCTTTGCAGGCAGCACCATATCGCTTTCAGGGGTTGTCACAGGCAAGTCTCTACCTATCAGGCCCACGGAAAGGTGGGGATGTCTTTCAATAGGCTGCAAGGCAAGGGCTCTACTGGGGAAGGGGAAAAGATGGCCTGAGGCATGGGAAGAACGTGCAGGGCAAGGGCTCCACTGAGGGTTAAGAATGGGTTGCACTCAGACACATGACTGGGGTGTGGGGGTGCTGGGGGATTAGCATCCTCAGCACCATGATGGGGAGAGACTATGTTACAGAATGACATAAGCCACTTGGGGCCAGAATGGGAGGATCACTCAGTGAAGAAGCGCTTCAGTTTACATTGTTGAGCTTACAAAGACGGTCTTTATCCCAGTCCAGGGAGGGGGGAGGGCATGTCAGTCCAGTCTCAGTCATGCCCAGGATGTTGTGCATAGGGTGTTGTCACATCACACGCCTCAGTCCATAAGGTTTCTGGCATCATACTGGACCGCAGATGCCACACTCAGTCGGGGTGGGGGGGGCAACTGCAGCCTACAAATGGGGAGAAGGTATTGAGCGGGCATCTGAAGGTGTGGGAGTGTGGTACATGTTTAACAGTGCAAGTGGCTTCAAGGTGAAGAGGGGTGAGGCCTACATGGGGCATAGGCGTATCCACTTCAAAACATTCAGGGGCTAACAAATGGATATCCACCACAGTCATGATGGGATCAAGGAATACAGGGGTGGGGGGCACTGAGAGGTCTTGGAAGGAGGGAAACCACAACATTAAACTCCTCCATGATTATGGGAGGGATTTCCACATTCACACAGGGAAGGTCCAAGCTGGTTTGGCAGTGAGAGCACCCCCATCTTCCGCAGCAATGGCACAGTACAGAATTAAAACTATGAGATTCTCTGTTGGTGAGGGCTTTGAGGGCCAATTGTAGAGCTGGTTCATGCACTCGGTGGGGAGGGGGGAACCGATTAAGGGGGTAACCAACTGAACTGTGCATTCCTAAATGAGGAGAAATGCACAGCTGATACCTGTTAGGAGCCTTTCAATGACAATGCAGGGCATCAGAAAAGTGAAGCTATGATATGCTTTCATGTAAGACTAATCCAGAAAAGTGACTCTAATCAATCTCCTTGTATTAATCAATTGTTCGCAGCGTGGAGATTCCCCAGAGCGATAACAAACTCCAGATCAATTGAGCGACTGGACAAGCTTCAGATGCATGTTAGAACTATGGCACTGGCAGCTTCACACAAAAGAAGACTCAGAGCCCCCTCAAATAATCTCATGTCCTTACTAAACATTTTCCCTCATGATTATTCCAAAGAGTGTGGTATTAGAGTGCAGTGATTGATGATCCCAGTGCCTGGGCTGAAAGCAGCACTTCCAAGCACATGGCCAAAGCAATGTCATAGCAGTTGGTCAGGTAAAGGGGGGATGGGGGGTTGGAAGGAGCCGCTTGAAACGCTGGCCTAAATTTTTGGGGTGATTAGTTCCCGACACTGCAACAAAGCCCTTGAACCCACATTCACTGGCGAGTCATTGACAGAAGTAGGACCTTTGGAGGCTGATACTGGCTCATATCTGTTTCTCACTGATGCTGCAGAGAGGAGACCATCAGGAAGATGGAGCCTGGATTTATTGCTGTTGGTATATAGGCAGAAGAGAAAAAGGAGAAGATTGCGACAGAGGGGCAAGGCTCGCAAAAGGGACAAACGAAACCCTCAAGACCAAGGGGCAGCAGGGTCCCCTCTGGATGCAGACTGAGGCTCCCAGGGGCATTGTGTGTAGGCAGCTGGCAAGGCTGAGGGTGTACAGAACTTGCATGTCTTTGCTGATAATCGAGAGACAGTGTCACCTATGCCTCCGCATGTCCGCAGATCTGGGGACCTAAATTTACCACATTCTCCAGGAATTGGTGCCATGGGGACTGGGAGGACATCCATTGTCACTGGCTGTGAAAGTAACAGCCACAATGAACTCCTTCCAGGGCTTCCGCTGTGGACCTCAGCAGGATCTCTCAGGCATTCACACACAAATGTATACATGGGGTAACCAATGCCCTTTTTGCCAAGGCCCACAATTAGGTCAACTTCTACAGAGATCAAGCAAGCCAACATACCAGAGCACTGGGCTTTGTAGCGATTTCTGGATTCTCACAGGTGCAGGATGCCATCAACTGCACTCATGTGGCTATAAAAGCTCCCTGGCAACAGGCACTCCCACATAAACAGGGAAGGCCTCCACTCACTTAATGTACTGTAAGAAACTCATCATACAGGTTTCCGCCAGGAAGATACCCAGAAAGCATCCACAACTCATACATCTTGAGTAGATCGCAGATCCCGGACGTCTTCAAGGGACCACACAGGATCCAGGGTTGGCTCCTTGATGACAAAGGATACCCACAAAGGACATGGCTGATGATGACCATGTGATGGCCACAGAATCCTGCAGAGAGAAGGTACAATGAAGCTCATGCCACTACTTGAACATTAATGGAGCAGACCATAGGCATCTCTAAGATGCGATTCTGATGCCTGGACAGATCTGGCAGAGCACTCCAGCACACTCCCCAGGGGGTCTCATGGATCATCGTGGCTTGCTGCGTGCTGTACATCCTGGCATTGCAAAGTGGAGGACTTGCCAGATGCTGACATGGAGGAGCTGCACATCCCTGATGAGGACATCAAAGGGGATGAAGGCGTCGAGTTCAAGGAGGCCGAGGCTGCAGGGGAGGAGGCCATGGCATGGGCCAGGCGAGGCAGGTGTGTGCATGAGGCCCTTGTAGCCACCAGATTCCACGAGGAGGATGGCAAGTTGCAGTGAGTACCCTCTTGGACAAGTGCCCTCCATCATGGCCAACATGAACACCAGCGTTGCTATTCCTCTCATTTCAACCATGCACTTCAATATGAGAGTGAATAGTTACACATCAGGCTCACGTTATCCTGATACTTTGAAGGATGATGAAGCCTCGGGAGGGTATGTCCTTACTGAGGTGAGGTGCTAACTGGAGGACGGAGTCCTGGCATCAGACTTTAGAAGGTGCAGCCTCTTCAAGCGTATTTCCAGCATCCCAGTCACAACAGCAGCCGACAAGAGCCAGGAACTGTTCCACTAACCTCAGTGAGCTCATAGCTGTCTGCCTTCAATGTGACAAAACTCCTCAAGGAGATCCATCTCCAGCAATGGGACAACACATTCTGTGTAACGTCGATGGTGAAACTGATAGGTGACACTTGGACCAAGGCAGCTGAGGACATTCCGCAGGTGTGCATCTAATCAATCCTCTGTGTCACCTTCTTCTCTATCACATTAACATCCAGCGCTCCCAGTTAGGGCTGCTGGCGCGCTTTTATCCTCATCTTACTATGCAAGTGGCCCACCTGAAGGTGACGACGTTCAACCACTTGCGAGCCAGACATTAAAATGCCTTCTCTTTAAGACACACATTGTGTCCTCATGGCCAGCCCTGGCCCTTGTGAACTACAAAATGCTCAGACACTATGAGGCCCTCAAGGTGACAAGTCATTACTAATAAATATCAGACTTCAGCTTCAGTCCATCCTCGCTCTTACCCCATTGCTGCCCTCAACATTGTCCAAAGCTACGATATGCACTTTCTGAGCATGCTCAAAGGCTTCATTGACCAACAAAAATTACTATTTGCAATTAGTATCATATGTCTCATCCAGTGTTTAGGTGATGAGATGCATCGGGCTGCATCCCAACATCATGACAAGAGCCTTGTGGCCGCAACACAGACAATTACAGGTTGAGAAACGATCAAGTTTGTAGGTTCGGGTGCCAGGTAACGTGGCTGAGGGGGGCAGAGCTTCGGCACCTTGAGGTAGCAGAGTGCTCCCACTTATTGGTGAGTTCAGCAGATGTACGCTCAGAAAGTCGGAAATGCGGCTGGCGGACAGGAGCACACAAGCTCTGAATATGGGCTCAAAACATGAAAACCCTGTCGGAAGAAAGAGATCATGTGGAGTTGCACGATTTATGACCCTTCTCCAGGCGTAAACACATCACTCCTTGTACACTACACCTTAACCTTTCAAGAATGCAGAGGAGATAGGAAAACACCTTTGCCTCAATCTTACACAGATAAAAATAAACATGACATGACGCTGCAAAGCATGTGAATATAGTTCCTTCCATAAGCACACAACATTAAGGTCGAGGCATCACTGATATCGGGAATGATCTGAAAAAGGAGCAAACGCTGTGATATATGGAAACACACTACATAGAAGAGAGGCCCATGATAGTGGCATCTGAGACAAGTGGAGGGAGGCAACATGGTACCATACCTGATTGACAGCAACACAGCTCATCATGAAAAGGAAGCAAACACAAGAGGAGATGTGAAATGGATGCGATTCCATTTATGTTTGTGAACATTATCTACATGTTGTGAACACCCATGCCACCATGCTCCTAAATTATATTAACTTTCCTAACCCTACCGCTATGTCTGGGTGCTTCCCCGATATTCACAGTGGAGGTGGAGACAGCCTGCTGATTGCCAGGCCCTGTTGTCTGTGATGACTTTGACAGGCATTCTCTGAAGGGCCAAGATCTGGAGTGCCCAGGCCTGCTTTGGGTGTCCTGCTGTGAGCCAGGCGCACCCTCCTCAGCCTGTGGAGCTGGAGGAGATGGGGTCACAGGAAGATGGGATTAGGATCAGCCAGACAGACCTGGAGTTACCTGGGTGTATGGCCGCAGGCTGTCGAGCTGCTGGTTCCCCTCCCTTTGAGTGGCTCAGGGCCCCGGACTGACTCCTTGAGGAGAAGGGGCAGCTGGAGTGAGATCGAGGTGCCCTGCTGCCTTCTCATGTAGCCAATGATGGATGCCACCAGGCCACAGAGATGAGTGCTGTTCCTGCAACATTGCAGGACTGATGTCCTGCATCAAGGTTTCCACGGCGGTTGCCATCCTAGTAGTGTTGACCTCGGTGCATTGGCATGCCGGTGCTATCACCTGAGACTGAACGTGGACAGACTTCTCCATCGTCTGTTGCAATCTGAGGAATGCAGGTGACATTCCTTCCTGATGTTCTCGTGATTGTCACTGCAGCTCCAACAACTGATTTAGGACCAAGTCCGGAGGCTCGTCACCTGACTTGGACTCAGCAGAACTGTGGCCTTCAGCAGTCCTCGGATCCGACCTCGGACGTCCTTGTTTCTGCCTGTTGTGGACCAGATCGTGCTGTGTGCTCACCAGATTGTGACCCCGAGGCTGCTCTAGAACCAGGTCCTGCCGAGGTGTGTGTCTCTGTACTGGTGGAGGGTGTGGGTAAGCGCTTTGATGGGTCCCCAATGGTGCTGTCCTCAGGTTCCTCATCAGAGGTGTCTTCGGGGATCAAGCTAAGGGACTCGGGCGCTTCACAGAGATGCCTTTGAAAGAAAGTAGAGATAATTAGTGCATGGCAGGCAGCTGTAAAACAGGACAATGCACTCAGAATATCACTGCTTGAGGGATGAGCTGGTACAAGACCCTCATGTGGTTGTGCATTGCTGACCTTACCGTCACCACAGGCACGGTCCACATCCTCTCTGGCCAGCTCGATGGCTCTGTTCCCAAGGGCAGTGAGGACCTTGAGTTCCGGCATTCCACCCCTGCTTTGGGACTTCTCCCTGTGATTGTGCGCCAGCTTGACCTGCATAAAGACAGATGGAGAGTGTGAGCAGGATGCATGCCAAGATATCTAGCATGTGTGGGTGGTGAGTGGAGCCATGGACAAGATGAGGGTGCAAGCTTTGGAAGTGATGAGCCCAGATGAGGTGTGAAGGTCTGTGTGAGAGTGAGTGGCACTGTGTGATATCCCTGTGAATGTGTGATGGAATTCTGAGTGTGTGAGATGGTTGACTTAGCTTGATGGAATGATTGAAATCACTCATCCTCTTTCTGCACTAGATGGCTGACCTCCTTTGTGCAGCATTAGCACCAACCATCACTGCCACCACCCCCCAAGCCAGAGTGGTGAGGTTGGTGGATCTCCTCTGGCCATCAAGGGTGGGGGGGGGGGTTGAGGATATTATGACACCTTCACAACATTCAGTAGGTGTTCCAGTACAGCATCACTAATCTTGGTGGCTGCTGTCTTTTTCCCTTTTGGGGCCATCCCTCTCTTCTGTGGCAGTACTGAGCTGCAGACATTGACAAAGCTGTGCATGGGTGCCATTTAAATATGGCACCCGGAGCGAGGAAACGGTGAGCTCACAGCGGGGTGGGCAAGTCAGAGGCCACCCGACATCTGGCGTGTTTCCCATGAGTGTATAATTTACACAGCAGGAGGCGGATGATACGGTGCGAAAACCCACCATTGCAACCAGTGGGTGGAACACTATTTTTCACACCCGCCACCGCACTTACTGCAATTAGGGGAAGGTCCAGCCCAATATCTCTATCTACCTCTGGATACCAAAAATATCTTCTTGCAACTGCTTTACAACAGATTATCCTGTGTGGTCTTGATGAAGCTCCTCTAACAATCTCTCTCTAAACCTTGGCGGAATAATGACTCTTAAATCCTATAGGAAACAGCCTTGATCTACACTCAGTTCATTTATAATGTGAGATAATCCTGCTATTTCTCATCATCACTCTCTTTAGGCCACTCATGACATAATTGAGCACTTTACTGAGCATCACCTCTCTGCAAGTTTCTTCACAAATTTCTCTGGCAGACATTGGCGTGTCATTTGTACATTTGAAGTCATTCACAGGAAACTCAGTGGCTATAAATGAATCAGTCTTCATGGGAAATCCTGAAAATATGTCTGCATTTGCATGATCTGCTGCCTTATGTTATTTAATTAAGGATGAGTGGCAGGTCAGATGATTGGTCAGAATATAAAGAACGGCAGAGAATGACTAAAAGATTAATCAGGAGAAAGAAATTAGAGTATGAGAGGGAGCTAGCTAGAAATGTAATAACAGATAGCAAGAGTTTCTACAGGCATTTGAAAAGGAAAAGAGTGAGTAAAGTGAGTGTTAATTAGTTTTCTAGAGAGTGAGGATGGGGAGTTAATAGTAGATAATAAGGAAATGGTGGATGAAATGAACAAATATTTTGCTTCTGTCTTCACTATAGAGAATACAAAACACATTGTAGTAATAGCTGTAAATCAGGAGGTGGAAGGGAGAGGGGAACTTGGTGAAATTACAATCACTAGGTAAGGAGTACGGAGCAAACACAAGAAGATGTGGGCTGACAAGTTTCCGAGTTCTAATGGACTTCATCCTAGGGTCTTAAAAGAGGTGGCTAATGAGATAGTAGACTCATTGGTGTTAATTTTCAAAAATTCACTATATTCAGGAAAGGTTCCATCAGTCTGGAAAGTAGCAAATATAAACCCTCTATTCAAAAAGGAAGTAGAAAACAGGAAATCATACGCCAGTTAGCTGGACGTCTGTCGTGGGTAAGGTGTTAGAATCGATCATTAAGGAGGTTATAGCTGGGCACATAGAGAAATGTAAGGTAATTGGGAAGAGTTCAGCATGGTTTTGTGAAAGGGATATCATATTTAACCAATTTATTGTTTTTTGAAGGAATAACATGCGCCGTGGATAAAGGGGAGCCTGTAGATCTGCTGCACAAGGATTTCCAGAAGGCATTTGATAAGCTGCTACATCAAAGGTTATTGTGGAAAATAAAAGTGCATGGTGTAGGGGGTAACATATTAGCGTGGATAGGAGATTGGCTGACTGGCAGAAAACAGAGAGTACACATAAACGATTTGGCAGGATGTGACGAGTGGGGTTCTGCAGGGGTCGGTGCTGGGGCTTCAACTTTTTACAATTTATATCGATGACTTAGATGAGGGGAGTGAAGGCTTGGTAGCTAAATTTGCAGATGGCACAATGATAGGTAGGGAAGTAGGTTGTGAAGAGGACATAAGGAGGTTGCAGGTAGATTGAGTGAGTGGACAAAAATCTGGCAGATGGAGTATAATGTGTGAAAATATGAAGCTGTTCACTTAGGCAGGAAGAATAAAAAAGCAGAGTATACAGGGCATTGGTGAGACCACATCTCAAATATTGTGTACAGTTTTGGTCTCCTTATTTAAGGAAGGATGTAAGTATGTTGGAGGTGATTCAGAGCAGGTTTAGCAGATGGATACCTGGAATGAGCAGGTTGTCTTATGAGGTAAGGTTAGGCAGACTGGGCTTGTTTCCACCGGAAGAGAGAGGAGTGACTTGATAGAAGTATTTAAGATCCTGAACGGTATTGACAAGGTGGACATGGAAAGGATGTTTTCTCTCATGGGTGAGTCTAGAACTAGGGGGCACTGTTTTAAAAGTAGTGGTTGCCCTTTTAGGACAGAGATGAGGAGAAATTTTTTCTCTCAGAGGGTTGTGCGACTTTGGAATTCTCTGCCTCAGAAGGCGGTGGAGGCGGGGTCATTGAATATTTTTAAGGCAGAGGTAGATAGATTCTTTTGAGGCAAGGGAATCAAAGATTATGGTGTGTAGATGGGAATGTGGAACTTGAAACACAAACAAATCAGCCATGACCTTATTGAATGGCAGAGCAGGCTCGAAGGGATGACTGGCCTACTTCTGCTACTATCTCATATGTTCATAAGTTCATAATTTCGTACTGATGGCTAATTTTATGGTTTAGTCCTCCTTGCTCAAAGACTACTTTGTGTTCTCTTAGCACTTCCTCAATGACAGATGTACTCTTACTGATTCCTATTGTAAATAACTTAGCCCATTTTAATCGTATTTTCTTAAACAAATTCATTCTCATTAGGAAGACCTTGTTCTCTCCGTCTACTAGCAATGGCAAGTAATAGGATGTATCATTGTGTTCCATTCTAATACTAACTTTACCTCACACTGGAATACTGTTATTGGAATAACTGGTCAGTTTCACTCCAGTTTTGCATAAGGGAATGTGGCTTAGAGACTTCTTGTATTCTCCTTGCGAGTTAATCAACACTGCTTCAGCTGTGTCAACAAAGAAAGTAAATTGTGTTTCTCTGACTTTCATTTTTACTGAGGACGCTGGAATTTTATCTTCAGCCCTTTTACTCTCAACTTCCATGTGCCATTTCTCTTGCTCTCTAAGTATAACTCTTGTTCTACCTGTTCAATGACATCAACTTCTGTTTCCATACCTATCTTATGTGCACCTGAGGATTTCCAGACTTCTGATCTAGCTTAAATCTACCACAACATCAACCTAGTGCATGGCTATGACCTAGAGCTTTACCATGACTCAGAGCATTACTGTTGCCTCTGGGGACACAGGTACAGGAGTAGGTTATCTGGTCCATCAAGTCTTCTCCACCATTCAATTAGATCATGGCTGATCTTATACCTCCAGGACATTTTCCCCCACTATCCCCATATCCTTGATGTTATTAGTATCCATAAATCTACTGATTTTTGTTTTGAACATGCTAATGATTGAGCTTCCACAGCCCACTGGCGTAGAGATTTCCAAAGATTCACCACCCACAGGCCCAGTCTCCCCAATCCCTCCTCATAAAACAATCCCGCCATCCCAGGGATTAATCTGGTGAACCTCCATTGCACTCCCTTTATGGCAAGTATATCCTTCCTTAGATAAGGGGAACAAAACGGCACACAATACTCCAGATGATGTCTCACCACAGCTCTATACAACTGCAGCAAGACAGCTTTACTCCTGTACTCAAGTCCTCTTGTGATGAAGGCCAACATACCATTTGCCTTCCTAATTGCTTGCTGCACCTGTATGCTAGCTTTTAGTGATTCATGAACAAGGACGACCAGGTGCCTCTAGACGTCACCACTTCCCAGCCTCTCACCATTTAAGAAAACTCTGCCTTTCTGCTTTTTCTACCAAAGTGGATAACTTCACACTTATTCACATTATATTCCATCAAGTTCTTGCCCACTCACTTAGCCTGTCCCAGTCCTCTTGAGCCCTCCTTGCATCCTCCTCACAACTTATATTCCACTTAGTTTGGTGTCATCAGCAAATTTGGAAATATGATAATTGGTCCCCACATCCAAATTATTTATATAGATTATGAAAGGCTGTGGCCCCATCACTGATCCTTGTGGTACTCCCCTCGTAACAGCCTGCCATCTTGATTATGGCCTGTATATTCCTACTTTCTGTTTTCTGTCTGTCAACTATTTCTCAATCCACACCAATGTATTACCCCCAATCCCATGTACTCTAATTTTGTTTGCTAACCTCCCGCGTGGGACTTTATCAAAAGCTTTCTGAAAATCCAAATCCATCATATGTATATAAAAATAAAAACAAAAAACTGCAGATGCTGGAAATCCAAAACAAAAACAGAATTACCTGGAAAAACTCAGCAGGTCTGGCAGCATCGGCGGAGAAGAAAAGAGTTGATGTTTCGAGTCCTCATGACCCTTCGACAGAACTAGGTGAATCCCAGGAAGGGGTGAAATATAAGCTGGTTTAAGGTGGGGGGGTGGGTTGGGTGGGTGGAGAAAAGTGGAGGGGGGTGGTGTGGTTGTAGAGACAAATAAGCAGTGATAGAAGCAGATCATCAAAAGATGTCACAGACAACAGAACAAAAGAACACATAGGTGGTGATATAAAGTTGGTGATATTATCCAAACGAATGTGCTAATTAAGAATGGATGGTAGGGCACTCAAGGTATAGCTCTAGTGGGAGTGGGGGGAGCATAAAAGATTTAAAAATATTTAAAAATAATGGAAATAGGTGGGAAAAAGAAAAAGCTATATAATTTATTGGAAAAAAGAAAGAGGAAGGGGGAAGAAACAGAAAGGGGGTGGGGATGGAGGAGGGAGGTCAAGACCTAAAGTTGTTGAATTCAATATTCAGTCCGGAAGGCTGTAAAGTGCCTAGTCGGAAGATGAGGTGTTGTTCCTCCAGTTTGCGTTGGTCTTCACTGGAACAATGCAGCAAGCCAAGGACAGACATGTGGGCAAGAGAGCAGGGTGGAGTGTTGAAATGGCAAGCGACAGGGAGGTTTGGGCCATTCTTGCGGACGGACCGCAGGTGTTCTGCAAAGCGGTCGCCCAGTTTACGTTTGGTCTCTCCAATGTAGAGGAGACCGCATTGGGAGCAACGAATGCAGTAGACTAAGTTGGGGGAAATGCAAGTGAAATGTTGCTTCATTTGAAAGGAGTGTTTGGGCCCTTGGACGGTGAGGAGAGAGGAAGTGAAGGGGCAGGTGTTACATCTTTTGCGTGGGCATGGGGTGGTGCCATAGTGGGGGGTTGGGGAGTAGTGGGTGATGGAGGAGTGGACCAGGATGTCCCGGAGGGAACGATCCCTACGGAATGCCGACAGTATGCCATTTTGATATGACACTTTGAGTAGAAATGAAGGCATGGTGACTGCCATGGCAATGGCAACATCTAAATTTCTGATTCTGAGATTGTGAATTTGACTGCCGTGGCCTGGATCTTACTGAAATCCAATGGACCTCTCCTGCCAGGTGAGGAAAAGAACTCTCTTGCAATTGTGTTCCTTCTCTTTTTGCCATTTCCATGGATATGGCTTCATGGTAGGCCTCTTTCCATGTTAGTTTATTGCCTTTGCTCAAAAGCTTGGCCTGGATTTTATTGCTCTTTAGGCCTCTTACAAAAATGTCTCTAAGGTTGATTTCTAAGTTTATGCCACACCCATAGCGACAAGAGAGTTTCTTTAATTCGAGGATGTAATCTGAACCAATCTCCCTGGGCAACTGTTTCCTTTCACAGAATGCAATCTCATTCTTAAATCACGCCATAATGTGAGCCCAGGATTTTAGTCATTTCAGCATATTCCATTGTTCTACAGTCTCACGGGCAACATTGGTTAGACACCACCTCAAAAACATCTGGCTTCATCATGGTGAGAAAAATATTTAATTTATCCTCATCTCCAATTTTATTTGCTTCCAGCCAAATGTAAAACCTCCATTCACTGACACCACTCCTCTTTGTCAGGGTTGAATTCCTTGGTTGCCCCAAAAATGCCTTCAGTGCCATTTATTCAATAATGTACTATGCTGCATCACTGAGCTGTATCTGAACACGTTACAGACCATTCTTTCAAACTGCTCAAACTTCCTCAAAATCAAATTTAGATCTTCCACAAAGTGTATCATGATGTTCTTAGTCCTCAATGTCTCAAATGCAGCATATTAAAAAATTCCATTACAATCTTGTAACCATCTTTCTGTTGTGTTACACTGAATCAGACTAACACGCACAATTGCAGGCAGCCATTACTGGACTAACTTTATTTACACTTCCCCAACAGAGAGGGCAATATAACAAAAAGCTCAGATCTTGCAATGCACCTCAGTATTCTGTTCCAAATTTATATAATTCCTGCTCTTTAAAATCCAAAAGTTTATTTCTTTGTCACTACCATATAAAAGGCATTTACTTAAAGTGGTCCGTGAACTAAGAATTTATGTATGTGTGTGTGTACATAGGCCCCTTTTTAATTTGCAAATGCTTTAATTTAAAAATAACTAGCAACAAAGCTTTAGTCTTAAACAGGATAAAAGTTAGTTTATTACAAAAAACACAAGTCAAAAGTGATTACGTTATTAACTAAAGTAAAAATACAACGATTAAAATGCAGATGAAGAAAAAGATACTTAAAGATGAGATGTTGCTTTGGACCGTTGCTTTGAATTCCTTCTTTCCAAAGTGAAGGGGTTAAAATTTGAGATTCAGTTTGGCAGCTGTGATGTCTTCTGCAGCCGAATAGTCAGTATTTGCCTTTTTTTCAGTTGGACTCAGCAGGTTTTGGGAGAGAGAAGATTTCTTGTTCCTCATTAGTTCTGCAGTTACATCAGTTGCAGATTGTCTGGACTCTTTTAGCAAAACAGCAGGTGATTTCTTACCACCTTCCTCTCTGACTCCTTGTTGTAGAGAGAGTCTCAGAGTTCATCTTGAGGTTTCTGGCTGTTTCAACTGAGAGTGTGTGCTGCAAGTGTCTCTTACACTGCCACACAAAAAATGGCTTCTATTAACATCCTTTATACATTCCAAAACCACAAAATGGCTGCTATCGCACACTGTCAAATCATGCTTCCATATTAGGTATGGGGGGGGGGTGTGCATAGTCCCATCCTTTGTATTTTTAGGCAAGGTATTTAACCTTTTAAATGTCTCGAGTGAATGGTTCCCATTCTCCCAGGTTTGAGGAGATAGGAAAGAGCCATTCACACCTCCAGGGAAGATGCAATGAGTTGCTGTTTGCCCTTATGGAAATGCAAATTGAATTTCAAATGTCTTCACATGTCTGGATATGTCTATCTGCAATCCATTTGAAGCCTTCTAGAGTTTGATCACATTGCAGTTGTAAGAAGGGCAGGTGGCTTTTGGAAACCATCTTAAAGGCTTCTCGTGTCCATTTAGAAGGAGGGTACAAAAATCTAATTCACCACAACTACACATTTGTGACATTTTTTGTGGCCTTTCACTTTATTCCCTTCCTTGCCTAAAGATAGAAATTCAACTGGGCCTGTTTTCAGGCCCAGACTCAGTGCTGCACAGGCACTTGCACAGCATATCTCAACTGAGTGGCCTGGGGCCACTTAAAATTGGTGCTTAAGCCTCATCTAAATAATGTAGTTGAGCTGCTGATGTCTGTCGTGCCTCCACAGTAAGGTCACCCATCTCAAAAAATGAATTTTGGGCTGCCTCCCTCACAAGCAGCCCTCAGTTAAGTACTGGAGAGTGGGAAGGCGACTGATTAGAATCAACAGGATAGGCCTGTTTGGTGCCAACCACTTACAAGGCTGCATGCATGGCTGGAAAAGCTGAGTGGAGAAGGCCTGAAGCCTGTTCCTCTCATTTTTGCCCAATAGTTCAGGAAGAGGCTCTAAAATAAGTATTAAGCCTCTCATATATGGAAGGGGCTAATGCTTTAGGTGACTACCCCAAAAGGCTGAAAATAATCCAAAGCCAAATTAAATGTTCATCTGGAGTCCATGGGGCACAGCTAGGGCATAACCCTGCAAAATTGTTATTTGTCTCCTTTTCCCTCTGGGAAGTAGGTACAATGATGACCATTTTCTAATCTTTGACTGGTGCTTGAATGTGGTTCCAAGGGTGGTGGGTGCCAGTGATAAATACATTCCCATATGGCCATACTCAATGTGTAAGCATAGACAGTGATATGAGCAGGCCTTTTGACTGTTGGAGAAACCTGGCAAAACTTGATGCAATCATCTGCAGACACACACACACACGTTCGAGTTGAAATCCCTGGATAAAAGGAACCATAATTAACATTCCCTGCTGCTAGTCCAGGGAATGCTGAGACCAATAGAATCATTTCAACTGATGCTCCAGCTAAAATCAGCTAATTCACTCAGACCTGGGATCTTCCTACTTGCATTTTTTAAAATTTACATTGGTATTTTTCTGTAGTCCTCTGAAACCAGGATTAAGTGGCTGACTAAAGCATAGGAGTTGAAAACTGGAAATGCTGAAAAAGATAATGCATGAGTGACTTGTGGTCACAAATGAAAGAGCACCGGCAACGTTAACACTGGTGTGCTGGTCTGTTTATTCTATGGGGCATTGTTTGAGTCAGGCTTGAAGACGTTCTGCAATGTGTTGCGTGGTGCGGACCAATAGGTGATAATTCCGTCAAGTGTGTTATCATTTTTTTTATTTTGCACTCCAGAGAATTATCACTTGTCTGGACTGTAAAATTTATTCACTGACACAGAATAAATAGATTAATTGCTTCATATAATACATTACTCACATATTATTTGGGGGGGCATCATGGTCATAACCAATCTTAAGTTGCTCATTAGTAGTCCAAGCAAATGAAGCACAATATCAAGACCCACAGGATGATAATAGCCACCAGGCCCTGATGAAATGATCACTAATATTAACAAGCCCAATTCTGCACTGTGAATATCTAAAAAATGAATACATCTACTGAATGACTATAAACTAAAAAAATGTATTGAACGATTTTCATTACTGTTGAAAATATGCCAATGATTGTGCAAGGGATTCTTTTTTTATATATTTCAGTTTATAAATTCTTCCTAAGTGAATGTTCTATTGCAGTAAACAGGTAATTCATTTAACAGGAGTTGATTGTGTTAGGTTGCATATGGTGAGCAGTGTTTTCCTGCCCCTCTACACTGTGTGAAAGCACTAATTTTAATACTCTGAAGTAGCACCTGAATACTTGGACATCGGAAGAAGTTCCAGATGTGCATACAAAGGTGAATGATTTGGTGTTCTGGACATGTGAGTGATCCTCTGACTTGAGAACAGTATGAATGAGCCCTTAAGTAATACATCATAGATGCAGGGATATTTCAAGCTTGGTAGGAAATATTAAAATCCAAAAGGAGCAATGGACATCTGCAAGCAGACCAGTCTTGGGTCAATAAATGCAGCAAGACTGAAACATAATCTTTTTTGGCAAATATTGCTCGATTACAAAACAACTTGCATGTATACATTGTCCGTAATGTGGAAAAACATCCCAAGGCACTTCACAATTGTGAATAACCTGGTTCAAGCTTATTCGGTAGGCTGGGATGGGATGGAATCAGTGGCAAGGGGTACAGATTTTGTGGCGTGGGTTGTAGACAATGGCCCAGATCTTCTCCATGACGGACAGCCTCTTGGTCATAGCAAAAATAGCGGAACTGCCCAAATATCTTAAGTCCTGCCTCTAAATATAGCACTTCCCATTTTTGTGGAGGTGGGGTGCGTTTTGTACATGCGTGCTTTACAGAGGCAGCTAGCCATTTAAATCATTAGTTGCCTCCACTCTAGTCAGATTTTGGTAGCTCAGGAGTGTGGATCCTGGTGTGCAAAGTAGACCTGGTAAGAGCAGGTCTGAATTGACGTATTTCTTTGGATAGCCAGGGGACACCTTTGGAGAGATAGGGTACCCCTGTTGAATTTTATTCTCAGCCCCAGAAGTAGCAATAAACAAATTTCAATTGCCTTCACTTTACCCAAGAAAGTACGAGGGCAGGGCTCCTGGTGTTTCAGGGCAATTATTTTTGCCCCTACTGACTCATGCAACCAGGTGCCAGGAAGAAATTTGTGCTTGAGAAGGGCACATTGTACTCCGTGCAAAGGATCATAAAAAATGTACATTGCACCCTCGCACATAGAGGCTGTAGAAGCCAGTCAACTTGAGCAGCCGGAGTTCAAAGAGAGGGCAGAAGATCAAGGAGGGAGAGGGTGCTGCCCATGCACCTGGAAGGAGGAGGAGAGGGAGGGCAATCAGATACTCCCCTGTGGAAAGGGTGTACAGACCTAGGACATCCTTCCTCAAAATGATGGCGAACCAGTGCTGAATTCGACTGCTAAGACATGAGTGGTGACAGACATATTTTGTATGGTCCAGCATCAACTTGAGCTACAATCCATTGATTCCATGCCCTCCAGTTGCTGTGAAGGTAGCCATTGCTCTCAACTTATTTGCCTCAGGATCTTCCCAGGGATTATCAGGAGACCTGCCTGGTATATCCTAGTCAGCAGCACACAGATGTACTAAGGCTGTAACTATTGCCCTGTTTACTCATGTGGGAGATCACATTAATTTCCCTGTAGATTTGGCATCTCAGACACAGAGAGCCACATCCTGTGCCTAATTAGTAGCCTTCCCTCAGTCGCAGGGTGTTATTAATTACGCCCATCTTTCCATAAATGCCCCAACACAACATGCGGACACCTTTGTCAACTGGAAGTCCTTCCACTCAATTAATGTACAGGTGGTTTGTGACCAGAACAAGATCATCCATCATGTGTTTGCAAGGTTCCCCAGCAGCTGCCACACCTCCTCCATACTAAGGAGTCCACAACCACCTCTGCTATATCAGACACCAATACAGATCCATGGTTCTAGGGGACAAGGGCTACCCCTTAAGAACTTGGATAATGGCCCCTTTTTAGGAGCCCAGACTGTAACTACAACAGCAGCCATGTTGTCACCAGGAGTACCATCAAGCAGGCATTTGGCATTTTAAAGATGAATTTCTTGTGCCTCAATCGCTCAGGTGAAGATCTACAATATGCCCCAGCAAGGGTATCAAGAACGGTAGTGGTGAGCTGCATGCTTCACAACATTGCGCAGTGGAGGTGCTTATAAATTGATGGCAATGAGGCTATGGGCAGACCTCTAACCTCTGAGGAGGAGGAAGATGAGGAGGAGGAGAAGCCCCTGTCCATTCAGAAGACTCTGCAACGGATAAGGATGAGGAGACCGCCAATGGCAGAGCAACTGGGAGGCCATGTAGCCAGGGCTGACAAGGTGCAGGAGGGATCATCGCCAGATGGGTCCTTGTGTAACATAAATTCTCTTAAGGCCCTCAGATATCACAATTACCATCAGCCAGTTGTACATTGACTCCACAATTACACAAGGGACTACACGTCCCCCACAAAGGAGACAATGAACATCAGTGAGTTTGACTCAGTCACATTCCTATGGCTGAAACACTCACCCATTATAACCATGGGCCTCACCATATTACAAACAGAAATGGTAATAAGCCATTCAAGCCTGGCCCCTCACATGAATACCATTCACTGTAAATGATGAGCCAGTGCCATCAAATTGTCCATAATCAAACCATGCCCACAATACTGAGTGACTCAACGTCAGACTTCAAGCCCTATACATGCTGACTAGATTGTATGTTGCAGCATACATGCAGACAAGGCATCTCACGCATGAGGGGCCCACAACTGTGCAACAACAGCTCTTTAAAAGAACTTGTGCACCAGCCATTCCGGCCAATGGTCCAGTTTCTGACGTGGACGCCATATATGGCATTCCTGACTTCCATATACCTCTGCTTACCACACAAAGCACATCCTGTGACACTTGGAATGCAAATACAGCCAAAGTAGTGAGAACAGCAGCTGAACAATATTACCTACACGATACATAGAACTCTCAAGCTGCGGGACCTATACCTAGGCCCATGTGTAACACTGCATAGTGGATGTATGCCTTACACCAACCACTCATACTCCAGATTCACCTGCTGCCCAGCACCACTTCATGGAGTCTGATCAATGAACCTCCCTTAAAGTCAAGCTTGGATGGACAATGAAAGATACAAGGACCATCTCAGTGCTTGAGCCTTTGACCACTGGAATCCTATGCGATAGACCAGAGAAGAAAGAAGCCCTCCAAAGCATCACAAATCAGTCGACAACCTCGATCCTACTGATGGACCTCGGCATGCCGCCCTCATTATTACTGGTAAGAACCCCTTCCATAATGTTACACTTCTTTTTGAGCCCTCTAATGTACAAACACACGAGTCATGTACAAATGTAAGTAAATATATCCAAGAAATGCTCAAATTTTCTCAATGAAATGTGCAAAATGTCACCACAGTGAGCCCATTAGTCCTCTTGGTGTGACAGTCCTCTGTGCTCGCCCACTTGCCTATGAAGTGCCCTCCATGTTGCCTCAGAGGAGGTGGAGGCAGGTTGCTCACTTCTTTGTCAATGGTGGTCATCATGCAAGCATCCGTTGGGGATCTCTTTCAGACTGTGGCCTCTGCAACTCTGCATGGGCAGCTGTTGTTACCGGTACATGTGAGCAAAGGCTCAGGTGGAGGGGTGGGGAAGCTGGAGCAAGGTGAGGGTGTTGAGGAGTTCCAGGTACCTTCAGTGATCTCTGCAGCCCTGGGCTGGCCCTCAGGTGGGGTTGATGGGTCTGGTTGCTGGTGCTCAGCAGTAGTCCATTCCTCAATTGCTGTGCCAATGCTGCGACCATCCTGTTAAGGGTACACAGCTCCTCATGTATTCCATGGATGTCAGCGCTCATACTCTAAGTGAACTGATCCAAACTACTGAGGAAGGCTTGCACTCTTTTCTGACTGAGACACTGCTCTTGCATTCACTCCAAGTGCCGCAGCATGTGTCTGTCCATGAGATCGGCCAATCTCTCACGGTCAGAGCTCATGCAGTTGAGCCCCTGGGATAATGTAGAGCTCTTGATGGTGATGGATTCCTCCATTTGCAATCCAAGAGCTCCCACTGCCTCAGGGATCTCTGCCAGATGTTCACACACCTGCTGGTCATTATCTAAATGCTGTGCCCCAAAAGTTGACTCCTGAAGCTCCACACTCTTGCCAAGTGGAGTGTCTTTGTGACTCTCCTCCCTCCCCCAAGGGGGACTGTGCACAGATATCTCTGACTCTGATGCCTTCTTCTGCACCCTGGCATGGTGACTTTCATCCCGTACTTCCAACTCTACATGCGTGCTACATCCCTCCGAAATGCTTGTAGCTGAGTTGGCAGAGTGTGGGCTAATATGATGTGACACTGACTTCCCGGACATCGCTTCCTCCTCTTGATGCCCAAAGGATGATCTGGCCCAGGGGGTGGGGGTTTGAGGGAGCAGAACTGGGGCCTGTGTGAGAAAAAAAAGGAGTTATTTTCATTATGAAAGCATGGTCTAATGGATGCCATTGCCTTAAGCATGCTCACACTGCTTGTATGATGCAATGCCATCTTTGCACTCTCTCTCATGCTAAGCTCCCATTGTGCTCAGTGAACTGATATCATGAACTCCACCATTACTTCTATGTCAAGGTGATTTCAACACTGCCTTTATCACTTGCTATTGGTGATTCACCATCCCCAGCAGACAGCTGTCAGGCACCCTGGCAATCTCTATGTCCATCTGTTCCATGGGACAGATGCGTCTCAGCAAGACTGAGCCGCCCCAGTCTGGGCCATCTCCATGGTATTCTTCACCTTTTTCGACTGCAATGACAACATGAATTTACGTTAGCCTGATATATAGTACATGGAGGGATATTGTTCTTCACTGTGTCTGTGCAGCACAGTGCTCATTCACCTGTGTTCTGTGCACACCTACATGAGCTGTGTACACATACAAGCCTCAATGCTGAAGAAGAGGTATGTGACATGCCTCGCACATTAGCTGCAGCATGCAGATATGACCCTTTCCTTGGAGCTCTGTGTGGATGAGCCAAGCTACTTATCTTGCCAGACCGCAGCAGGTCATTTAACCTTTTCTGGTACTGAATCCTTGAGCGCTGATGGTCACCTGCTGTGCTCACTGCAGCTGCAATTAGAATCCAGGTCTTCTTGGTTGCTTCAGGGGCATTCCAGCAGCCAGCTGGGTAGAGGACTGGTCTCCTCCTCCAAACCTCTTCTAACAAAACTTGAAGATCCTGGTCAGAAAAGTGTGGGGCAACTGGACCCATCCCTTCCTCCATGCATCCTCTGTGTGACATTCTATGAATAAAAATGTAAGGCGAAGAGGGTCGTGAGCCAATCAGATTACAAAGCTCTCATTCACTTTTGTGTGCTTATATGCACTAACCATTTTCACCATACCTTCATTGATTACTGGTAAAGATTAGTGGAGAAAATGGCTATGCGCAAATGCTTGGTGTCATGTAAGTTGTGGCTGTGATTCTAAGGTAGCATGTTGCACTCTGGGACCACTGACAACCCTACTGGTTTACTACCTTTTAGTCACACTGTGCAGCTGTGAGGAACTTGGTCGAGTATGGGCGCAGGCTGGTAAATGAATGGGCGAGCAGACAAGTGGATGGGATAATGAACACAGCGCTGCCCATCATTCATCCACCCACTGAGCCTTGGCAGCTAATTATGTGACTATCTGTACCAGGTGGTAGTGGCAAGACGATGCCGCCTCCATGGCTATGTCTTGAGAATCCATTCCATGCTTTCAGTGGTTAAGTAGAGTACACTTTGATTAGGCTGCAACAATGGCAATTCTCTCATACGGAAAGCCCATGATGGGCCAGCCTTTTCAGGGTCAGCTAACAGTTGGACAACCTTTACAGTTTTGACACTGACAATGACAACTCCCCTAGGCACAGGGACTTCATCATTGATGACCAACCTCTCAAATGGGTGTTTCTGAAGGCTCACTTTTTATCTGCATCCAAGTCACCCAATCTGCACCGGGCATGTCTCTGTCCCCTCACTACTTCTGAGGTTCCCTGTCTCAACACCTATCTGTGCCCGCCCCTCCCAAATCGAAAATCAAAGTTCGGGTAGCCATTTTTAAAGCTCTAGTTCACAGAGCTGGGAATTCTCCTGTCTTGGCACACCTGACCCAGGAAAGAAAATCCAGGCCAATGGCATCGATCTTCCCGACATCGAACCAGAGAAAATTCTGGCTCACCCAGGACTGGACAAATACTCAGTGCAGCACAGAGGCAGTGAAGGGGGTCAAGCGAGGTGTTGCATAGGTAGAACTGGGTGTCATATACAGGAAATTAATTCATAATATGTGCATTTAGCTATTAAACTGCTGTTGGCCTGAAGCTGCATTACTTGGTCTTTATCTTTGGTGATTGATTGAATCATCTCCACAGCGATGAATCACCTGATGTCAACAAGGTGCTCAGTTGGATGATTGGTTTAAATGAATTATCTGCCTTGGGACGTTTCTTTAGTGGCTAAAGGTTGGGGGCATGGGGGGGTGGGGGGTGGGGTGGGGGTGGGGTGGGGGGCGGTGTTTAGTGGGGACATTGAATCATAATTAGGTAACAGGTTGATAATTAGACAATAATGAACTCAAAGGTGTATTTATCATGGTTGTTAGTAGCCAGGGGAAGTTTTTTCTGTCCACAAGGAAAGACTGAATAGTGATGCAGATCCTGCTGTGCTGAAACCAAGCTAAACAAATATATTAGAGTTTGTTATGCTGCCAGTGGATTATAGATACAGCACACACATTTCCATTTATTTTTAATGACATTTTTGAGTTTATTTTCAGCTGCTCCCTGGGATTCTCTTGAATTCACAGTAGCAGCAGCTTTGAAGCAGAACAATGGGAGTTCCTGAGGGGCAATTGAAGCAGGAGTTCATTGAGGGCTATAACAACAGTTTTCAGCTAATCAGAACCTTTCTTTATCCTCACCAATAATTTAATTAACAATCATGCTAAGGGCACATCACACAAATTATATTAAGAGGGCATTAATTTTGCAGGAAAGAGTGCTGGTGATAGAATAGCCTTTGTTTTTCTGCAAATATATGAATTATGACAGGTAATTTTTTTTGACAACACTTGTGTTTCAATCGCATGAAGAGATTTCCTTGAAATGTTTTAGTCCCTGAAAAATGTAGAAGTAAAACAGATCTACGAGCAATAGAAATGTATGATAAATTAAAAGCCACATATTGTCATGTAGCGACAGCAGAATTCAATACTAAGAACTACTCTTTATTTGCATATACATCACTTGAAGTATGAATCAAATGATTTTGCATATCTAATTTTTTATCCAGTTTCTTTGATTGAAGATGAATCATTTTCTTTTTTCTAATATTTGTTCTTTCCATGTACAGACAATGAAGATGACATGTTATAACAGATTTTAATACACTCATGTGCAAGGTGTCAGTTAATACTTGTGACACCTCTTATTGCAATTGTTATATAACCAGGCAGTGGAATTTGCTCCAATATAATTGTAGAGTTGTAGTTAGTATTACTGCATTAAAATAAATAATGAGAATCTTTTCATTCTGTTATAGAGATGTTGAACATTGCTGAAAAGAGATGCATGTTGCTGCAGTTTTTCATCTTGTACTCATCAGGACAAATGCAAGAATGCCAAATTTCAAACGATTACAACAAATTATACTACAGGAAAAAGGGTGCTGATTGGTTGACTAGTCAACTTTGATTGGCCAAGGCATTGCCATGGAGAAAGCAATGGGGAACTATAGGCTCCCCAAGCTCCCGGGTAATTCAAAAAGGCAGTTTTTTGTTAGGCGTAACCCCAGAGGAAGGGAGGGAACATTGGAGAAAGAGTCACTTTTAGAGTTCTGGTGCTGTCCTACTAGTCTGACCTAATAATATTGATGGAAAATGCATCATAGAGAGGTCAAGAGTGGGGAAGCGGAGAAAAACAAACTTATTATTGTTCATGCATTTGGAGTATGACTCACTAATTTCAGTTTCAATGAATTTAATGCAATACACTTTAATATATTTCACTCGAAAAATAACACTGTACAGTCATCTCTACTGGGTAAATAAAGAGCAAAGGTTTTCATTAGCAGAAGCTAAGGAGGTTGGACTGGTCAGAGCCATTTGGAGTACTGTGTGCAGTTCTGGCCAGATAATCATAGGAAGGCTGGGAGAGGAGAACCAAAAACATTTGTGGGTATCAGAAACACTCCTTTTGAAATAAGACTCATGGCTTGCTTTATTTAGGGGAAGAAAATAGGTTTCAAAATTATATCTGAAGTTTTCAAGATTATGGGCAGAGTTTAATGGCCCCCCGCCAGCAAGTTTGCAGGCAGGGAGGGGAAGTAAAATACCGAGGTTGCCTTCCTCCCAACCCTTCCTTCTCTCCTGACCTGTCCACAATTTACATCGGGCAGGTAAGGCCTAAGGCCTGCTCTCACCTGAATTGAGGCACTTAATTGGCCAATTATTGGCTACTAAAGGACCACTTTTCGCCCAGCCTCAATTTTGAGGCTGGCAGGAGGTTTCAGGAGCAGGGGTGAAACCTGGCAGTTCACACTGCTTGAGTCTTGGGCAGAAAGGGGGTGTGCCTCCCTCAAGAGCCCACTTTCCACATCGGGCACCACCCCAAGGTCTGCCCACCATGGGCACTGCCTCCCCTCTAGCCTATCTATTAAGACCCCTACTCCCTCTCCCCACCTCTCCCAGGCTTCCCCTCCCCTCCCCAAGCCATGAGAACCTGGTCCTGGACTCAGGACTTGGAATCTAAGGACTGCTTGTGGTCCCTGTCCTGGCTCCTGCTGCTACTGGCACTGCTGGGACTATGAGTTGCGGCCAACCAGTTTGGGCGACAGCTCTCTGAGGTGGGACTTCCACCCGAGTTAGGGTGGAAGTCTTGCCTCCAGCTAATTAGCATTTCTTGGAGTGTTAAATGATTCGTGGCGTTGCTTTCCCCACCGACTCCTTGGGTGGCGGGCCAGAAAACTCTGCCATCTGATAAATCCTGCCCATGGAAGAACTGGCTAAATTAATTTTGATAAATTGTTCATTTTGGCAAAGAATTCAAATGCTAGGGTTTTATGTTGACAATGAGGAAGTTGCGAGTAAGAAAGTAAATCAGGTGAAATCTTTTCAGACAGAGGTTAATGGTAGTGAAATGTGTTGTGCTGGGAAGTATAAATGGTTTGAAGTGACAACCAGATGTATTTCTGCAGAAAGTAGGGTTTGAGGGATTTAATGAGAAAGTGAGTAGTTAAAACTGAACTATGAATAAAAGACAAGTTTGAGTGGGCCTGGTGACCATAAGCTTTCTGTTACATTTATTAATAGATTGCAGTGTCTAAGTTGACCTTTGAAGTTTCAAAAAATTCTTCCAAAAGTAGGATTTGACTTATAAGCCAGGTATAAACTATGAATGACCTCTACCTCGCGGAGGCTGAGCGTCAACTCGCAGACACTTCCTCCTACCTTTCCCTGGACCATGACCCCACCACTGAACATCAAGCCATTGTTTCCAGGACTGTCACTGACCTCATCTCCTCTGGAGATCTTCCTCCATAGCTTCCAACCTGATAGTCGACCAACCTCGGACGGCCCGCTTCTACCTCCTACCCAAAATCCACAAACAGAACTGTCCCGGTAGACCGATCGTGTCAGCCTGGAACTCGGCACGGAAATCATTTCTCGTTATCTTGACTCCCTTCTCTCTCCCCTTGTCCAGTCCCTTCCCACCTACATCTGTGATTCTTCTGACACCTTACGTCACATCAACAATTTCTAGTTCCCTGGCCCCAACTGCTTCCTCTTCACCATGGACGTCCAATCCCTCTACACCTCCATTCCCCAGCAGGATGGTCTGAGGGCCTTTAGCTTCTTCCTCGAACAGAGGCCCGAACAATCCCTGTCCACCACTACTCTCCTCTGTCTGGCTGAACTTGTTCTCACACTGAGCAATTTCTCCTTTAACTCCTCTCACTTCCTCCAAATAAAAGGTGTGGCAATGGGTACCTGCACAGGCCCCATCTATGCCTAGTTCTTTATGGGGTATGTGGAACATTCCTTGTTCCAGTCCTACTCCGGCCCCCTTCCACAACTCTTTCTCCGGTACATCAATGCTTACTGTGGTGCTGCTTCATGCTCTCGTTTGGACTTGGAAAAAATTATTAATTTTGCTCCATCATTTTCACATGGTCCATCTCTGACCCTTCCCTTCCTTGACCTCTCTGTCTCAATCTCTGGTGATAGACTCTCCACCAATAAACATTACAAGCCTACCAACTCCCACAACTACAGCTCCTCACACCCTGCTTCCTGTAAGGACTCCATCCCATTCTCTCAGTTCCTTCGCCTTTGTCACATCTGTTCTGATTATGCTACCTTCAAAAACAGTTCCTCTGACATGTCCTCCTTCTTCCTTAACCGAGGTTTTCCACCCAAGGTCGTTGACAGGGCCCTCAACCGTGTCTGGCCCATCTCCCGTGCATCCGCCCTCACGCCTTCTCCTCCCTCCCAGAAAAATGATAGGGTCCCCCTTGTCCTCACTTATCACCCCACCAGCCTCCGCATTCAAAGGATCATCCTCTGCCATTTCCACCAACTCCAGCATGATGCCACCACCAAATACATCTTCCCTTCACCCAACCCCGGCGGCATTCCAGAGGGATCGTTCCCTCCGGGACACCCTGGTCCACTCCTCCATCAAGCCCTACTCCTCAACCCCCACCTATGGCACCTCCCCATGCCCACGCAAAAGATACAACACCTGCCCCTTCACTTCCTCTCTCCTCACCGTCCAAGGGCCCAAACATCCTTTCAAGTGAAGCAGCATTTCACTTGCATTTCCCCCAACTTAGTCTACTGCATTTGTTGCTCCTAATGCGGTCTCCTTTACATTGGAGAGACCAAACGTAAACTGGGAGACCGCTTTGCAGAACACCTGCAGTCTGTCCGCAAGAATGACCCAAACCTCCCTGTCGCTTGCCATTTTAACACTCCACCCTGCTCTCTTGCCCACATGTCTGTCCTTGGCTTGCTGCATTGTTCCAGTGAAACCCAACCCAAACTGGAGGAACAGCACCTCATCTTCCGACTAGGCACTTTACAGCATTCCGGACTGAATATTGAATCCAACAACTTTAGATCTTGAACTCCCTCCTCCATCCCCACCCCCTTTCTGTTTCTTCCTCCTTCCTTTTGTTTTTTCCAATAATTTATATAGATTTTTCTTTTCCCACCTATTTCCATTATTTTTAAATCTTTTATGCCCTACTAGTCTTTCCATCCCACCCCCACTAGAGCTGTACCTTGAGTGCCCTACCATCCATTCTTAATTAGCACATTCGTTTAGATAATATCACCACCTTCAACACCTTTGTGTTCTTTTGTTCTTTTGTCTGTGACATCTTTTGATTATCTGCTCCTATCACTGCTTGCTTGTCCCTACAACCACACCACCACCACCCCCCCACACTTATCTCCCCCCCCCCACCCCCCCCCCCCTCCACCCACCACCTTAATCCAGCTTATATTTCACCCCTCTCCTTATACTCACTCAGTTCTGTTGAAGGGTCATGAGGACTCGAAACATCAACTCTTTTCTTCTCCGCCAACACTGCCAGACCTGCTGAGTTTCCCCAGGTAATTCTGTTTTTGTTTCGGATTTCCAGCATCCGCAGTTTTTTGTTTTTATAAAATATGAATTGTTGGTGTTCATACAGGTGATTGCCATTTTGAAATGTGAAGAAAAACCATGGGGCACGTTGATTTAATTTGAACTGCCAGTATTATATTTTATTTAATGAAATAACTCTACAAGGTAGTTTGAACCACAATCGTAGGCCCGTATTTTACCACCCTGAGTGTCTCCTCCCGGCGGATGCGGTAGGTCACTTGAATCTCCACTCAGCTCGGCAGGACCGTAATATCCCACCAGGTGGTAGCAGCCAAAAAATCCTGGCCATAACGTTTTAAGAACAATCAAATTCATTGTCTTCACCATCTGATGCAAAGAGTTCATCGAATTCATCCTGAGTCACTTTGATTATGGCAGCATCATAAAGATCCCACTCTACATCAAATATGATCCTTTTCCTTTCATAATCATCCCTCCACAACAAACTGTCTTCGTCTCCATCCATTGAATTGGACATTCTGCATTTTTGAATGATCTGATGACAGTTTGTGCACAAAGCATCCCATGAATTGATGATGAAACCACAGAAAACTTCAAGCTGGGCAGCACACACATTTCCACTCTTTGTGAAAGTTTTTTTCTCCATCAACCATCTACCTATTCGATTCAGCACAAGCATGATTCTTGAATAACTTATTGAGGCACACATCTAAAAGTTGAACTATGGACCCCTGGTGTAACTACAATTTGGGTTTTATTTGTTTGCAGGCACCTCTTGATCTCATTGGTTATATGGGATCTGAACATGTCCCACATTAATAAGCTGCACTCTTTGTGGCCGGGACGCCTAATCCACACTTTATCCATCCACAACTTCACCCCATCCTCATCCATTCTAGCAATGTTACAGACATGCACAAAAATTTCTGCAGGGAACTTAACTTTCAGCGTGAAAATTAGTATAGCTTTTAATTTCATTCCATCAGTCATGCAGGCTAGTACCATGAATCATATCTTCTCATGTCCTGTGGTTTTGACTAGAACTGTTTCCACTCCACAGTTCAGTTGCTGGGCAGATTGAAATTCATAGGCATTTCATTTCATGTTGCCGTGGATACTCACATTTTGCCGCTGTCAAAGAATCACTGGAAACTGGTCATTTTGGCATTGGGGTCTTTCGGTAGTCTCTGAGAGATCTTGGTCTTCTGTTGCAACACTGGTCATATTTGTTCTATAGAGTGGCTATACCAACTAGCTGTTGCTCTGAAATCTTTGCTGGTTTCAGGGTTTGATTTGACCGACTTTTAATTGTGTATATACACATCGCATTTCTGGTGACGATGTAACCATTCTGATGGTTCTCGAGGATCCATTCTGATACATGCTTCTCATGATCAGGCCAGGGGCTGGCCCATGTTCCTATGGCATGCTTGATCTTGAGCATCTTCTTCAGGGCGGATTCCTCCTCCTTCCATTCTTGCACCAGCTTTTCACTAACACCAAATTCTCTCACTGCAGCACAGTTATTTGACAGATTGGCAGACGTCACAACTTCTAGCTTGAAACCACCTTCATACTCCATTCGTTTTGCAGGGGGATCCATTTCTGTTGTGTGTGGATATGTCTTAAACTCCAGTGCATCTCCTTGGCAACACTACCCATATCACTTGCTTGATGCTATGCAATGACTTATATAAGGTGAGTAAAACCCTAACCATGTATTTCTGAGCTGAAAAATTGAGGCCAACACCGAATGTGGGTATAGCATCAGTCTAGCCACTTATACTGAATATTGGCCTAAACATGCATTTTGGCACCAAAAAAAGGGGTGGTCTTATATGAAAGGTTGCCATATATGCTGGGATGTACAGTATGCGTTTTAATTAAGCTCCAACTCTGTATCACCATTTTTGATCACAAATCTCATTTCTAAAATGTTGCTGTTGTCAACAGCTCTGGAGAAAAATACTTCATAAAAAGTGAGAGTTTCACTCTCAACCTAAGTTATCAAAATTGATATGGTGCTCTACTTCCCTCATTTCTGTTATTGCTATCAGTTGAAAGAGAAAAGGAATGGCAGTCAAGGGGATAAGTGAATTTTGAAGTCAGTACTGTCAATATCAGAAATCCTTGAACATTTTTAACAATGGAGAGGGCAAATGCACATGTCTTCTTAGCGTTAAAAAGTGTGGATTTAAACATTGCAAAATTACCTGGTCATAGTGATGTATAAATGGACATAGTAGTTTCATAGTCTAGCAAGTGTCAACAGCTTCAGGAGAGATAATGGAGAAAAAAATCTGGGGATGATTTCATACAATTTCATACGTAACAGTAAGTAAACTCTGGGTGTTATTTTTGACTCTGTGTATAGTGTAAAACAAGTCTTGAAGAATCATAGGGTCAGATTTTGGCTGCTGATTGAGGTAGGTATACCTGACTCGCCAGAGCACGCCAAACTGTACGATTTCCACTTCAGTGGCGGGGGGGGTGCAGGAAAAGTCAGATCCATCGATCTGTAGGCAGCCACTGGTGGGCAGTGTGATGAGTGCTGAAGTGGTTCAAGGGCCCACCTCAGCTCCCTGGGACTTTGTCCCAGTTCATTTAGAAGTTGTTAGGCCCCCTAGCCCTCACCCCTCATACCCCCTGACACCCCCTCACCCCCTACCCATGACCCCCATGGCTTTTCCTACCCGCCATGCCAATTCAATGCCAACTCATGCCCCCACACCCTCCCTATGACTGTTCATACCCTCCATGCCACCTGCATAGCCGCTTACCCAGAATTCACCATGGGTAGACCTCAGGAGCCATGTGGAGATGAAAAAATAGAACTCTTAACAATTTAGTACAGCTCTCACTCCTATATCTGTGAATCAAAGAAGACCAGCAGAGTGTTTCTTTAAATCTCACTGACAGCTGCAACCTATCTTTTTTTAAGTGTAAAGAGGAGGGCATCTAAAAAAACTTCAGATCATGACAGTTATACAGGCCTTATCTACCCTTCAAGAGCTTTTACATCTATTCCATCAATCCATGACTCTCACGCTGCAGGTTAAGGCCCTTGCAACAGCTGAAATGGAGTCTGTTTGAACTCAGCACTGAATTCAAATAACCCTGCTGTGTATGGGTTTCCCTCATGTGTGAATCACACCCTGTCCCTTTCCCCCTACTGGTAACAAATGGATCTATTGAAATGGGGGGGGGGGGGGTGCAGGGGACTTCTGCATCCATGTCCCATCTGGGTTTTATGTGCCATTATTAAAGGTCCACAGCGTCTTCCCAATGCCATGAAAATCCAGCCCATAGGATCACATAGGATATATGGCATAGGAACAGGCCGATTGGCCAAACATGTCCATGGTGGCATTTATGCTCCACTCAAGCCTTCTTTCATCTTTCCTCATCTAAATCTACCATCATAACCATCTATGCCCTTATCCCTCATATCCTTGTCTAATTTCCTCTTAAATGCATCTATACTATTCTCTTCAATCACTCCCTGTGGTGATGAGTTCCACATTCTCCACCACTCTTTGGGAAAAGGAGTTTCTTCTGAATTCCCTATTGGATTTCTTGGTGATTCCTCTCTCCTGATTTTCATTTCCATTGATGTCATGAAAAGATCTAGAACTTGACTTCATGGAGAGAAGTAGAAAGTGGATAGGAAGCCTGGGGGGGGGCAGGAGAAATTGGCAAAGAGGAGGATGGGAGTGGGAGAACAAAGGGGTGTAGCACTTGATAGTTTGTGAAATGTGCTTTTGCTCTTACAAAGCACACACTAAGACGTATGATCTTTAATTAGCATCAGTGTCTTTAGAAGATGGAAGAGGGAAGAGGGAAAGCATTCACATTTACTGAGTTTCAGTCTTCAGCCTGCCATAAGCTGCCGACTGTGCTGTATTTGCTACTGCAACAGGCACCAATTAAAAAACAATTTACTTCTGCAAAGCTTCTGAAAAAGAACAACAAGTTATAGAGGTTCTTCATATTTAGCTCAAGCCTGTTGTTCATATAACTGTCACCAAGTTGTAGCAGGAGATGTGCCATAATATAGGACATATGTTTTGCTTTGCATCTAGGAGTAAAAGTAAAGCAACCAGTGTCACCAGTGTTGAATGACTCAATTAACACAATAGTAGGCATGATTTCTGTAAGAAAGAATAATTATGATTAGCGTTCCAATGATTATGCATAAATCGCTCAGGTATTTTTCAAGTATTTTTTTGTTCCTCAATGGCAGATTATTACAATTAGGCTAAAATTATAGATGGAGAATTGTATTCCGAAACTACTTCAAACCGATGCCAACCTCATTATCGGCAGCACACATCTGGAAAACAAGGCCTCTGGAGACCTTTTTTTTCCTGAGGAACTTCAGGAAAAAATTGCATTTTTAGCATTCACCGTTTTTTTTTAATGAATGTTTGCACCTCTTGATGTTCCTCTTTAACAAGATACAAATTGAATGTTGCCATTAAAAATAGATAAGAAAAGGCTGATCATTTTCTTGATTACTTACTAATTAAAGATGATACCTTTGGATGATTTTATTTTAGTCTGTGCTGTATAATGACCTAATGTACATTAAAAAAACATTACCTGCTACCTTTATTTCTCCCACTCCTATCCTAGCTCCTCTATTTTTCAGCAATTTTTTTTCTCCCAGGCCATCTCTTAGTCTGATTTATCTTCCCTCACCCTCTGACCATTCTGTCCATGGGATCCACCACATGTTCCCATTGATTTCATCCTACTAAACTCCTGACCATCTAACTTGTCTTTTTGACCTGATGATTCTGATGAAAGGTCCATTAAGCTGAAACATTGACTCTGTTTCTCTCTCCACAGTTGCTGACAAACATGGTGAGTATTTCCAGCATTTTCTGTTTATATTTCACATTTCTAGCATCTGCCGTATTTTGTTTTTGTCTTTTTGGCCATCTTCCTAGTTCGAAGCATAGAACCATATAAAAGTTAGAGCACAGAAGGAGGCGTTTTGGCCCATCTTGTCCATGCCAGCCCGAGGACACCCAGGTGCCCTTTCTAATCCCACCTCCCTGCACCCGGCTCATAGCCCTGCAGTTTACAGCACTTAAGATGCAGATCCAGGTACTTTTTAAAAGAGTTTAGAGTTTCTGCCTCTACCACCAACTTGGGCAGTGAATTCCAGACACCCACTACCCTCTGCATAAAAAAGTTCTTCCTCATGTCCCCCCTACACCTTCTGCCACTTATCTTGAATCTATATCCCCTGGTTCGAGAATTCTCCACCAAGGGAAACAATTTTATCCTGTCCACTCTATCTATTCCCCTCATAATTTTGTACACCTCAATCAAATCACCTCTCAGCCTTCTTTGTTCTAAGGAAAATAACCCCAACCTATCCAATCTCTTATCGTAGCTACACTTTTCTAACCCTGGCAACATTCTTGTAAACCACCTCTGCACTGTCTCCAGAGCTATTATGTCCTTCCTGTAATGTGGTGACCAGAACTGCACACAATACTCCAGTTGTTGGCTCACCAGTGTTTTATACAATTCCAACATTATATCCTTACTTTTATATTCTATACCTCTGCCAGTGAAGGAGAGCATTCCATATGTCTTCTTTTCAATCTTGTCTACTTGAAGTGCTGCCTTCAGGGACCTGTGTACTTGTACGCCAAGATCTCTCACTTCATCAACCCCTCTTAATATATTCCCATTTATTGTGTAATCCCTGTAACTGTTTGACCTCCCTAAATGTATGACCTTGCACTTTTCTATGTTAAAATCCATCTGCCACTTTACTGCCCACTCCATCAACCAATCTATATCGTTTTGGAGATTATGGCTATCATCTACACTATCCACTACTCGGCCAATCTTTGTGTCATCTGCAAATTTCCCAATCGTGCCCCCCCAAGTTCAAGTCCAAATTGTTAATATATAACACAAAAAACAAGGATCCCAACACCGAGCCCTGTGGAACGCCACTTGAGACAACTTTCCATTCGCAAGGGCATCCATGGACCATTATCCTTTGTTTCCTGTTACAAAGCCAACCTTTTATCCAGTTTGCCACATTACTCTGAATCCCATGGGCTTTTACTTTCCTGACCAATCTGCCATGTGGGACCTTGTCAAATGCCTTGCTAAAATCCATGTACACAACATCCACTGCACTACCTTCATCAACCCTTCTTGTCACTTCCTCAAAGAATTGACATACTAATGGCCAGTGCTCATCAGGGCCTGCCTCCTTCCTTTTAAAAATTACCTTCATGACCCAGCTGCTCAAAACAATACTATACTCAACCCTTCTGACCTTAAAAACTGCAGTGGCCTGTCTCTCTCTTCCCTCCACAGGTATTAGACAAGTTACCTCCTAGATCTATGCTCATCTCTCCACAGAAATGAAACAATCCTAATCAAATGACATTCTCTATGACTGTGACCATGGCGCACGGTATTCCCCCTCAACCTCATTGCATCCTTGATGCGGTTGACCATATCAACCTCTCTGCAATGACTCTCCCCTGCTGTTGGACTCGATAGAACTGTTCTTGCTTGGCTCCGCACTTACCTATCCAAACATAGACAAAGCATTTCTAGCAATGATTGCTCTTCCTATCCCTGCATTGTCATTTCAGAAGTAGCTCAAGGATCCATCCTTGGCTCACTCCTCTTCCTCCTCTCCTACATGGGTCATTTTGGTGTCATTATCAGCTCCCAAATGGATACGAATGACACTGAGTTCCACCTTCCATGACCTGTACACTGCCGCTGGGCTATAAAAATGCATGTCTGATTTCCAGTCTTGACTTGGCAGCAATATCATTGGAGGAGGGATTAGAGGTGAGACTGGGAGGAAAATTTGAAAACAGTTTGTCAGGCTGACTCCGTGACATGTTCCCACTTCTGCGCAATCTTGTCTGAGGCGGAGTCAACACAGCAGCAGCTACCTACCCAGCAGACGTAGGTAGCCATTCCAACCATTTAATGGATCAATTGGGGGCCTGTTCCTGATGCTGCAGGGAACTCCCCAATGTTGCACAGTAGCAGCAGTGTGTACCATCTACAAGATGCATTGTAGGAACTCACCAAGCCTTCCAAACCCACAATTGCTGCCATCTAGAATGACAAGGGCAGCAGATGCAGGGGAAAAGCACCACCTGGAAGTTCCCCTCCAAACCACTCACCATCCTGACTTGGAAATATATCACTGTTCCTTCACTGTCGCTGGGTCAAAATCCTAGAACTCCCTCCCTAACAGCACTGTGGGTTTACTTACACCACATGGACTGCAGCGGTTCAAGAAAGCAGCTCACCAATCCTTCTCAAGGGCAATTAGGGATGGGCAATAAATGCTGGCCTAGCCAGTGACATCCACTATGAATGATTAAAAAAAAAGGCGCCTCCATGTTGAGGTGCCCTCGCCATCCCTGACCTGTCTCAGCAGTGCCCACCTCTCGCGGTGGGACTGCCAGCCACCCAGAGCTTCAGGCCCTCTGATTGAGCCACCCCTCAGGAACCCATCTGCTGTCATTAATTAGACAGTGAAGGGGGGGTGAGGGGGCAGCCGCTTAGTTGCCCACCTCCCATAAGACAACAACACCCTGTGGCCAGCCGACACCGGTGGGGCTGAGAGATTTTGGTCCTGACGACAAAAAAATTTCAAAGCTGACAGGATTCTATCATTGGGCTTCTAGTTATTTCAAAGCTCAGATCTAATTTTATCATCCTTCTGCATAAGTCCCTCCATTGTCTTGCCACTTCCTCTTACAGTAACTTCCATACCCACACAATTGACTTCCTCACCTCACCACATCTTCTTTCTTCTGACTGGACTACTTGTACATTTGCCTCTTCATTGGCTGCCATACCAACAACTACCTCACTCTTTGCAACTATTTACTGAAATCCCTCTGCCTCTCTACCTCCCTCCCTTTCTTTAAGATCCTTCTAAAAGATATAGAATTGAATAGTAAGTAAGTTATGCAAAACTTGTACTCAATCTTGGTTAGACCACACATAATAGTACTGCATGCAGTTCTAGTCACCATATTATTAAAAAGGAAATGGAGGCACTGGAGAGGGTGCAGAGAAGATTTATAAGGATGATTTATGAGGAAACGATTGACAGGCTGGGTCTCCTCTCTTGATGAAAAGAAGGCCGAAGGGTGACCTAATGGAGGTCATCATAATGATTAAAGGTTTTGATAGAGCGGATAGAGAGAGAATGTTTCTTCTTGTGGGAAGAGCATAACTAGAGGCCATCAGTATAAGATAGTCACCAAGAAATCCAATTGGGAATTCAGGATAAGCTTCTTCACCCAAAGAGTGGTGAGAATGTGGAACTCACTACCACAGGGAACGATTGAAGTGAATGGTATGCATTTAAGGGGAAACTAGACAAGCATATAAGGAAGAAGGAAATAGATGCCTACGATGGTGGATTTAGATAAGAAAAGATGGGAGGAAGCTCAAGTGGAGAATAAATGATGGCATGCACTACTTGGACCAAATGCCCTATTTCTGTATGATATATCCTAAGGAATCCTATGTAATTCTTTTGGACAAAGCTTTTGATCATGTCTCCTAATCTCTCTATGATTGTTAGTGCATATTTGGCTTTGTCTCACATAGTGTTCCCTCAGTACATCTTTACAGGAAAACACATGAATATTGGATTCAAGTCTCAAGTGGGCACTATGGTAACACACCTGGGTCACCCTATTGTATGTGAAGCCATAGAGTCAACTCTCATAAAAGTAAGATTCTCAGGAGCTCCTCAGGGTTTCTCAGAAGTATCTGACACCACTGGAAAGTGTCTACGGCAGGCCTGAATTGAAAGCTAATGTACTATTTGTGTATGAAAGCAAAATACTGTGGATGCTGGAAATCTGAAATAAAACCAGGAAATGCTGGAAACTGAAGAAGAGTCATAGGGACTCGAAATGTTAACTCTGTTTCTCTCTCCGCAGATGATGCCAGACTTGCAGTGTGTTTCCAGCGTTTTCTATATTATTTGTGTATTTGACCGTGAATATGAAAAGACTATTTGACAGTGGCGGGCTCTGATTCAAGCCCGATGCACTTCATACCACATGTGCACGTCCAGCGGGAGTTATCAGATAGTGATATGATGTGAAGCTTTGAGTAATTTTCCTCTCCCAAACCCAAGGGCACTTTGATTGTATTCCCCATTCCCTCCACCATCCCCACCCCATCCCACCCCCTTACGGCCCAACTGAGAAAAGCTACTCCAGCACCAGCAGGATGTGGAATTAGAGCTTTGCTGATCTGTATAGCCCCAGCTATTCATTGGGTAAAGTCACTGAGCTATCACAGATCCCCCATTATATCTCAAATACATCAACGTAGATCTTTGTAATTCACTGGCCTCATTAATATGTGATCAAAAAGAACCTCTATTACACACAAGAAAAATGATTCTCCTGCATGATATTTCTCTAAAGCACTGTCAGGGCCCAACCCTCTGTATTGTTACTGATAGCAGCTCATGTACCTTAGCTATGAGGATGATGTTCAGTAGATTGCTAGACTCATGTAAAAATCACCTCAAATTCATGGCAGCCATGACTTAGCATGTTACGGTGTCAATGTGTTCAGTTTGACAATACAACACATGAACTTGCAAGTTTTCTGGCTCATGATCCAGCGGTGATCAGGTGATGCAGCCAATTTAGCAATACTTTGGTGCTGTGCATTGTTAGCCAGTAAACCAAAGTTCAAACTGCACCCTCTCCTGTCGTTCATGCCCAGCTTTCCCTCAGTCACTGGGATCACCACAAGTTCTCTTTGCCACTGTGCAATAGTCTTAAACCTCAAACTTTTGGTTTAAAGGATTATTTGGAAAGGAGGGAAAAAATAACCAGTTGGAAGTTGCTGTGCTTCTGCCTTCAGACTGACAGAGCATGAAAGTGGACAGTTGTGGTTGTTAGGCCAGGCTGCAGTTTGGATTTCAAATGGAGCTGTTGAAAGTGTCTTTGGAATTTTCTGGATGGTACAGAGTCTCATTAATAGTCTCATACAGACAGCCTTTGACCTGAAGTTTCTTCTTTTTAGAAAATCAATAATGCTAAAGTTCCCTCTGACGCACAAGCAAGGAATGTCAGATTGGTGAGAGACACAAACTCCCTAAATCACAGCCAAAAGCTCAAATTTAGCAGCATTTAATCCCCATTTCCTTCCGTATCTCAACTTCACGTCAAGGATCCTACCCCTTTACTGAAGTTTCTCATTCTAAGAATTGGTCCTTCTGTACCTATTCAGTGAATTTTCAACTGCGTGATAATTCAGTTTCAAATACAACTTTGGAGTAACTTTCTGCTGTTTATATTTATTTAATGACATCATACCGACTGCCATCTACTCTTCCACGACAAAGCTGGAGCCCTGGGGCATTGGGCTAATGCATCAAGGCAAATGTTAATGAACATACAATATCTGAGTTCAGAGCTGATACCTTTTTCACAATCAGTTCATTAGCTTCTTTGGGGCATGCTCATTTCCTGCTGGTTTTCTGCTGACATCCCCTATCTAGTTAATACAGCAAGCTGGAAGTGTGTTTGCACCTGCTGGTGATTAAATTACTAGGCAACCTCCCAGTATTGTAGGTTATTAAATTAAGTAGAAGGACGATGATGGCCGTGATTTGATTTTTAGGCCCTGCCGGGGCCAGGGGCAGAGGCAAGCAAGCAGCACATCTAGCACCACTGGCCTGCGTGCTGGTTCCCCAGCTCCATCCCAGCCCCCAGGCCACTTTCACAGAGACAGAATTGGGGGAGAGTGTAGGGTTACACACCTATATGCAGTGGGTCGCTAATTAAGATTCCAGCAGGTGATGGGCCAGTTTAACTGCCTGGAATTGACCTTCCAGCAGCAAACCAAGGTCATGGCCCATCTGCAAAAACTATTTCTTATTCTAAATTACAAATAGTTGGAGAGAGGGATCCTCCATTTTGAAGCTTCCTCTCCCTTACTTGCCCTCCATTGCAGCCTGCTGCTGTTTTCAAGCTAAAAGGCCTCTGATTGTCCCCACCAGCCTCAAAAGGCCTTGGTCATCCTTAAATGGACAGCGAGCCTGCACTCTGGCCATTAATTGGCTGCCCTGAGGATAATCATGTTGGGTGGGATTTTCCATGAAATCAGCAAAGTCCAATATCGGGCTGGGAAATCAGTGTGTGACCCGCCAACAGCGTAATACCACCGTATCGTGCGCCACTTTGCTGAATAAATTGAGAGGCACTGGTTTCACATTGATTGCTGGTGGGGTGGCCCCTGATTCACCAGTCCTGCCATCACCTCAGGCCTTCTGTAATCCAGGCACCATATTTAAAGTGTGCCCCTGCACAGAGCTAGCACTCCCTAAGGGATCAAAAGCGGGTGGAAAGTCATGGCTTCCAAAGGGAGGAAACATGCTGACCCCAAACTCAGTGGCGCTTCTCTCAAGCACCTACTGGATGCAGTGGAGGCCCACCACAAAGTCCTCTACCCCTACTCTGGGTGAAGAATATCATCCAAGGTGACAAATCCAGCATGGGGGGCGGTAGCAGCGGTGATGAGTGCCAACGCCCTGCAAAAGAGGACAGCCACCCAGTGCAGGAAGAGGATAAATTACCGCCTCCATTCCAAGGTAATTCACCCTTCTCATCACTGTCAACTCACACACTCACAAACCTGAAGAACCTGAGGTGGCTGCACAGTGGTGTTGTCGTATTGGCCCAGGGTAATGCTCCGGGGACCCAGGTTGGAATCCCACCATGGCAGATGGTGGAATTTGAATTCAATAAAAATCTGGAATTAAAAGTCTAATGATGACCATGAAACCATTGTTGTAAAAAACAAAAAACACCTATCTGGTTCACTAATGGAAATCTGCCATCCTTACCTGGTCTGGCCTGCACGTGACTCCATACCCACTGTGGTTGACTCAGATGGCCTCTGAACAAAGGCACTTAAGGATAGGCAATAAATGCTGGCCTAGCCAGCGAAGCCCACACCCCATGAATGATTTTTTTTTTAAATCCGCAGGATCTCACTCACAGCCAGCTGAAGGGACATCACCACTCGCTTTCTCACACACATGCTGTCATCTGGTCTGCAGATCATGTCCACATTCTTTCCATGGCACCACTCACCATTCACACATGCCAGGCATCCTTCTCATCCAGCCTGGCAAGCATCCTGCTTACACTCTCTCCATCTGCCTTCATGCAGGACAAGCTGGCTCATAACAAAAATGAGAGGATCCCAGACCGGGGGTGGAATGCCCAAACTGAAAGCCCTAACCAACTTTTAAAACAGAGACGTCCACCTGGCCAGCAAGGATGTGGACCATTCCTGTGCTGACGGTGAGACCATAAGATGTAGGAATAGAAGTAGGCCATTTATAAGAACATAAATAGGAACAGGCCCCTCAAGCCTGCTCCACCATTCAATAAGATCATGTGATCTTGTGTTTCGATTTCCACATTCCCATCTAATTTGATTTGATTCCCTTGCCTAACAAGAATCTATCTATAACAAAAACAGAATTACCTGGAAAAACTCAGCAGGTCTGGCAGCATTGGCGGAGAAGAAAAGAGTTGACGTTTCGAGTCCTCATGACCCTTCGACAGAACTTGAGTTCGAGTCCAGGAAAGAGCTGAAATATAAGCTGGTTTAAGGTGTGTGTGTGGGGGGCGGAGAGATAGAGAGACAGAGAGGTGGAGGGGGGTGGTGTGGTTGTAGGGACAAACAAGCAGTGATAGAAGCAGATCATCAAAAGATGTCAACGACAATAGTACAATAGAACACATAGGTGTTAAAGTTAAAGTTGGTGATATTATCTAAACGAATGTGCTAATTAAGAATGGATGGTAGGGCACTCAAGGTACCCCAGCTATGCCTGTCTCTTTATGGGGTATGTGGAACATTCCTTGTTGCAGTCCTACTCCGGCCCCCTTCCACAACTCTTTCTCCGGTACATCGATGATTACTTCGGTGCCGCTTCATGCTCTCGTCAGGACTTGGAAAAATTTATTAATTTTGCTTCCAATCTCCACCCCTCCATCATTTTCACGTGATCCATCTCTGACACTTCCCTTCCCTTCCTTGACCTCTCTGTCTCAATCTCTGGTGATAGACTGTCCACCAATATCCATTACAAACCCACCGACTCCCACAGCTATCTCGACTACAGCTCCTCACACCCCGCTTCCTGTAAGGACTCCATCCCATTCTCTCAGTTCCTTCGCCTCCGTCGCATCTGTTCCGATGATGCTACATTCAAAAACAGTTCCTCTGACATGTCCTCCTTCTTCCTTAACCGAGGTTTTCCACCCATGGTCGTTGACAGGGCCCTCAACCGTGTCTGGCCCATCTCCTGCGCATCCGCCCTCACGCCTTCTCCTCCCTCCCAGAAACATGATAGGGTCCCCCTTGTCCTCACTTATCACCCCACCAGCCTCCGCATTCAAAGGATCATCCTCCGCCATTTCCGCCAACTCCAGCATGATGCCACCACCAAACACATCTTCCCTTCACCCCCCTTATCGGCATTCCGTAGGGATCGCTCCCTCCGGGACACCCTGGTCCACTCCTCCATCACCCCCTACTCCTCAACCCCGTCCTATGGCACAACACCATGCCCACGCAAAAGATGCAACACCTGCCCCTTCACTTCCTCTCTCCTCACTGTCCAAGGACCCAAACACTCCTTTCAAGTGAAGCAGCATTTCACTTGCATTTCCCCCAACTTAGTCTACTGCATTCGTTGCTCCCAATGTGGTCTCCTCTACATTGGAGAGACCAAACGTAAACTGGGAGACCGCTTTGCAGAACACCTGCGGTCTGTCCGCAAGAATGACCCAAACCTCCCTGTCGCTTGCCATTTTAACACTCCACCCTGCTCTCTTGCCCAAATGTCTGTCCTTGGCTTGCTGCATTGTTCCAGTGAAGCCCAACGCAAACTGGAGGAACAACACCTCATCTTCCGACTAGGGACTTTACAGCCTTCCGGACTGAATATTGAATTCAACAACTTTAGGTCGTGAGCTCCCTCCCCCATCCCCACCCCCTTTCTGTTTCCCCCTTCCTTTATTTTTTCCAATAAATTATAAAGATTTTCCTTTTCCCACCTATTTCCATTATTAAAAAAAAACCCACTAGAGCTATACCTTGAGTGCCCTACCATCCATTCTTAATTAGCACATTCGTTTAGATAATATCACCAACTTTAACTTTAACACCTATGTGTTCTATTGTACTATTGTCGTTGACATCTTTTGATGATCTGCTTCTATCACTGCTTGTTTGTCCCTACAACCACACCACCCCCCTCCACCTCTCTGTCTCTCTATCTCTCCGCCCCCCACACACACACCTTAAACCAGCTTATATTTCAGCTCTTTCCTGGACTCGAACTCAAGTTCTGTCGAAGGGTCATGAGGACTCGAAACGTCAACTCTTTTCTTCTCCGCCGATGCTGCCAGACCTGCTGAGTTTTTCCAGGTAATTCTGTTTTTGTTTTGGATTTCCAGCATCCGCAGTTTTTTTGTTTTTATTTTTTGTTTTTAATTAAGAATCTATCTACCTCTGCCTTAAAAGTATTCAATGAGCCTGCCTCCACCACCTTCTGAGGCAGAGAATTCCAAAGTCACACAACCCTCAGAGAAAAAAATTCTCCTCATCTCTGTCATAAAAGGGTGATCCCTAATTTTAAAACAATGCCCTCCCCCACTAGTCCTGGACTCACCCACAAGAGGAAACATCCTTTCGACATCCACTTTATCAAGGCCATTCAGGGTCTTGTATACTTCAATCAAATCACCCCTCACTCTTCTAAATTCCTGTGGAAACAAGCCAGTTTGTCCAACCTTTCCTCATAAGGCAACCCACAGAGGGAGTGAATGTTTGTGGATGTGGTGCCAATCAAATGTACTGCTTTGTCCTGGATGGTGTCCAACTTCTTCAGTGTTGTGGGAGCTGCACTCATCCAGGCAAGTGGGGAGTATTCCATCACACTCCTGACTTGTGCCTTGTAGATGGTGGACAGGCTTTGCAAAGTCAGGAGGTAAGTTACTCGTCGTATTTGTATGACTAGTCCAGTTCAGTTTCTGGTCAATGGTAACTCCCAGGGTGTGAGGGGGAATCAAGGACAAAAACAAAAGACAGAAAGGGGAATAAGAAAAGTAATAGGCAGGGAAATCAAGGGCAAGAATCAAACAGGGCTTCAGTGAAAAATAATGGGAACAGGACAAGTAACGTTAAAAAGACAAACCTTAAGGCTTTGTGCCTTAACACGAGGAGCATTTGCAATAAAATGGATGAATTAACCAGGCAAATAGATGCAAACAGGTATGATATAGTCCGGATTACGGAGACATGGCTACAGGGTGACCAGGGATGGGAACTGAACATCCAGGGGTATTCAGTATTTATGAAGGACAGACAAAAAGGAAAAGGCAGTGGAGTTGCATTGCTGGTTAAAGAGGAAATTAAGGCAATAGTGAGGAATGATATTAGCTCCGATGATGTGGAATCTGTATGGGTAGAGCTGAGAAACACTAAAGGGCAAAAAACGTATAGACCCCCAAACTGTAGTGGTGATGTTGGCAATGGCATTAAACAGGGAATTAGAAATGCACGCAATAAAGGAACATCTGTAATTATGAGTGACTTTAACCTGCATATAGATTGGGCAAATCAAATTAGTAACAATACTGTAGAGGAGGAACTCTTGGAGTTTTTTTGGGATGGTTTTCTGGACCAATACGTTGAGGAACCAACTAGAGAACAGGCCATCCCAGGCTGGGTATTGTGTAATGAGAAAGGAATAATTGGCAATCTATTTGTGTGAGGCCCCTTGGGTACGAGCGCCAATAATATGATAGAATTCTTCATCAAGATGGAGAGTGACGTAGTTGATTCTGAGACTAAGGTCCTGAATCTTAATAAAGGAAACTACGATGGTATGAGGCGCGAGTTGGCTATGATGGATTGGGAAACGGTACTTAAAGGGATGGCGGTGGATAGGTAATGGCAAATGTTCAAAGAGCGCATGGGTGAACTGCAACAATTGTTTATTCCTGTCTGGCTTAAAAGTAAAATAGGAAAGGTGGCCAAACCATGGCTTACAAGGGAAATTAGAGATAGGATTAGATCCAAGGAAGGGGCATACAGATTGGCCAGAAAAAACAACAGACCTGAGGATTGGGAGCACTTTAGGATTCAGCAAAAGAGGACCAAGGGATTGATTAAGAAGGGGAAAATAGAGTATGAGAGTAAGCTTGCTGGTAACATAAAAACTGACTGTAAAAGTTTCTATAGGTATGTGAAGAGAAAAAAATTGGTGAAGACAAATGTAGGTCCTTTACAGTTAGAAACAGGGGAATTTATAATGGGGAACAAAGAAACGGCTGACCAACTAAATACATACTTTGGTTCTGTCTTCACAAAGGAGGACACTAACATTTACCAGAAATGTTGGGGAACACAGGGTTTAGTGAGAGGGAGGAACTGAAAGAAATCAGTATTAATAGGGGAATGGTGTTGGAGAAGTTGATGGGATTGAAGGCCGATAAATCCCCAGGGCCTGATAATCTACATCCCAGAGTACTTAAGGAAGTGGCCCTAGAAATAGTGGATGCATTGGTGGTCATCTTCTGAGATTCTATAGACTCTGGAATAGTTCCTACAGATTGGAGGTTAGCTAATGTAACCCCACTATTTAAAAAGGGAGGTAGAGAGAAAACAGGGAATTATAGACCAGTCAGCCTGACGTTGGTAGTGGGGAAAATTCTAGAGTCCATTATAGCTGAGCACTTGGAAAACAGTGGCAGAATTGGACAGAGTCAGCATGGATTTACAAAAGGGAAATCATGCTTGACAAATCTGCTGGAATTTTTCAAGGATGTAACTCGTAGAGTTGATGAGGGGGAGTCAGTGGATGTGGTTTATTTGGACTCTCAGAAGGCTTTCGACAAAGTCCCACATAACAGATTAGCATGTAAAATTAAAGCGCATGGGATTGGGGATAGTGTATTGAGATGGATAGAAAACTGGTTGGCAGACAGGAAACAAAGAGTAGGAATAAACGGGTCTTTTTCCGAGTGGTAGGCAGTGGGGCACCACAGGGATCGGTGCTGGGACCCCAGCTATTCACAATATATTATTAATAATTTAGATGAGGAAACTAAATGTAATACCTCCAAATTTGCAGATGACACAAAGCTGGGTAGGAGGGTGAGCTGTGAGGAGGTTGCAGAGATGTTTCAGTGTGATTTGAACAAGCTGAGTGAGTGGGCAAATGCAATATAATGTGGATAAATGTGAGGTTATCCACTTTGTTAGCACAAACGGGAAGGCAGATTATTATCTGAAAGGCAATAAATTGAGAGCGGGGATAGTACAACGAGACCTGGGTGTCCTCGTACACCAGCAGCTGAAGGTAAGCATGCAGGTGCAGCAGGTGGTAAAGAAGGCAAATGGTATGTTGGCCTTCATAGCGACAGTACTCAAGTACAGGAGCAGGGCTGGCTTGCTGCAATTATACAAGGCCTTGGTGAGACCACACCTGGAATATTGTGTGCAGTTTTGGTCTCCTTATCTGAGGTAGGATGTTCCTGCTATAGAGGGAGTGCAGCGAAGGTTTACCAGACTGATACCTGGGATGGCGGGACTGACATATGAGGAGAGATTGAGTCAGTCAGGATTATATTTGCTGGAGTTCAGAAGAATGAGGGGGGGATCTCATAGAAACCTATAAAATTCTAACAGGATTAGACAGGGTAGATGCAGGAATAATGCTCCCGATGGTGGGGGAGTCCAGAACCAGGGGTCACAGTCTGAGGATATGGGGTAGACCATTCAGGACTGAGCTGAAGAGAAATTTCTTCACCCAGAGAGTGATGAGCTTGTGGAATTCGTTACCACAGAAAGTAGTTGAGGCCAAAACATTGTATGTTTTCAAGAAGGAGTTAGATATAGCTCTTGGGGTGAAAGGGATCAAAGGATATGGGAAGAAAGCAGGAGCAGGCTATTGAGTTGGATGATCAGCCATGATCATAAGGATTGACGGAGCAGGCTTGAAGGGCCGAATGGCCTACTCCTGCTCCTATTTTCTATGTTTCTATGTTGATAGTGGGGGTTTCAGTAATGGCAATGCCATTGAACATCAAGGGGCGATAGTTGGATTCTCTCATTGCCTGACACTTGTGTGGCATGAATGTTACTTACCACTTGTCAGCCCAAGCCTGGATATTATCCAGGTCTTGCTGCATTTGGACATATGCTTCAGTGTCTGAGGAGTTGTGAATGATGCTGAACATTGTGCAATCATCAGTGAACATCCCCACTTCTGACCTTATGATGGAAGGAACGTCATTGATGAAGCAGCTGAAGATGGTTGGGCCAAGGACACTACCCTGAGGAACCCGTTCAGTGGTGTCCTGGAGCTGAGATGACTGACCGCCAACAACTACAACTGTCTTCCTTTGTGCTGGTATGACTCCAACCAGCGGAGAGGTTTCCCCCTGATTCCAGTTGACTCCAGTTTTGCCAGGGCTCCTTGATGCCACACTTGGTCAAATGCAGCCTTAATGTCAAGGACAGTCAATCACACCTCACCTCAGGAGTTCAGCTCTTTCGTCCATGTTTGAACAAAGGCTGTAATGAGGTCAGGAGCTGAGTGGCCCTGGTGGAACCCAAACTGGGCATCAGTGAGCAGATTATTGCTAAGCAAGTGCCACTTGATAGCTCTGTTGATGACCCCTTCTATTAGTTTACTGATGATCGAGAGTAGACTGATGGGGCAGTAATTGGCTGGGTTGGATTTGTCCTGCTTTTTGTGAACAGAACATAACTGGACAATTTTCCACATAGCCGGGTAGATGCCAGTGTTGCAGCTGTACTGGAACAGCTTGGCTAAGGGCGGTTCTGGAGCACAAGTCTTCTGTACCATTGCCGGAATATTGTCAGGTCCCATAGCCTTTACACTATCCAATGCCTTCAGCCATTTCTTGATCTCATGTGGAGTGAATCGAATTGGCTGAAGACTGGCATCTCTGATGCTGGGGACCTCTGGAGGAGGCCGAGATGGATCACCCACTCGGCACTCCTGGCTAAAGATCATTGCGACAGCTTCAGCCTTATCTTTTGCACTGACGTGCTGGGCTCCTCCATCATTGAGGATGGAGATATTTGTGGAGCCTCCTCTCCAGTGAGTTGTTTAATTGTCCATCATCATTCATGACTGAATGTGGCAGGACTGCAGAGCTTAGATCTGATCTGTTGGTTGTGGGATCGCTTGGCTCCGTCCATCACTTGCTTCTTATGTTGTTTGGCACGCAAGTAGTCCTATGTTATAGCTTCACCAGGTTGGCACCTCATTTTTAGGTTTGCCTGGTGCTGCTCCTGGCATGCCCTCCTGCACTCTTCATTGAACCAGGGTTGGTCCCTTGGCTTGATGGTAGTGGTAGACTTGGGGATATGCCAGGCCATGAGGTTACAGCTTGAATTCTGCTGCTGCTGATGGCCCATAGTGTCTCATGGATGCCCAGTCTTGAGTAGCTAGATCTGTTCAAAATCTATCCCATTTAGCATGGCGGTAATGCCGCTCAACACGATGGAGGGTATCCTCAATGTGAAGGTGGGACTTCATCTCCATAATAACTGTGCAGTGGTCACTCCCACCAATGCTGTCATGGACAGATGCATCTGTGGCAGGCAGTTTGGTGAGGATGAGGTCAAGTATGTTTTTCCTTCTTGTTGGTTCCCTCATCATTTGTCACAGACCCAGTCTAGCAGCTATGTCATTTAGGACTCGGCCAGTTCGGTCACTAGTGTGCTACCTAGCCACTCTTGGTGATGGACATTGAAATTCCCACCCAGAGTACATCCTGCACCCTTGCTACCCTCAGTGCTTTCTCCAAGTGTTATTCAACATGGAGGAGCACTGATTCATCAGCTGAGGGAGGGGGGGTACATGGTAATCAGAGGCGGTTTCCTTACCCATGTTTGACGAAGTTGATGTTGAGGACTCCCAGGCCAACTCCCTCTCGGCCTTATACCACTGTGCCACCACTTCTGCTGGGTCTGTCCTGCCGGTGGGATAGGACATACCCAGGGATGGTGATGGTGGAGCCTGGGACATTAACTGTAATGTATGATTCCATGAGGATGACGATGTCAAGCTGCTCATTTGACTAGTCTGTGAGACAGCTCTCCCAATTTTGGCACTAGACCCCAGATGTTATTAAGGAGGGCTTTGCAGGGTTTACAGGGTTAAGATTGTTGTTGTCGTTTCTGGTGCTAGGTCGATGCCAGTTAGTCCATCCAGTTTCTTTCCTTTTTTGTGACTTTGTAGCAGTTTTATATAACTGAGTGCCTTGCTAGGCCATTTCAGAGCCAACCACATTGCTGTGGGTCTGGAGTCACATGTCGCCAGACCAGGTAAGGACGACAGATTTCCTTCCCTAAAGGACATTAGTGAACCAGATGGGTTTTTACCAAAATTGACAATGGTTCCATGACCATCATTAGACCTTCAATTTCAGATTTTTATTGAATTCAAATTGCACCATCTGCCATGGTGGGATTCCAACCTGGGTCCCCAGAGCATTACCCTGGGTCTCTGGAATACTAATCCAATGACAATACCACTGCCCAGTCTTTGTTGTCCTGCAGCTACATCTCTGTAATTGCTATCAGATCATATTTATTTACTTCAATGTGGGCCATCAATTCATTTACTTTGTTATGAATTCTACATGCATTCAGATAGAGAGCCTTCAGGTTAAAGCCCTTTCTCCTTCCCGATTTGTGAGGACACTCACCCTAGCACGGTTCAGGTCTAAACCGTCCCAACGGTACAGCCCCCACTTTCCCGAGCACTGGTGCCAGTGTCGCATAAACCGGAACCCACTTCTCCCACCCCAGTCTTTGAGCCAAGCATTCATCTCTCTAATCTCATTTGCCATATGCCAATTTGCACGTGGGGGCTCAGGTAATAATCCAGAGATTATTATCTTTGAGGTTCTGCTTCTTAATTTGGTACCTTGCTCTTCATGCTGACTTTGTAGCACCTCTTTCCTCATTCTACCTATGACATTGGTACCTACCTGGACCATGACAACTGGATCCTCCCCCTCCCACTGCAAGTTCTTCTCCAGCCCTGGGCAGATTTCCCGAACCCTGGTACCAGGCAGCCAACAAAGCCATCTGGACTCTCGCTATTTGCTGCAGAGAACAGTGTCCCTCCCCCTCACTATCTCCTACTGCTACTACATTCCCTTTTGCTCCCCCCACTTGAATGGCTTCCTGAACCACAGTGCCATGGTCAGCCAGCTCATCCACCTTGCAGACCATGCTTTCATCCACACAAAGTATCCAGGTATTTCTCCCCCTCACTTATGTTGCGCAGTGTCTGCATTTTGCCTTCCATTTCAATAATTCTGATCCGGAATTCTTCAAGCTGCTTACACTTCCTGCAGACGTGTTTGTCATGGATCGCCTTGGCATCCAAAAGCTCCCACATCTCAGAGCTGCAATATTCGCCCATCGAGTCTGCTCCGCAATTCAGTGAGACCATGGCTGATCTGATAATCATCAACTCCACTTTCCTGCCTTTTCCCCATAACCCTTGCTTCCCTCACTGATTAAAAATCTGTCCACCTCAGCCTTGAATATAGTTAATGACTCAGCATCTAGACTCCTCCGCCATAAAGAATTCCACTGATTCACTTCCCTCTGAGAGAAGGAATTCCTTCTCGTCTTTGCCTTAATTGGGTGATCCCTTACTCTGAGATTGTGCCCTCTGGTCCTAGACTCTCCCACAAGGGGAAACAACCTCTCAGCATCTACCCTGTCAGCCCCCTAAGAATCTTATATGTTTCAATAAGGTCGCCTCTCATTCTTATAAACTCCAATGAGTACCGGCCCAACCTACTCAACCTCTTCTCATGAGAAAATCCCTCCATCCCCAGGGTCAACCTAGTGAACCTTCTCTGGACTGTCACCAATGCCAGTATATCTTTCCTTAGACAAGGGGACCAAAACTGTTCATAGTATTCTAGGTGTGGTCTAACTAATGCCTTGTATAGTTGTAGCAAGACTCCCCTATTTTTATACTCCATTTCCTTTGAAATAAAGGCCAACATTCCATTTGCTTTCCCTATTACCTGTTAAACTTGTATGCTAGCTTTTTGTGATTCATGCACAAGGACACCCAAGTCCCTCTGTGCTGTAGCTTTCTGCAGTCTTTCTCCATTTAAATAATATTCAGCTTCTCCATCGTTCCTGCCAAAGTGCATAACTTCACATTTTCCCACATTATATTCCATCAGCCAAGTTTTTGCCCATTCACTTTACCTGTCTGTATCCCTCTGCAGACTCTGTGTCATCTTCACTGCTTGCCTTCCCACCTATTTTTATATCATCCGCAAACTTGCCAATAGTATATTCACTTCCCTCATCCAAATCATTAATGTATATTGTAAATAATTGTGGCCCCAGCACTGATCCCTGTGGCACTCTACTAGTTACTTGTTGCAATCCTGAAAATGCCACCCCACCCTCATATCCCAACACTCTGTCTTCTGTTAGTTGGCCAATCCTTTATCCATGCTAATATACTACCCCCAACACCATAGGATCTTATCTTATTAAGTAGCCTTATGTGTGGTACCTTATCAGACTTCTTTTGGAAATCCAAATACATTACATCTACTGGTTCCCCTTTATCTACCCTGCTTGTTACCTCCTGAAAGAATTCTGATAAATTTGTCAGGCATGATTTTACCTTCATGAAGCCATGTTGACTCTGCTTGATTATATTATGCATTTCTAAATGCTCTGCTATTACATCCTTTATAATAGATTCCAACATTTTCCCAATGATAAATGTTAAGCTAACTGGCCTATAGTTACCTGTTTTTTGTCTCCCTACCTTTTTGAATAAGGGTGCTACATTGGCAGTCTTCCAATCCTCTGGGGCTTTGCCAGAACGTAACGATTCTTGGAAGGTTGCTACCAGTGCATCCACTATCTCTGTAGCTACTTCCTTTAATATCCTTGGATGCAACCCATCAGGTCCAGAGAACTCATCGGCCTTTTGCCCCATTAGTTTCCCTAGTACTTTTTATCTAGTAATAGTTGTCGTATTTATTTCCTCCCCCTTTTGCCCCTTGAATATTTAGTATTTTTGGAATGCTATTAGTGAAGACTGATGCAAAGTACTTATTCAACTCCTTTGCCATTTCCTGGTTCCCCATTATTATTTCCCCAGCCTCATTCTCTAAGGGACCTATGTTCACTTTGGCCTCTCTCTTCCTTTTTATATATTTAAAAGAAGCTCTTACTGTCCATTTTTAGATTACTTGCTAGTTTACCCTCAAAGTTTATTTTCACCCTTTTTATTATCTTTTATTGGTTTTTAAAACTTTCCCAATCCTCTGGCTTACCATTAATCTTTGCCACATTCCATGTTTTTCTTTCAATTTGATACTATCCTTAACTTCCTTGGTTAACCGTTGTTGGTTTATTCCCTTCCTAGAATCCTTTTTCCTCACTGGGATATATCTTTGTTGTGAGTTATGAACTATTTTCTTAAATGTCTGCCATTGTTCATAACCATTCTTTTCTGCTAAACTCCTTTCCCAGTCTACTCCAGCCAACACTGCCCTCATTCCTTTGTAATTACCCTTATTTAAGTTCAGCACAGTTGATCCAAGTTTCTGATCCAAATTTCTCACTCTCAAACGGAGTGCTAAATTCTACCATATTATGGTCACTATTTCCGAGGGAATCTTTTACCCTGAGATCATTTATTAAATCTGCCTCAGTACCAGATCCAAAATAGCCTGATCCCTGTTTGGATCCACAACATATTGTTCTAGGAAACTGTCCCGATTACATTCTATGAATTCTTGCTCATGGCTATCTCTGCCAATTTAATTTTCTCAATCTATATGAAGATTAAAGTCACCCATGATTACCGTACTGCCTTTTTTACATGCTGTCATTATCTCCTGATTTATTCTCTGTCCTACAGTATAGCTACTGTCAGGGGACTGATAGACTATTCTCACCATTGTCTTCTTCCCCTGGTTATTTCTTACTTCCATGCACATGGTTTCTACATCTTTTGATCCAAGATCACGTCTTGCTATCGTACTTATTCCATCTAGTATTGACAAAGCTACCCCACCACCCTTTCCATCTTGCCTGTCCTTTCTAAAAGTCACAAACCTCTGAATATTTAGTTCCCAGCTTTGATCTCCTTGTAACCACATCTCCGTAATGGCTATAAAATCATACCCATTAACTTCTATTTGTGCCGTTAATTCATTTATCTTTTTCCGAATACTATGTGTATTTAAGAGCCATTAATTTTGCCTTTTTACCATTTTTTCCCCCTTTCACCCTATTTGCTGTTGTTTTTTATGTTTGTACACTGTGTCCCTCCCTCTCACACTCTGGATATCAATACCTAAATAGTGTCAGCAGTGCTCAACCAAGTGACAGTGGGGTTCACAAGCCTTCAGGGAAATTCCTGCACTGTGCACAATAGAAAATCCAGCACTGCATATTCCTATGCTATAATTATATTGCACCTAAGAAGAAATTTATAAGATGATCTAAATGTCTTGAGAATCATTAAGTATTTCATATGCATCTTTTACTAATATAATGCTTTAGTTAACAGTAATTTTTATATCAAAACAAATGGCTTTATTTCCAGGCTAAGAGGCAAAATACTCAATGGCAGCGATCCGATTCTGGGCCATGGCCTGACTGGCTATAAATGTGCCTGCCCAGCACAAATCCTGATTCAGACCATCCAACTCCCCTTGGTGTGGGGGGACCTCTGGGAGCCTGCTATCCTGGGGAACTCACATCCTCTTTCATCCTGGTCTTTTTTCCTGAGGGAGAAGAGGATGAAGTCCCCTTCACAGCTATTGGGAGGGCCAACATCATCCTGGTTTGAGGTTCCAAGTCTTCATGAAGGAGGTGATAGTACTTGGTCACTATGCACCTCTTTAGTAAAGTGACTTCTCCCGAGGCCTTGCTCCTGACTCAACCCAATGTAGGACTGCTGCCCCTAGACAACTGCCAGACGGGAAGTTTCATCAGTTGCAGCAGCTTGAGCTCCAGTATTCAGAACTCGAGCAGCAGCTTACATCACTGCGGTGCATCTGTGAGATTGAGGGTTTCGTGGATAGCATGTTTATAGATGTGGTCACCCTACAGCTTAAGAGTATGCAGGGATAGAGAGAATGGGTGACCACCAGACAGCCCAGCGCTATGGATGGTTTAAACTAACTTGGCAGGCATGAGGGAACCAAGAGGCAATATCAGAGAGGAATACCAAGGTGTACAGAATACTAGGAGAGAGATAGCTAGCACTAGAGCAGGGAATAGTAAGTTATTAGGTAGGGTCAGAGAAAGAGAGTAAGTAACAAAGTCTATATCAGGAATAATGTGCACATATGTGAATGCAGAGTGTGGTAAGTAAGATTGGTGAGTTACAGGTGCAGATTGACATGTGGAAATATGATTTTGTGACTATAAAAGAAATCTGGCCCAAAGAAGGGCAGGACTGGGTGTTAAATATTCCAGGATACAAGATATTCAGGAAAGATAGGAATGGTAGAAAAGGGACAGGAGGAGTGATATTGATTAAGGAGAGCAGTGCAGTGCTGGAGAGTGAGGATGTCCAAAAGGGGTCAAGGACAGACCTATTTGGTTAGAGCTAAGAAACAAAAAAGGCGCAATTACATTGCTTGATGTAGCCTATTGACTGCCAATGAGGGAAATGCAGGAACAAGTTTGAAAGGAAATTACAGAGAGGTGAGAAAATTATAAGACAGAATTTTACATGGGCAAAGCAAGACTGCCATAGTCCTGAAGAAGCGTTAAGTCCTGCATGATGACACAGGTCATGAACCCAGCATCATTACTCTGATCTGCAGTAATACAATGGCTGAGCTCTGAAATCAGCAGCCTGCCCACCATTTTGACATTAGCACTTAAACCCTGATCAAGGTACTTAGCAGCGGGTTCGCTGCCATAAAACATTGCCCATCTATAATAAGGTTGGTGCATGGGAAAGGTGGTCGGTGAGAATCACGTTCCTTTTCAGAGACTGATGAAAGGCCGGATATAAAGGCCCGAGGTGGGTTTATGCCTGACTTTAGCAAGAGAGGCTGATGAGAGTTCGCTATTTAGGAAAATTTTGCTGTGCATTCATCTCTGATCAGATTCAGGGCTATTCCTCAGAGGAGGGCCTGAAAAGTTGATGCTGTGGTCATCTTTAAGCTCGGCACCATTTGTTGCATGTAATGGTATTCTCTGTGGGCATTGTATGTTTTGTGGGAGGCACCTCCTCCAGTGCGGAGGAGACAAGGAGAAGATGAAGAAGGAGAATGGAGAAGTCAGCTGTCCAGATGCAACATGAGATGGGGGAAGGTGGACAAACTGTTGAGGAGCGAGGGGCTGTGGAGGTGAGGCATCAGCAGACATGCAGACACAGGTGACGGCTGTACCCTGTTAACTGAGTTTACAGGGTCTGAATGTCCTACCTGCAGATGATGGAGTGATGGTGTCTCCACAGGCTTTGCCTTTCACGGGACTGTCACATCCCTATGTGATATGCTGTACCCCTAAGATGCCCTCCAATTGTGTGGATAGCCACCTTATGCCTGTAGCCTTAAAAGTCACAGTTGTCTTGAACTTCTTTCCAGGGGGCTGTGGGAACCTCAGTGGCATCACACAGCTTGCAGCACGTCACTGCATTAAGATCTTCACTGATGTCACGTTTAGGTGTACAATCAATATATTTCTTTCACTGCGGGCAATAGCAGTCAATTGGAATGAGCCAGAGACTCTGCAGCCATGGCTGGTTTCCCACGGGTATAAAGGATCATTGATTGTACCCCTGTAGCCATCAAATTACCAGCAGGGCAGCCAGGGGCTTTCATCTACCTTGAGGGATACCACTCCATAAATGTGCAGATCGTGTGTGACCACAATCAAAGAATCATGCTCATGTGTAGCAAGGTACCCGAGAAGCAGTCATGATTCATCTATCCTCAGACACACCCAGGTGCCGGGAATGTTTCGGGTTTGGATGTTTTGCATGGATGGCTGCTTGGAGACAAAGGATACCCCCTGAAGAAATGGCTGATGACTCCAGTTCAAAGCGCTAGGGTAGAAGCTGAGTGCTGTTACAATGAAAGCCACACAATGACACCGTCCATCATTGAGCAGATTGCTCACGGTGAGATTCCGATGCCTAGATAGATCAGCTGGATCGCTCCAATACGCAGCAACCAGAATCTCCCTCATGGTGGTTGTCTGCTGTGCGCTGCAGAACCTGGCCCTCCAGCGAGGGGAAACCCTGCTGGAAGAGGAAATGAGGGAGACAGGCTGGTTCTCTGATGAGGAGTCAGAGGAGTAGGAGGGTGAGTCACAGCAGGCAACTGGCCAAGCCGGTCCCAGGGAAGGTCTTGATGGCCGTGAGACACAGGAAGCTCTGATCATCAGAAGATTCCATTAGCTGAATCTCTCAAACTCCATCTGTTTCATGGCCAGTGACACCTTCTCTACCCAACTCCATGACATAAACCCCAGTGCCGTGTATCAGCATTGTTACTGAGCCAATAAGACCATAAAATAAATCCACATCCATACTTTCACACAGAGACAATGAACAAATGCAGCTGGATAATAATTGGAAAATAACAATCATGTACACAATAACTCCCATCAATGTTCAAATGTCATAAATAAGAAAAGCAGCCATGTGCGCTCTGATGCAACTAGTGTGGGGTTTTCTTGATTCTTCTCCGGATGCTGCAGCTGTGCTGTAGACATGTTGCTGACATTTATGCCCCCTAGCCAGGGATGACTTTGGCAGCCATCCTCTGGTTGTCCGAGGACCCCAGCCTGGTGGGATTCTTCTGCGCAGTGGCAGGTGGCTCAGCAGTTACCGTGATACACGGAGGCAGGGCCCAGGAGAGGGGGTTGCAGATAGTGTCGAATACTGGGGCCTGGGTTCGGTGGGGGGCGGGGGCTGGTGTGGGGTGGGCCCTAGGGTCTGGGGGGGTGGGGTGGGCCCAGGCTCAGTGTTTCAAACAATTTCTCATCCATGCTGAGCAACCAGAGTTACAGGCCTGAAAGCCCAGCTTCAAAGAAAAACAGTCTGAGAGCTCCAATAATTTTTAAGCTGCTCTGTCAGTGTCAGGGTCAATTTCACAAATTTGCTGCTGCTGTTTCTGACATCCGGGCAGCTTTGTGACTGTTTTCTTTTAAAAAGCCCACCAGGAAGCCACAAATCAGCCTGAAGGTGAGAAGCAGCAGCAGCCACTGAGAGTGTTGCTGCTCGAAAAATGGTAAGACCAATTGCTGTAATTTTAGAACCAATTGGATGCTCTGGGACAGTGATGGGGGTGATCAGGGGAAGTTTGGAGAGGGAGGCGTTGAAGGGAAGGTTGGAGTGGGGTTGGGTGGAAGATTAGAGGGGGGCTGGGAGTAGGCTGGAAGGAGTGTTGTGGGGAAGGTTGGTGGGCAGGTTGAGGGGAAGATCGGAGGGGGTGCAAAGAGAAGGTTGAGGGAGGTTGGAGTGGGGGTTGGGGAGAGTTAGCTACAGATTTTAATTGTTTTGTAAATGTAGTGATTTCTTTGTAGCCACTTTCTTAACATCAGTTGATTCTTGTACAAGGACAACAAAGGTTGAGAGGGGACCTGATGGAGGTGTATAAGGTTATGAGGGACATAGATAGGGTGGATCGGAAGGCACTTTTTCCACTAGTCGAGGGGTCAATAACCAGGGGGCATAGATTCAAGATATAAGGTAGAAGGCCCTGAAAGGGCAGTTGAATCAGAAACTCTTGTAACATTTTGGAAGTATTTAGATATTCACTTGCATTGCCATAGCCTCCAAGGCTATGGGCCAAGCACTGGAAAATGGGATTAATATAGTCAGAACTTTGTTGACCAGCGAGGACACAATGGGCCGAATGGCCTCCTTCTGTGCTGTAAATGTCTATGAGTATATGAGACACCCATATCACTCTGTACTGCAGCGTTCTGCAGTGTCATGTTAACTTTTTGTAATTCATGTACAAGGATCCCTCTGTACCACAGGATTCTGCAGTCTCCCTTCATTTAAATAATATTCTTCTTTCCTATGCTTCCTGCCAGAGTGGACAATCTCACATTTTCCCACATGATACCACATCTGACATTTTTCCCCACTCATTTAACCTATCTATACTCGTTTGCAGACTCTCTGTATCCTTCTCACAAATTGTTTCCCTTCCTGTCTTTGTATCATCAACAAGTTTTGCTACAAAATTGTTGGTCCCATCATCCAAGTCATTAATATCTTTTGTGAATAGTTAAGGCCCCAGCAGGGAACACTGTGTCACTCCAACATTTATAGTTGACTCATGCTCTTTCAGAGAGCCTGTGCAGGCTTGATGGACTGACTGGCCTCCTTCTGCACTGTAGATTCTGTGATCCTGTGATATCCTTAGAGAATAAACATTGGGCCTCCAATTTCACCATTGCTACAGTCACTCTGCCCACTGCATTCAGGTATAATAAAAGGAAGACCAAACTTCCATTTATAGAACACCCTTTCACATTGTCCCAAATTGCTTCACAGCCAATTAAGTACTTTTGAGTTCTAGTCACTGGTATAATGCTGGCAATGTTACCAAATGGCAGAACAGGCTCAAGGGGCCGAATAGTCTACTCCTGCTCCTAATAATTCATATGTCATTCTGGGATGGATGGAGTAAACTGGGATAGATGACCTTTGTCATCCATAATTATCTTGTGAACAGTGGGTGGAATCATGACTGGAATTCTGCTTATTTTGTTGCTAATGGAAGTTTGCTGTTAGCAGATTTTGTGGGGTGAGATTGCCAGGACAGGAGGGGTGAGATTGCCAGGACAGGAGGGTATAATGGGTTCATAGTGAATCAGTAACCCATTTTACACTGCACATGATTCTCAAGAGTCTTTTCCATTCAATCTTGTCCCTTTTTTTAAACGAATCTATGATCCCACTCTATCTTGGTGCTTTTTGTGAGTTTTTTGAAGTACTAAAATATCATGATTAAGTTGTTGTTGCGTAGTGGATGTTGAAAATATATTGTCATGAGAAGTAACAAACAGCAGAGTCTTCAGACTTGCTGATCACGAAACAGATACAATTCTGAACCATTTAGTCTTTGTTCTCTGGCTCTTAAAAGCTCTATTGCACAGACACACCCCAGGGCCCAGAAACAGGAGAAGCACCAGGGCCCATGAGTTCCATCCCTGGCCCTGCATGGAGGCATCTATGTCAATGGCAGAAAGGCAGAAAAGAGGCTGTGGCTATCAGAAGCACCCTGGGTGGTGCCTCCCAATGGCATTGGCAGCTGCTCCTCTGCCACCACGAGCTCTCTGATTTCCTGAGAGAGTCCAGAGCTGGATGTGACTCCAGGCTCCTTGTGCCCACCCACCCCCCCACCCCCAGCTGCCTCTGGGCCTCTAAGCTTACCCAGTATTACATTTGTGATCTGCTGGACTTGGTCCTCTATGACAATCACCAGACTGTCAATGGAGAAAGCCATGTGCTCTGTTCAGCAGGTAACTGCAGCACTCCTGGCATCGATGGACTTCTCCAGTGTCCGTGCCAGAACGTGCAACCCCTCTGGAATTCCTGCCACATTTCCAAGCTCCTCACGCTGGATGTCCAGCATCTGCTGCCTGATGGATGACTCCTGAGGCTCATAATGAGCCTGGGGCTCAGCATCTAGGTCACCTCCAGCACTCTTCTGACTGCTATAGGCCTGGTCCAACTCACTCTCTGACATCTGTTTGAGCAACTGTGATATGCTCTCACCAGTGGATCTATCCATTATAGCTGAGTTGTGCATTCCCACCAAGATGCCTGTTTTGGTGCTGGTGCTAGGGTCAAAGCAAGGATGTGACACTGTACTCTCTGAGGCATCCTCATGTTCCTCAGAGGTGAAAGTTGAACCCATGCAGATGCTGCAGTTGCACCTGTATGGTAAACAAAAAGAGATTTAGGGGCATCTTCAAGCTTTCAGATGAGACACACTTCATCCTTGCAAGCTCATGAGCCATTGGGAAAAGTGATTCATTGTTAGAACCTTATATCATTCAACACAAAGGCACAACTTCCTCCCTGATGTCAGTAAGCCTCCAATATCACAAACCATCAATGTTACCCTCCTGCCAGCTTCCATCACCTACCCCTCCCCAGCCCCTTCAGCTGGAATTATGACAAAGCGCCTTGGGATTCTCACCACCCTAGGGCCTTCCTGCTAATTCACCTCAAGAGGAGTTTTGAAAGAGATATTCAAAATCTTGAGGTCTGAACAGAGTAGATAGGGAAAAGCTGTTCCCACTGATGAAAGGATTGAGAATGAGAGGACACGGATTTAAAATAATTTACAAAAGAAGCAAAATCGATATGAGAAAATACTTTTTCATGTAGCGAGTGGTTAAGATCTGGAATGCACTGCCTGAGAGTGTGGTGGAGGCAGGTTCAATTGAGGCATCCAAAAGATAATTAGGCTGTTATCTAAAAAGGGTTATGGGGGAATAGCACTAGGTGAATTACTCATTCAGAGAGCTGATGTAGACATGATGGGCTGAATGGGTGGCTTATCTACTGTAACGATTCTGTGATTCCCTCGGGATAGGGCCTTCGAAGAAGAGCCCTCCTACCCCTAGCACCACCCCACCCCCTGCCTTCCCCAACCCTGCAGAGGACCCCTCCCTCCACCGCTCCATATCTCACATCATGCGGCATTGTGGGAAGCAGCTAGTGAGACCAACTTGCTCATTCCAGCTCTGCAGGTTGGCCTGCATACTGGCACTAGAGGCAAAGCTGGACGACGGAGTTTTGCGGCCTATGATTTCATGATTAATGGTATGATTAACATTAATTTAAATCATTAAGTTGTTAATTTGTGGCTCCCCCTGTCCTATGTGCTGTCACCATTGTTACACTGGGAACCAATCAGGGAACTGGAAATGAGGATCAAGAATTATTTTAATTAATTTTAGAATGTATGCCAAAATTTTCTCATCCACATAGTACTTGTAACGATAGCATTGCAGAGTGAGATAACATTTTAAATTTACAAGTATTTTTGAGAGAGGGAGAGCAGACTTGAGGCTAGCAGGAAGTCAAAAGGAGATAGTCAGAGATTAGAAAACTTACATTTTCTTTGAGAGCAGAGGAACAGAAACCTGAAAAACTAGAGATAAACCTAAAAGTAGAGGGGGCAGAGGGGACTTTGAGAGTGGTGGTGGGGGGGTGTGTGTGTGGGAGTCAGGGCAGGGGGAGGAACAGCAGACTGGAAGCAGAAGAGGTAAAGCCAACAGTATCACTGTAATGTTGAACCTCACTTTAAACAGGCCATGGCTGGAGTCACAGTTTAAGTGTGCAATGCAACGTGTATGGGTAGTTTTATAAATTTAAATGGTGGAGAAATGAACTGTGGATTCAGTTTGAGCCTATAGTGGGGTTATAGAAGAGGAGAACAAATGTTCAATCTTCTCCTGATATCTAACTTAATATGAACACATTTATTTTTGTTATAAGAATGCCTCCATTGTGTGACTGAAAATGGGTTGTTTAACTCACTTTGTTTCATTTCCTATCAATAACTAATCTTTAGTTACACAAGCAGATAGCAGATATTTTAGTTTTGATCTAGGTTCCACTGGAAGTGTTACCCTGCTTTCCTGTTTCAAATGCTGACTGATGTCACAGGATCACAGAATTCTTATAGCAAAGGAGGAGGGCATTTGACCCATCGTGCCTTTGCCAACTCGCTGAATGAGCCATTCACTTAGTGCCATTCTCCCGCTTACTCTCCGTAAACCTGCACATTCTTCCTTTTTAGATAACAGTTTAATTCCCTTTTGAATGCTTCAGTTGAAACTGCCTCCACCACACTCCAAGGCATTGCATTCCAGGCCCTAACCACTTGCTGCATGAAAAAGTTTTTCCTCATATCACTTTTGCTTCTTTTATTAATTACTTTATAACTGTGCCCTTTTATTCTCGATCATTTCACAAGTGGGGACAGTTTCTCCTTATCTACTCTGCCCAGAAACCTCATGCTTTTGAATACTTCGATCAAATCTCCTCTCAGCCTTCTCTTCTCTAAGGAACACAGTCCTAACTTCTCAAATCTATCTTTACTGAAGTTCCTCATCCCTGAAACTATTCTCATGAATCTTTTCTGCACCCTCTCTGCCTTCTTTACACTTGTGCCACTTTCTGTCACATTTCAGACTTCTGGCATCCACAATCTTCTCTTAATTCAACTTTCATAATCCTGATTTAGATTCAGGTTGGGATTAGGATTTAGATTTGGATTGGGATTCAAATGACCTGGTTGTTATGTTGTTGGTGAGGGAAGGCTGCTGGAATTGCATGTTCCATTGAAGGTCCATTGAACACCCAGCTCACAAAAGCAACAACGACATCTTACATTCATAAAGCACCTTTAACAGGGTCAAATGTCCCAAGGTGCTTCACAGAGTGTTATTGAACAAAATTTGACACTGAGCCAAATATGGAGATATGAGAGTAGATGATCAAAGCGATAGGTTTTAAGGTACATCCTAAAGGAGGAAAGAGAGGTAGAGGGGTTTAGGGAGGTAATTCAAGAACTTAGGGTCTGTCCAGCTAAAGGCACAGCCAGCAATGGTACAGCAATTAAACTTGCAGATGCTCAAGAGGCCAGATTTGAAGGAGAACACATATTTGGAGGGTTGTAGGGCTGGATGTGATCACAAAAGAGGGAGGAGCAAGGCCATGGAGGGATTTGAAAACAAGGATGAAAATTTTAAAATTGAGGCACTGTTTAACCGGGAGTTAATGCAGATTAATGAGCACAGTTGTGATGGGTGAACAGTACTTGGTGCAAGAATGGACACTGAGAGCAGAGTTTTGGATGACCTCAATTTATGGAGAGTAGAAATCAGGAGACTGGTCCAGACTATGTTAGAATAGTCAAGGGGCAACAAAGGCTTTGGCATTTGTTTACTGTGATGGGCTCATTGGCATTCTAAACAGATGAGCAGTGCTGGGTTCAGGAGCTGTTAGAACAGGTCAAAAGAAATTGGAGCAGGAGTATGCCATTTGGCCCATCGAGCCTGTTCCACTATTCAATAAAATCATGGCTGATCTGATTGTGGCCTTAATTCCACTTTCCTGCCTATCCCCCATAACCCTTGACTCCCTTTGATCAAAAACCTGACTAACTCAACCACCAATGTTCTCTGTGGAAGAGAATTTCAAAGCCTAATCACCCACAGAGAAGAAATTCCTTCTCATCTCTGTTTTAAATGGGAAATCCCTTATTTGGAAACTGTGTCCCCAATTCGAGTTTCCCCTATGAGGTGGCCATCCTCAGCAGCTATCCTGTCAAACCCACTCAGAATCTTATGTTTTGATAAGATCCCCTTTCATTCTCCTAAACTCCAATAAATATAGGTCCAATCTGCTCAACCTTTCCTCATAAAACAACCTGATCATCCCAGGAATCAGCCTAGTGAATCTTGTTTGAACTGCTTCCAAAGCAATTGTGTCCCTCCTTAAGTAAGGTGGCCAAAATTGCACGCAGTGCTCTAGCTGAGGTCTCACCAATATCCTGTACAGTTGTAGCAGGATTTCCATTGCTTTATACACAACCCCTCTTGTAATAAAGGCTAACAATCCATTTGCCTTCCTAATTACTTACTGTACCTGCATGTTATCTTCTTGTGATTCATGTACAAGAACAACCAGATCTCTCTCTGTACTGCAGCATTCTGCAGTTGCTCTCCAATTAAATACTGTTCTGCTTTTCTATTCTTACTACCAAAGTGGACAACCTCATGATTATATTATACTTGATCTGCCAAATGTTTGCCAACTCACTTCCTCCTCCTTCAGGTGCCCTGCCCTAGGCGACCATGGATTTCCATTGAATTGGTCCATGATTGTGCTTGGAAAAGTACTGCAGTGCTTTGCTGTTGCCTTCTGCATTATACCTGACCAGTAAACATCCCCACTCTTACAACTTGCCATCAGGCACATTGGAAAGATTTTCAGGCTGATAGTTAACCTGTTTGACCACATTATGAATACATCTTCCATGGCCATCAAGCCCTGAAGTGGAAAACAAAAACAGAATTACCTGGAAAAACTCAGCAGGTCTGGCAGCATCGGCGGAGAAGAAAAGAGTTGACGTTTCAAGTCCTCATGACCCTTCGACAGAATTTTAAGTCCTGAAGTGGGACTTGAATCTGGAGCTTCTGGCCCAGAGGTAGGGATGCTACCACTGCCTCACAAGACATCCCTACATCCATTGACATCCCTACGCCCATTCATTTAACCTATCTAAATCCCCTTGCAGATTGTTTGTATCCCCCTCATAATTTGCTTTCCTACCCATCTTTGTATCATCAGCAAATTTGGCCTTCATCCCAGTCATTAATATAGATTGTAAATAGTTGAGGCCCCAGCACAGATCTCTGTGGCACCCCATTCATCACATTTTGCCAGCCCATAAACAACCCATTTATTCTGACTCCCTGTTTCATATTGTTAGCCAATCTTCTATCGGTGTTAATATATCATCCCCAACACCATAAGCTCTTAACTTGTGCAGTAATTTTTAAGTGGCACCTTTAGGAAATCCAAATACATTACATCTACTGGTTTCCCTTTCTCAAGCCTGCTTGTTACATCCTCTAAGAACTCTAAAAAATTTGTTAAATGCAATTTCCCTTTCACAAAACCATGTTGACCCTGCCTGATTGTACTGTGATTTTTTAAAAATTCTCTGCAACTACCCCTGCATTAAAGGATTCTAGTATATTTCCCAATGACAGATGCTAAGCTAACTGTCCTACAGTTTCCTGCCTTCTGTCTACCTCCTTTCTTGGATACAAATGTTCCATTTGTGGTTTCCCAATATGCTGGGCCTTTCAAGAATTTAGGGCACATGGATAGGTTACAACCAATCCACCTAGTATCTCTACAGGCACTTCTTTTAGGTCACTAGAATACAGGCGACCAGGTCCAGGGCACTTTCAGCCTTGTGTCCCATTAATTTTCCAAGTACTTTTACTCTAGTGATCATAAAGGCTGTAATGTCCTCTCTCCCTTTGCATCTTCATTTTCTACTAATCTTGGGATCCTTCTAGCATCTGGATTCAGAGGCAATGTAAGGTGTACTGGGTTCAAGAGCAGTTCGAACAGTGCCGGGTTCACGAGCAGTTCGAACAGTGCCGGGTTCACGAGCAGTTCGAACAGTGCCGGGTTCACGAGCAGTTCGAACAGTGCCGGGTTCACGAGCAGTTCGAATAGTGCTGGGTGTTACTCACAATAAGAGGTTCTGCTGGAAGAATTAATCAAGCTGGTCTTTTGGTTCAAGCTGGTTTATTTTCAAGACAACTCCTCAGTGCTACTGACTTCCAAGTAGCTTCCACACAAAGTGTCCCAGCTGTATATGTTTATTCTATTTAGATGGGATAATAAATGCCCATCACCTGTTTAACTGACAATTGTTCTTAACAAGGTGATTGACATATTAATATATTCCCCTCTTTTTTTTAAATTAAAACATTGAACAAAAACTTAAAGAACATTTTTTTTTTAAACAGAAGTTAATAATGTCACACATTTCCACGTCTATAATTCCTATATTTCTTATACCAAATAGATATATAAACAATTATAAAACAATTTTTTTTATTGCATCATTACAACATAAGACACACCTCTTCCAATGTATTTAATAATTTCTTAGAGCAGGCACTTCTTTTTGTAAGACAGTCTAATAGTTGATGAATTGTTGGCAACCATTTTATCTTAGAGCGTCTCTCTAACATTTCTTTTATGCTGGCTAGGTCTATTCTGAGTCTTTTATCAGCGGCACTTTTCGTGGAACGAATGATGTCCCAAAGAGATTGGTTATCAACATAACATTTTATGGGAAAACTTTTCCCATATTGCCCTTTATATAATATTTCTGTCAGTATACTGGGGGAGAACTTTCTCCCTGTCGGGGGTACTGAGCGGACATGGGCGGGTGCGCAGCTGTTCGTTGCCGCAATCAGCTGCATGCCGCCATTTTACGTGGGTGGGCGCTGAACGCTCCCTGTACAGGCAATGAGCTGCCTCAGGGAGTTTAATTTCATTATGCAAAATTTAGATCAAGAAAAAGAAAATTTTCATACATGTCCCCTCATGTGACAGTGTCACATGAACTGGGACATGTCAATGAATTTTAGTAAAAACATTTATTTGATTTATAAATCTTTCATGAAACCTCATCCCGCCTATGGATGAGGTTTCATGATAAATGTGAAGGCCGTGTGGGCTCTTCACCTGCCCGCCAACCTTAAGGTTGGATGGGCAGCTCCGTTAATTCTCTTAATTAGTTTTTAAATGGCCTTAATAGGCGTTTGACAGTTTGGCGGGCACGCAGCAGACTCCAGTGTGCGCCTGCCAAACTGAAAATTGGAATGACGCGCAGTGACGTCAGGATGCCCGCCTGACATCACCGCGCATCATTTTACGTGTCGGCGAGCGGGTCCCGCCCCCGCACGCTGACCAGAAGATTCAAGCCTTGGATAAGTAAACCCCCATTTCTAATGCTTCTACCAAGGCTAGGGTTCAGCAACAAAGGTGCTTTTCACCACCCTTTATATTTTCTTGGCCTCCCGAGCCAGGGGGCAACATTTATCATTCTTTCCCACCAAGAATATGATAAACCCTGCTGTGCTAGAGTACCCATCTGGAAGATTGGCAATTAAAGCATCACTAAAGTGACCAACCTCATATCTTCTGGATCACCCAAGGCTGGAAACTTGAGCGCACATCTCTCAGAATTTAATTTTTTAAGTGTTTTGTTTGCTCTCAGTACTTGCTCAACTGTAGCATGTTTCATCATTGTACTCATCTCCAACACATCATAACTAGCATCAGGTGTAGTCTGAGTGTAACCAATTCAACTGCCCAATGAAACTTCCCAACTGTTCCGTTTCTTCCTTGGTAGCAGGATCTTCTTTTTGTGAGGATCTACCCCGAGTTATTGGGATATGATTAACATTTTCTAGATAAGTTGATTCAATGTCACTCCTAACTTGCTATGCTTGACTTCTTACCTGGAATTCCTTCTTTATCTTCTCGATTACCCATTGTTCAAATTCTACAAAGCATCCCCACAGGAAATCAACATGGATGATAAAGATTCCAACTCATTTCTCCTTATAGTATCAGTAGAACATTGCAGGGTCTGCCTTTAACTGACTGCAACTGGTTTTCAATAGGACAGACCTCATAGAAAAATACCAAACTCTTGATTCATCGTTCAGTCCATAAACGCACATATTCAATTTCCAAAGCTTTCCTTCTACATCCCCGGCTTCTTTGGGTGGTTTCAGAAACACTTCCCTTTGAAACTTCTCCCCTTGTAAAAATGCAGCCTTTATATCAATCGATTTGCACTCCCAGGAAAAGGATGCCAAAAGAGCTAAATAAAAATATTCAAAATCACTTTCCCCTCAGGAGGTGAGTCCACTCTGACATCCTGATCTTCTAGTCTCTCTTCAAAGCCTCGGGCTACTAATCTCACTTTGGCCTTATTTGTGCCATCTGGGAGTACCTTTTCTGTACAGATCCATCTGTGAGATAAAGCTGTCTGTTTTCTGTCAGGTATTTCAGAATATACCCCAAATTCCTTCCAACTTTCTAACTCTTTCCGTTTGGCTTTCTTTATCAGCTTACATTCCAGTTTATTAGCAGCTACTAGAATCTCTCGGTCACAAAGACATCTACTTCTATTGAGATTGCTAGCTTGCTCTCTAGTCCTCCTTGTTAAGCTACAGCCTCTTTTCACAATCCTCTCCCTTTCTGGACTGCTACTATATGATCGTCCTCCCATGCGAACAGAACTCTGTTTGCAAGTCCGTGATTTTTTTCTAGAGTCACGACCACTTTCTGGTCCATTGTCAGAAGTCATACTGCGCTTTCTGGGTTTCCACATCTTTACCCTGGTTTGCCAATTGATAGAAAGTCTTGTCTCCTGTCCTTCATCCTGCACATTTAGCCAATGTTTATATTTACCAGTGGTCTTTCCTGATCTCCATATGATAATGGCATCCCTCCACACACTGGTCCCTTCTGGCATGTATGTTACCATTGTTCCTATTTTGAGTGGTTGCCCTCTTGGACAAATAGCAATGTCCTGTACCTCACTATTACTTTGTTCATAGTTAGTCAACCCTGTATATGCCGTCGTCTGCTCCTCATAACTATCCAGTGTATGTGTATGTGAAGTGCATGGTGCCTCCTCGCATTCTATGTCCTGTTCAGAACCTGTAAAGGCATAGTCAATACCAATTAATCATGAAGAACGTACCCTAACAGTTTGATTGCCGTTTTGCACAATTACTACTTTCCCATTGCTCCCTATTACCTTGCCAGGTCCTTTCTGCTCTTTCTGGCCCTCCCTTTTATAATGTACCATGGGCTGAATTTTGCCGTCGGCGAGCAGGGGGCGGGGCCCACTCGTCGACACATAAAATAACGTGGGATAACGTTGGGCGGAACACCCGACGTCATCCCGCCCCATTTAAATTTTCAGGAAGGTGGGGGCGCAGCAAGATCAGCTGCGGGCCTGCCGACCTGGCAATGGCCAATTGATGCCATTGACAGGATCATTTAACCAATTAAAGGACCTACCCGTCCAACCATAAGGTTGGTGGGCAGGTCAGGAGCCCCAGTGGGGAATAGAAAAAACATGAAACCTCATCCTACCAGTGGGATGAGGTTTCATGAAGGGTTTTAAAAATTGTAAATAAGTTGTTCTGTAAATTATGTCCCAATTCATGTGACATTGTCACATGAGGGGAACATGTAAGGGACTTTTCTCTATTTTTAATAGTTTTAAAAGTGGAAGCGTTCTCCCTGAGGCAGCATTTAGCCTCAGGGAGATGTATGCTCTTTCGTGCGCACGCATGAAAGAGTGCACTCTCGTTTTTAGGGAATCCCCCCGCCTGCACAGGGAGCGCATAACACTTGCTGGCCCGCCCAACAGGCAGAAAATTCTGCCCCATGTCTCATTGTCTAAACTGTAATCCTGATGGTCTTATGCGGTGCTGTAGGGCCCGCCGAATTTTCTGCAAAACTTCAGCTTTAATGAAAGCTTCCCTGCCCACATGCAAAGCGTTCAGATGAGCAAAAATGGAGGAGCTAAAGTTAGTCCCTTCTAGAGCAGGGGGAGCATCTGACAACACTGAAGGTAACTTCAGATTTCCTCCGTACACCAACTGGTAGGGACTGTAGCTCTCAACTATTTGCAGAGAGTTCTTTGCGTGTACCGTCCATGCTAGTGCCATTTGCAATTTACAATCTGGTTGATCAGCTAATATTTTATGTAACATGTCATCTATTACTACATAGTTTCTTTTACAAAGATCATTACTAAACAGGCTCTCAGCTGCACTGTCCCATAACTATGACGTTTAAATTTTCACACATATCTCAAAATTCCTCATTGGCAAATTCCTCACCATTATCTGTGAGGAACTTTGTTGGTATTCCTCATCCTGTTCCTACACATTTCTCCATGGTCTTATCGACAATGGTCCTTTTGTCTTTACTATGTATTATAGTAGATAGGCTAAATCTGGTTGCCATATCTATGGAGTGTAGTAAAAAAATAGCCCTATCCTTGTTTCAAACTTTCAAATCCATTGCCACTGCATTGTTAAACTCCCTGGCTAGTGGCAAGCTCACAACAGGATGCAGTGGTGTCTTGTGATGTTTAAGGCAAATTTCACACTAAGTGATTTGTTCAATATGGTCATCATATCCTTTACTGAACACTCTCAAAGTAGAATCTTCATTTTCTGTGGCGCCAGATGTGCAAATTGTCTATGCAATTTCCAAATGATCCTCTTTTTGTCCACCAAATTCTTATTCTCAGCAGTTAACAAAACTTCATGAACTTATTGATAAGAAATCCCTAGCTTCCTTAGTTGCAAACAGTAATGGCCTGACCAGGTAAAATGTAGATCCAAATATTTTCCAAACATGACTGCTCTATCATTCTTCATGTCTAGTGTCATCTGAGCCTTCTTCATCACAGATCAACTCAACAATAGCATTATCTCACTTGAAACCACATCAGTACTGATAACCTGCTATCTTACAAGGGACGACCACCTGTTTGGAGGATGATAATGTATTATCATCTCCGAACCTGAAGCAGGTAGAGCTTTCATACTCCTCCTTCCACCAGTCTGCCTCGTCGAGAGACTCCAGATAGCAGTCAAGCCAGTCCATGCAGCACACTGTAGAAGTGAAACCACTGTCCATAACTGTAGAGTTGAAGGAACCTACCATCAAGATACTCAGCACCGGATTCAAACTCTCAGTGATCAATACAATCCCATCATGGCAGTCACCATCATCACTTTCAGTTTCAGATGAATCTGCTTTATGGGTCACTTCAAAAACGCGATTCCTTTGCTGTGAGCAGTTCATTACGTAATGATACTGGGACCACACCGAAAGCACCGATTAATCATTCCCTGTGCATCTTTTGGGTTTAAACGCCTACGGTCACTGTCCCAAACACGCTTTTTGTCCTGACTCTCAAATTGGCTAGGATTACAACCATTTTCAGACCTCTTGTCATTAACTCCATCTTTGTATTGGAATCTTCATCTAATATTTGGTCGACCGCGAAATTCGGCCACCATCGAATCCTCTATCCTTTATTTCATGGATTTTGATAAATGCGAACAGTTGTTTGCATTTGCCAAAAAAGTGGCAGGAAACACTGTTTCCTCAGAAATATTTTTAGGGCAGCAGCCATTTGTTCAAAGAGAGATTCTCTCCCCCGGAACTCAACCCCCGTTAGTATTAAAACACTAGCAACGTGGGAAATGCGAGCTCAGTCCAGTAATTTAAATGCCAATAAAGATCCCTAGATTTCAAGTTCAAATCTCGGTAGTCTCCTGTACCATTTACCAAAATCCATGATAATTCTTCCATGAATTGATCATTTGATTTTCTAAACTTATCAAAGGTCGTCCAAGCTTCATACGTTTCCAATAAATCATCCTTTTTATAAAGCCCATCCCAAAATTGTAACAGAAGGTTTAATCCTGCTTCATGATCCAAATCATTCATTTTCCACTCTGAAAATACCTTACTCTTTATCTTACTTTTGGCTGGTAATGATAACGCCAAAGCCATACCTTGCATCTTCCGAGGTATGGAAGTAACCCAGGTCCACATCTCATTTCAGCCTTCCATTGCTGATAAGGTTCGGAGTCAGAAAAAATTGGTGGAGAGTCAAAGCTTGAGATTTTGCACCATCCTTCCACCATTCCGTGACTTAAATTGTTAGCAACAGTACACGACATATCATTTAGAGGATTGAGACAAAAATCATAATATACAGCAATCAATCAGCAAAGAGTAAAGTTCATCCACTGCTACAATGTTACTCACAATAAGAGGTTCTGGTGGAAGAATTAATCCAGGCTGGTCTTTTGATTCAAGCTGGTTTATTTAAAGAAAACATGTCAGTGCTACTGACTACCAAGTAGCTTCCACACAAAGTGTCCCAGCTGTATATGTTTATTCTATTTAGATGAGATAATAAATGCCCATCACCTGTTTAACTAGCAATTGTCTTTAACAAGGTGATTGACATATTAACACTGGGTTCAGAAGCAGATTGAAGAGCGTGCGTTCAGGAAGAATTTGAACAGTGCTGGGTTCTGAAGCAGTTTGGACATTACTGGATTGGAGGAGCAGTTTGAACAGTGCTTGATTGCACGAGCAGTTAGGACATTCATGGATTGCAGGAGCAGTTTGGACAGTGATGGGTTCTGGAGCAGTTTGGACAGTGCTGGATTGCAGGAGCAGTTTGGACAGTGCAGGATAACAGGAGTAGTTTGAACAGTGCTGTGTTCTGGAGCAGTTTGGACAGGGCTGGATTGCAGGAGCAGTTTGTACATTCCTGGATTGCTGGAGCAGTTTGGACAGTGCAGGATAACAGGAGCATTTTGGAAAATGATGGATTGCAGGAGCAGTTTGGACAGTGCTGGATAACTGGCGCAGTTTGGATAGTGCAGGATTACAGGAGAGGTTTGGACAGCACTGGATTGCAGGAGCAGTTTGGACAGCACTGGATTGCAGGAGCAGTTTGGACAGCACTGGATTGCAGGAGCAGTTTGGACAGCACTGGATGCAGGAGCAGTTTGGACAGTACTGGATTGCAGGAGCAGTTTGAACAGTGCAGGATTACAGGAGCAGTTTGGACAGCACTGGATTACAGGGGCAGTTTGGACAGCACTGAATTACAGGAGCAGTTTGGACAGTGCTGGGTTCAGGAGCAATTTGGACAGTGCTGGATTGCAGGAGTAGTTTGGACAATGCTGGAATGTAGGAGCGGTTGGGACAGTGCAGGATTACAGGAGCAGTTTGGACAATGGTGGATTGCAGGAGCAGTTTGGACAGTGCTGGATCACTGGCGCAGTTTGGACAGTGCAGGATTGCAGGAGCAGTTTGGACAGTGCAGGATTGCAGGAGCAGTTTGGACAGTACTGGATTGCTGGAGCAGTTTGGACAATACTGGATTGCTGGAGCAATTTGGACAGTGCCGGATTGCAGGAGCAGTTTGGATAATGCTGGAATGTAGGATCAGTTTGGAAAGGGCAGGATTACAGGAGCAGTTTAGACAGCACTGGATTGCAGGAGCAGTTTGGACAGCACTGGATTGCAGGAGCAGTTTGGACAGTGCTGGATTGCAGGAGCGCTGCTGGGTTCTGGAGCAGTTTGGACAGTGCAGGATTACAGGAGCAGTTTAGACAGTGCAGGATAACAGGAGAAGTTTGAAAAGTGCTGTGTTCTGGAGCAATTTGGACAGTACTGGATTGCAGGAGCAGTTTGGACAGTGCTGGATCACTGGTGCAGTTTCGACAGTGCAGGATTGCGGGAGCAGTTTGGACAGCACTGGATAGCAGGAGAAGTTTGGACAGCTCTGGATTGCAGGAGCAGTTTGGAAAACACTGGATTGCGGTAGCAGTTTGGACAACACTGGATTGCAGTAGCAGTTTGGACAGTGCTGAAATGCAGGAGCAGTTTGGACAGTACTGGATTGCAGGAGCAGTTTGGACAGTGCAGGATTACAGGAGCAGTTTGGACAGCACTGGATAGCAGGAGCAGTTTGGACAGGGCTGGATAGCAGAAGCAGTTTGGACAGCACTGGAGAGCAGGAGCAGTTTGGACAGTGCTGGATTGTAGGAGCAGTTTGGACAGAACTGGATTGCAGGAGCAGTTTGGAGAGTACTGGATTGCAGGAGCAGTTTGGACAGTGCAGGATTACAGGAGCAGTTTGGACAGCACTCGATTACAGGAGTAGTTTGGACAGGGCTGGATTGCAGGAGCAGTTGGGACAGCAATGGATTACAGGAGCAGTTTGGACAGCATTGGATTACAGGAGCAGTTTGGACAGTGCTGGGTTCTGGAGCAATTTGGACAGTGCTGGATTGCAGGAGCAGTTTGGACAGCAATGGATTGCAGGAGCAGTTGGGACACTGCTGGATTGTAGGAGCAGTTTGGACAGTGCAGGATTGCAGGAGCATTTGGACACTGCTGTGCTCAGGAGCAGTTTGGACAGCACCGGATTACAGGAGCAGTTTGGACAGCACCGGATTACAGGAGCAGTTTGGACAGCACCGGATTACAGGAGCAGTTTGGACAGTGCTGGGTTCAGGAGCAATTTGGACAGTGCTGGATTGCAGGAGCAGTTTGAACAGCACTGGATTGGAGGAGCAATTTGGACAGCACTGGATTGGAGGAGCAGGTTGGAAAGTACTGGATTGCAGGAACAGTTTGGACAGGGTTGGATTGCAGGAGCAGTTTGGACAGTGCTGGGTTCTGGAGCTGATTGGACAGTGCTGGGTTCTGGTGCAGTTTGGACAGGGCAGGATTCTGAAGCAGTTTGTACAGTGCTGGATTACGGGAGCAGTTTGGACACTGATGGACTGCAGGAGCAGTTTGGACTGTGCAGGATTACAGGAGCAGTTAGGACAGTGCTGGATTGCACGAGCAGTTTGGACAGTGCAGGATTACAGGAGCAGTTTGGACTGTGCTGGATTGCTGGTGTAGTTTGGACAGTGCTGGACTGCAGGAGCAGTTTGGACAGTGCTGGATTGTAGGAGCAGTTTGGACGGTGCTGGATTGCTGGAGCAGTTTGTACATTCCTGGATCGCAAGACCAGTTTGGAGATTGCTGGGTTCTGGAGCAGTTTGGACAGTGCAGGATTACAGGAGTAGTTTGGACATTGTTGGATTACAGGAGCAGTTTGGACAGCACTGGATTACAGGAGCAGTTCGGACAGCACTGGATTGCAGGAGCAGTTTGGACAGCACTGGATTGCAGGAGCAGTTTGTACATTCCTGGATTGCATGAGCAGTTTGGACATTGATGGGTTCTGGAGCAGTTTGGACAGTGCCGGATTACAGGAGCAGTTTGCACAGTGCAGGATTACTGGCACAGTTTGGACAGTGCAGGATTGCAGAAGAAGTTTGGACAGCACTGGACTGCAGGAGGTGTTTGGACAGCACTGGATTGTAGGAGCTGTTTGCACAGTGCTGCAATGCAGGAGGAGTTTGGACAGTACTGGACTGCAGGAGCAGTTTGGACAGTGCAGAATTACAGGAGCAGTTTGGACAGCACTGGATTGCAGGAGCGGATTGGACAGTGCTGGGCTCAGGAGCTATTTGGACAATAATGGATTGGAGGAGCAGTTTGGACAGCACTGGATTGGAGGAGCAGTTTGGACATCACTGGATTGCAGGAGCAGTTTGGACAGTACTGGATTGCAGGAGCAGTTTGGACAGCACTGGATTATAGGAGCAGATTGGACCGTGCTGGATTGCAGGATTAGTTTGGACCGTGCTGGAATGTAGGAGCAGTTTGGACAGTGCTGGATTACAGGAGCAGTTTGGACAGTGCAGGATTGCAGGAGCAGTTTGGACAGTGCTGGAATGTAGGAGCGGTTTGGACAGTGCAGGATTACAGGAGCAGTTTGGTCAATGATGGATTGCAAGAGCAGTTTGGACAGTGCTGGATCACTGGCGCAGTTTGGACAGTGCTGGATCGCAGGAACAGTTTGAACAGTGCTGTGTTCTGGAGCAGTTTGGACAGTGCAGGAATGTAGGAGCAGTTTGGACAGTGCTGGATTGCAGGAACAGTTTGAACATTGCTGTATTCTGGAGCAGTTTGGACAGTACTGAATTGCAGGAGCAGTTTGTACATTCCTAGATTGCATAAGCAGTTTGGATAGCGCTGGATTGCAGGAGCAGTTTGTACATTCCTAGATTGCATAAGCAGTTTGGATAGCGCTGGATTGCAGGAGCAGTTTGGACAGCACCGGATTACAGTAGCAGTTTGGACAGTGCTCGGTTCCGGAGCAGTTTGGACAGTGCAAGGTTCAGGAGCAATTTGGACAGTGCTGGATTGTAGGAGCAGTTTAGACAGTTCAGGGTTACAGGTGCAGTTTTGACAGCACTGAATGGGAGGAGCAGTTTGGACAGCACTGGATTGGAGGAGCAGTTTGGACAGCACTGGATTGCAGGAGCAGTTTGGACAGTGCTGGATTGCAGGAGCAGTTTGGATAGTGCTGTATTATGGAGCAGTTTGGACAGTGCAGGATTATGGGAGCTGTTTGGACAGTAATGGATTACAGGAGCAGTTTGGACAGTGATGGACTGCAGGAGCAGTTTGAACAGTGCTGTGTTCTGGAGCAGTTTGGACAGGGCTGGATTGCAGGAGCAGTTTGTACATTCTGGGATTGCTGGAGCAGTTTGGACAGTGCTGGATAACTGGCGCAGTTTGGACAGTGCAGGATTACAGGAGCAGTTTGGACAGTGCAGGATTACAGGAGAGGTTTGGACAGCACTGGATTGCAGGAGCAGTTTGGACAGCACTGGATTGCAGGAGCAGTTTGGACAGTACTGGATTGCAGGAGCAGTTTGGACAGTGCAGGATTACAGGAGCAGATTGGACAGCACTGGATTACAGGGGCAGTTTGGACAGCACTGAATTACAGGAGCAGTTTGGACAGTGCTGGGTTCAGGAGCAATTTGGATAGTGCTGGATTGCAGGAGTAGTTTGGACAATGCTGGAATGTAGGAGCAGTTTGGACAGTGCAGGATTACAGGAGCAGTTTGGACAATGATGGATTGCAGGAGCAGTTTGGACAGTGCTGGATCAATGGCGCAGTTTGGACAGTGCAGGATTGCAGGAGCATTTTGGACAGTACTGGATTGCCCATTCACTAAACCCCTCTATAGGGCACTTAAGTGGAGGCTCCAAGTGCAGCAATCACCACTAGGTGCGCAGGGGAAAAGAGGCAGTAAGCACACCGATAAGAGTTTGGACAGTGCTGGATCACTGGCGCAGTTTGGACTGTGCTGGATCGCAGGAACAGTTTGAACAGTGCTGTGTTCTGGAGCAGTTTGGACAGTACTGAATTGCAGGAGCAGTTTGTACATTCCTAGATTGCATAAGCAGTTTGGATAGCGCTGGATTGCAGGAGCAGTTTGGACAGCACCGGATTACAGGAGCAGTTTGGACAGCACCGGATTACAGGAGCAGTTTGGACAGTGCTGGGTTCAGGAGCAGTTTGGACAGTGCAAGGTTCAGGAGCAATTTGGACAGTGCTGGATTGTAGGAGCAGTTTAGACAGTTCAGGGTTACAGGAGCAGTTTGGACAGCACTGGATGGGAGGAGCAGTTTGGACAGCACTGGATTGGAAGAGCAGTTTGGACCGCGCTGGATTGGAGGAGCAGTTTGGACAGCACTGGATTGCAGGAGAACTTTGGACAGTACTGGCTTGCAGGAGCACTTTGGACAGCACTGGATTATAGGAGCAGTTTGGACCGTGCTGGATTGCAGGATTAGTTTGGACAGTGCTGGAATGTAGGAGCAGTTTGGACAGTGCAGGATTACAGGAGCAGTTTGGACAGTGCAGGATTGCAGGAGCAGTTTGGACAGTGCTGGAATGTAGGAGCAGTTTGGACAGTGCAGGATTACAGGTGCAGTTTGGAAAATGATGGATTGCAAGAGCAGTTTGGACAGTATGGATCACTGGCGCAGTTTGGACAGTGCGGGATTGCAGGAACAGTTTGAACATTGCTGTGTTCTGAAGCAGTTTGGACAGTACTGAATTGCAGGAGCAGTTTGTACATTCCTAGATTGCATAAGCAGTTTGGATAGCGCTGGATTGCAGGAGCAGTTTGGACAGCACCGGATTACAGGAGCAGTTTGGACAGTGCTCGGTTCAGGAGCAGTTTGAACAGTGCAAGGTTCAGGAGCAATTTGGACAGTGCTGGATTGTAGGAGCAGTTTAAACAGTTCAGGGTTACAGGAGCAGTTTGGACAGCACTGGATGGGAGGAGCACTTTGGACAGCACTGGATGTGAGGAGCAGTTTGGACAGCACTGGATGGGAGGAGCAGTTTGGACAGCACTGGATTGCAGGAGCAGTTTGGACAGTGCTGGATTGTAGGAGCAGGTTTAAAAGTGCTCGATTGCAGGAGCAGTTTGGACAGTGCTGTGTTCTGGAGCAGTTTGGACAGTGCAGGATTACGGGAGCTTTTTGGACAGTAATGGATTACAGGAGCAGTTTGGACAGTGATGGGTTCTGGAGCAGTTTGGACAGTGCTGGATTGCATGAGCAGTTTGGACAGTGCTGGATTGCAGGAGCAATTTGGACAGTGCAGGATTGCAGGAGCAGTTTGGACATTCATGGATTGCAGGAGCAGTTTGAACAGTGCTGTGTTCTGGAGCAGTTTGGAGAGGGCTGGATTGCTGGAGCAGTTTGTACATTCCTGGATTGCTGGAGCAGTTTGGACAGTGCTGGATTACAGGAGCAGTTTGGACAGTGCACGATTACAGGAGAGGTTTGGACAGCACTGGATTGCAGGAGCAGTTTGGACAGCACTGGATTGCAGGAGCAGTTTGGACAGCACTGGATGCAGGAGCAGTTTGGACAGTGCAGGATTACAGGAGCAGTTTGGACAGCACTGGATTACAGGGGCAGTTTGGACAGCACTGAATTACAGGAGCAGTTTGGACAGTGCTGGGTTCAGGAGCAATTTGGACAGTGCTGGATTGCAGGAGTAGTTTGGACAATGCTGGAATGTAGGAGCAGTTTGGACAGTGCAGGATTACAGGAGCAGTTTGGACAATGATGGATTGCAGGAGCAGTTTGGACAGTGCTGGATCACTGGCGCAGTTTGGACAGTGCAGGATTGCAGGAGCAGTTTGAACAGTGCAGGATTGCAGGAGCAGTTTGGACAGTGCAGGATTGCAGGAGCAGTTTGGACAGTACTGGATTGCTGGAGCAGTTTGGACAATACTGGATTGCTGGAGCAGTTTAGACAGTACTGGATTGCAGGAGCAGTTTGGACAGCACCGGATTACAGGAGCAATTTGGACAGTGCCGGATTGCAGGAGCAGTTTGGATAGTGCTGGAATGTAGGATCAGTTTGGACAGGGCAGGATTACAGGAGCAGTTTAGACAGCACTGGATTGGAGGAGTAGTTTGGACAGCATTGGATTGCAGGAGCAGTTTGGACAGCACTGGATTGCAGGAGCAGTTTGGACAGTGCTGGATTGCAGGAGTGCTGCTGGGTTCTGGAGCAGTTTGGACAGTGCACGATTACAGGAGCAGTTTAGACAGTGCAGCATAATAGGAGAAGTTTGAAAAGTGCTGTGTTCTGGAGCAGTTTGGACAGTACTGGATTGCAGGAGCAGTTTGGACAGTTCTGGATTGCAGGAGTGCTGCTGGGTTCTGGAGCAGTTTGGACAGTGCAGGATTACAGGAACAGTTTAGACAGTGCAGGATAACAGGAGAAGTTTGAAAATTGCTGTGTTCTGGAGCAGTTTGGACAGTACTGGATTGCAGGAGCAGTTTGGACAGTGCTGGATCACTGGTGCAGTTTCAACAGTGCAGGATTGCGGGAGCAGTTTGGACATTGCAGGATTACAGGAGAAGTTTGGACAGCACTGGATTGCAGGAGCATTTTGGAAAACACGGTATTGCAGGAGCAGTTTGGACAACACTGGATTGCAGGAGCAGTTTGGACAGCACTGGATTGCAGGAGCAGTTTGGACAGAACTGGATTGCAGGAGCAGTTTGGACAGTGCAGGATTACAGGAGCAGTTTGGACAGCACTGGATAGCAGGAGCAGTTTGGACAGCGCTGGATAGCAGAAGCAGTTTGGACAGCACTGGATAGCTGGAGCAGTTTGGACAGTGCTGGATTGTAGGAGCAGTTTGGAGAGTACTGGATTGCAGGAGCAGTTTGAAGAGTACTGGATTGCAGGAGCAGTTTGGACAGTGCAGGATTACAGGAGCAGTTTGGACAGCACTCGATTACAGGAGCAGTTTGGACAGGGTTGGATTGCAGGAGCAGTTGGGACAGCAATGGATTGCAGGAGCAGTTGGGACAGTGCTGGATTGTAGGAGCAGTTTGGACAGTGCAGGATTACAGGAGCAGTTTCGACAGCACTGGATTGGAGGAGCAGTTTGTACAGTGCTGGATTGCAGGAGCAGTTTGGACACTGCTGTGCTCAGGAGCAGTTTGGACAGCACCGGATTACAGGAGCAGTTTGGACAGCACCGGATTACAGGAGCAGTTTGGACAGCACCGGATTACAGGAGCAGTTTTGACAGTGCTGGGTTCAGGAGCAATTTGGACAGTGCTGGATTGCAGGAGCAGTTTGGACAGCAATGGATTGCAGGAGCAGTTGGGGCAGTGCTGGATTTTAGGAGCAGTTTGGACAGTGCTGGATTGCAGGAACAGTTTGAACATTGCTGTGTTCTGGAGCCGTTTGGACAGTACTGAATTGCAGGAGCAGTTTGTACATTCCTAGATTGCATAAGCAGTTTGGATAGCGCTGGATTGCAGGAGCAGTTTGGACAGCACCGGATTACAGGAGCACTTTGGACAGTGCTCGGTTCAGGAGCAGTTTGGACAGTGCAAGGTTCAGGAGCAATTTGGACAGAGCTGGATTGTAGGAGCAGTTTAGACAGTTCAGGGTTACAGGAGCAGTTTGGACAGCACTGGATGGGAGGAGCAGTTTGGACAGCACTGGATTGGAGGAGCAGTTTGGATAGCACTGGATTGCAGGAGCAGTTTGGACAGTGCTGGATTGTAGGAGCAGGTTTGAAAGTGCTGGATTGCAGGAGCAGTTTGGACAGTGCTGTGTTCTGGAGCAGTTTGGACAGTGCAGGATTACGGGAGCTTTTTGGACAGTAATGGATTACAGGAGCAGTTTGGACAGTGATGGACTGCAGGAGCAGTTTGGACAGTGCTGAATTGTAGGAGCAGTTTGGACAGTGATGAGTTCTGGAGCAGTTTGGACAGTGCTGGATTGCATGAGCAGTTTGGACAGTGCAGGATTGCAGGAGCAATTTGGACATTCATGGATTGCAGGAGCAGTTTGAACAGTGCTGTGTTCTGGAGCAGTTTGGAGAGGGCTGGATTGCAGGAGCAGTTTGTACATTCCTGGATTGCTGGAGCAGTTTGGACAGTGCTGGATTACAGGAGCAGTTTGGACAGTGCACGATTACAGGAGAGGTTTGGACAGCACTGGATTGCAGGAGCAGTTTGGACAGCACTGGATTGCAGGAGCAGTTTGGACAGCACTGGATGCAGGAGCAGTTTGGACAGTGCAGGATTACAGGAGCAGTTTGGACAGCACTGGATTACAGGGGCAGTTTGGACAGCACTGAATTACAGGAGCAGTTTGGACAGTGCTGGGTTCAGGAGCAATTTGGACAGTGCTGGATTGCAGGAGAAGTTTGGACAATGCTGGAATGTAGGAGCAGTTTGGACAGTGCAGGATTACAGGAGCAGTTTGGACAATGATGGATTGCAGGAGCAGTTTGGACAGTGCTGGATCACTGGCGCAGTTTGGACAGTGCAGGATTGCAGGAGCAGTTTGAACAGTGCAGGATTGCAGGAGCAGTTTGGACAGTGCAGGATTGCAGGAGCAGTTTGGACAGTGCAGGATTGCAGGAGCAGTTTGGACAGTACTGGATTGCTGGAGCAGTTTGGACAATACTGGATTGCTGGAGCAGTTTAGACAGTACTGGATTGCAGGAGCAGTTTGGACAGCACCGGATTACAGGAGCAATTTGGACAGTGCCCGATTGCAGGAGCAGTTTGGATAGTGCTGGAATGTAGGATCAGTTTGGACAGGGCAGGATTACAGGAGCAGTTTAGACAGCACTGGATTGGAGGAGTAGTTTGGACAGCATTGGATTGCAGGAGCAGTTTGGACAGCACTGGATTGCAGGAACAGTTTGGACAGTGCTGGATTGCAGGAGCACTGCTGGGTTCTGGAGCAGTTTGGACAGTGCACGGTTACAGGAGCAGTTTAGACAGTGCAGCATAATAGGAGAAGTTTGAAAAGTGCTGTGTTCTGGAGCAGTTTGGACAGTACTGGATTGCAGGAGCAGTTTGGACAGTTCTGGATTGCATTAGCGCTGCTGGGTTCTGGAGCAGTTTGGACAGTGCAGGATTACAGGAACAGTTTAGACAGTGCAGGATAACAGGAGAAGTTTGAAAATTGCTGTGTTCTGGAGCAGTTTGGACAGCACTGGATTGCAGGAGCAGTTTGGACAGTGCTGGATCACTGGTGCAGTTTCAACAGTGCAGGATTGCGGGAGCAGTTTGGACATTGCAGGATTACAGGAGAATTTTGGACAGCACTGGATTGCAGGAGCATTTTGGAAAACACGGTATTGCAGGAGCAGTTTGGACAACACTGGATTGCAGGAGCAGTTTGGACAGCACTGGATTGCAGGAGCAGTTTGGACAGAACTGGATTGCAGGAGCAGTTTGGACAGTGCAGGATTACAGGAGCAGTTTGGACAGCACTGGATAGCAGGAGCAGTTTGGACAGCGCTGGATAGCAGAAGCAGTTTGGACAGCACTGGATAGCTGGAGCAGTTTGGACAGTGCTGGATTGTAGGAGCAGTTTGGAGAGTACTGGATTGCAGGAGCAGTTTGGAGAGTACTGGATTGCAGGAGCAGTTTGGACAGTGCAGGATTACAGGAGCAGTTTGGACAGCACTCGATTACAGGAGCAGTTTGGACAGGGCTGGATTGCAGGAGCAGTTGGGACAGCAATGGATTGCAGGAGCAGTTGGGACAGTGCTGGATTGTAGGAGCAGTTCGGACAGTGCAGGATTACAGGAGCAGTTTCGACAGCACTGGATTGTAGGAGCAGTTTGTACAGTGCTGGATTGCAGTTGCAGTTTGGACACTGCTGTGCTCAGGAGCAGTTTGGACAGCACCGGATTACAGGAGCAGTTTGGACAGCACCGGATTACAGGAGCAGTTTGGACAGCACCGGATTACAGGAGCAGTTTTGACAGTGCTGGGTTCAGGAGCAATTTGGACAGTGCTGGATTGCAGGAGCAGTTTGGACAGCAATGGATTGCAGGAGCAGTTGGGGCAGTGCTGGATTTTAGGAGCAGTTTGGACAGTGCTGGATTGCAGGAACAGTTTGAACATTGCTGTGTTCTGGAGCCGTTTGGACAGTACTGAATTGCAGGAGCAGTTTGTACATTCCTAGATTGCATAAGCAGTTTGGATAGCGCTGGATTGCAGGAGCAGTTTGGACAGCACCGGATTACAGGAGCACTTTGGACAGTGCTCGGTTCAGGAGCAGTTTGGACAGTGCAAGGTTCAGGAGCAATTTGGACAGAGCTGGATTGTAGGAGCAGTTTAGACAGTTCAGGGTTACAGGAGCAGTTTGGACAGCACTGGATGGGAGGAGCAGTTTGGACAGCACTGGATTGGAGGAGCAGTTTGGATAGCACTGGATTGCAGGAGCAGTTTGGACAGTGCTGGATTGTAGGAGCAGGTTTGAAAGTGCTGGATTGCAGGAGCAGTTTGGACAGTGCTGTGTTCTGGAGCAGTTTGGACAGTGCAGGATTACGGGAGCTTTTTGGACAGTAATGGATTACAGGAGCAGTTTGGACAGTGATGGACTGCAGGAGCAGTTTGGACAGTGCTGAATTGTAGGAGCAGTTTGGACAGTGATGAGTTCTGGAGCAGTTTGGACAGTGCTGGATTGCATGAGCAGTTTGGACAGTGCAGGATTGCAGGAGCAATTTGGACATTCATGGATTGCAGGAGCAGTTTGAACAGTGCTGTGTTCTGGAGCAGTTTGGAGAGGGCTGGATTGCAGGAGCAGTTTGTACATTCCTGGATTGCTGGAGCAGTTTGGACAGTGCTGGATTACAGGAGCAGTTTGGACAGTGCACGATTACAGGAGAGGTTTGGACAGCACTGGATTGCAGGAGCAGTTTGGACAGCACTGGATTGCAGGAGCAGTTTGGACAGCACTGGATGCAGGAGCAGTTTGGACAGTGCAGGATTACAGGAGCAGTTTGGACAGCACTGGATTACAGGGGCAGTTTGGACAGCACTGAATTACAGGAGCAGTTTGGACAGTGCTGGGTTCAGGAGCAATTTGGACAGTGCTGGATTGCAGGAGCAGTTTGGACAATGCTGGAATGTAGGAGCAGTTTGGACAGTGCAGGATTACAGGAGCAGTTTGGACAATGATGGATTGCAGGAGCAGTTTGGACAGTGCTGGATCACTGGCGCAGTTTGGACAGTGCAGGATTGCAGGAGCAGTTTGAACAGTGCAGGATTGCAGGAGCAGTTTGGACAGTGCAGGATTGCAGGAGCAGTTTGGACAGTACTGGATTGCTGGAGCAGTTTGGACAATACTGGATTGCTGGAGCAGTTTAGACAGTACTGGATTGCAGGAGCAGTTTGGACAGCACCGGATTACAGGAGCAATTTGGACAGTGCCCGATTGCAGGAGCAGTTTGGATAGTGCTGGAATGTAGGATCAGTTTGGACAGGGCAGGATTACAGGAGCAGTTTAGACAGCACTGGATTGGAGGAGTAGTTTGGACAGCATTGGATTGCAGGAGCAGTTTGGACAGCACTGGATTGCAGGAACAGTTTGGACAGTGCTGGATTGCAGGAGCGCTGCTGGGTTCTGGAGCAGTTTGGACAGTGCACGGTTACAGGAGCAGTTTAGACAGTGCAGCATAATAGGAGAAGTTTGAAAAGTGCTGTGTTCTGGAGCAGTTTGGACAGTACTGGATTGCAGGAGCAGTTTGGACAGTTCTGGATTGCAGGAGCGCTGCTGGGTTCTGGAGCAGTTTGGACAGTGCAGGATTACAGGAACAGTTTAGACAGTGCAGGATAACAGGAGAAGTTTGAAAATTGCTGTGTTCTGGAGCAGTTTGGACAGTACTGGATTGCAGGAGCAGTTTGGACAGTGCTGGATCACTGGTGCAGTTTCAACAGTGCAGGATTGCGGGAGCAGTTTGGACATTGCAGGATTACAGGAGAATTTTGGACAGCACTGGATTGCAGGAGCATTTTGGAAAACACGGTATTGCAGGAGCAGTTTGGACAACACTGGATTGCAGGAGCAGTTTGGACAGCACTGGATTGCAGGAGCAGTTTGGACAGAACTGGATTGCAGGAGCAGTTTGGACAGTGCAGGATTACAGGAGCAGTTTGGACAGCACTGGATAGCAGGAGCAGTTTGGACAGCGCTGGATAGCAGAAGCAGTTTGGACAGCACTGGATAGCTGGAGCAGTTTGGACAGTGCTGGATTGTAGGAGCAGTTTGGAGAGTACTGGATTGCAGGAGCAGTTTGGAGAGTACTGGATTGCAGGAGCAGTTTGGACAGTGCAGGATTACAGGAGCAGTTTGGACAGCACTCGATTACAGGAGCAGTTTGGACAGGGCTGGATTGCAGGAGCAGTTGGGACAGCAATGGATTGCAGGAGCAGTTGGGACAGTGCTGGATTGTAGGAGCAGTTCGGACAGTGCAGGATTACAGGAGCAGTTTCGACAGCACTGGATTGTAGGAGCAGTTTGTACAGTGCTGGATTGCAGTTGCAGTTTGGACACTGCTGTGCTCAGGAGCAGTTTGGACAGCACCGGATTACAGGAGCAGTTTGGACAGCACCGGATTACAGGAGCAGTTTGGACAGCACCGGATTACAGGAGCAGTTTTGACAGTGCTGGGTTCAGGAGCAATTTGGACAGTGCTGGATTGCAGGAGCAGTTTGGACAGCAATGGATTGCAGGAGCAGTTGGGGCAGTGCTGGATTGTAGGAGCAGTTTGGACAGTGCTGGTTCGCAGGAACAGTTTGAACATTGCTGTGTTCTGGAGCCGTTTGGACAGTACTGAATTGCAGGAGCAGTTTGTACATTCCTAGATTGCATAAGCAGTTTGGATAGCGCTGGATTGCAGGAGCAGTTTGGACAGCACCGGATTACAGGAGCAGTTTTGACAGTGCTGGGTTCAGGAGCAATTTGGACAGTGCTGGATTGTAGGAGCAGTTTAGACAGTTCAGGGTTACAGGAGCAGTTTGGACAGCACTGGATGGGAGGAGCAGTTTGGACAGCACTGGATTGGAGGAGCAGTTTGGACAGCACTGGATTGCAGGAGCAGTTTGGACAGTGCTGGATTGTAGGAGCAGGTTTGAAAGTGCTGGATTGCAGGAGCAGTTTGGAAAGTGCTGTGTTCTGGAGCAGTTTGGACAGTGCAGGATTACGGGAGCTGTTTGGACAGTAATGGTTTACAGGAGCAGTTTGGACAGTGATGGACTGCAGGAGCAGTTTGGACAGTGCTGGATTGTAGGAGTATTTCGGACAGTGATGGGTTCTGGAGCAGTTTGGACAGTGCTGGATTGCATGAGCAGTTTGGACAGTGCTGGATTGCAGGAGCAATTTGGACAGTGCAGGATTGCAGGAGCAGTTTGGACATTCATGGATTGCAGGAGCAATTTGAACAGTGCTGTGTTCTGGAGCAGTTTGGAGAGGGCTGGATTGCAGGAGCAGTTTGTACATTCCTGGATTGCTGGAGCAGTTTGGACAGTGCTGGATAACTGGCGCAGTTTGGACAGTGCAGGATTACAGGAGCAGTTTGGACAGTGCAGGATTGCAGGAGAGGTTTGGACAGCACTGGATTGCAGGAGCAGTTTGGATAGCACTGGATTGCAGGAGCAGTTTAGACAGTACTGGATTGCAGGAGCAGTTTGGACAGTGCAGGATTACAGGAGCAGTTTGGACAGCACTGGATTACAGGGGCAGTTTGGACAGCACTGAATTACAGGAGCAGTTTGGACAGTGCTGGGTTCAGGAGCAATTTGGACAGTGCTGGATTGCAGGAGTAGTTTGGACAATGCTGGATTGTAGGAGCAGTTTGGACAGCACCGGATTACAGGAGCAGTTTGGACAGCACCGGATTACAGGAGCAGTTTGGACAGTGCTGGATCACTGGCGCAGTTTGGACAGTGCAGGATTGCAGGAGCAGTTTGGACAGTGCATGATTGCAGGAGCAGTTTGGACAGTGCAGGATTGCAGGAGCAGTTTGGACAGTACTGGATTGCTGGAGCAGTTTGGACAATACCGAATTGCTGGAGCAGTTTGGACAGTAGTGGATTTCAGGAGCAGTTTGGACAGCACCGGATTACAGGAGCAATTTGGACAGTGCCGGATTGCAGGAGCAGTTTGGATAGTGCTGGAATGTAGGATCAGTTTGGACAGGGCAGGATTACAGGAGCAGTTTAGACAGCACTGGATTGGAGGAGTAGTTTGGACAGCACTGGATTGCAGGAGCAGTTTGGACAGCACTGGATTGCAGGAGCAGTTTGGACAGTGCTGGATTGCAGGAGTGCTGCTGGGTTCTGGAGCAGTTTGGACAGTGCACGATTACAGGAGCAGTTTAGACAGTGCAGCATAATAGGAGAAGTTTGAAAAGTGCTGTGTTCTGGAGCAGTTTGGACAGTACTGGATTGCAGGAGCAGTTTGGACAGTTCTGGATTGCAGGAGCGCTGCTGGGTTCTGGAGCAATTTGGACAGTGCAGGATTACAGGAACAGTTTAGACAGTGCAGGATAACAGGAGAAGTTTGAAAATTGCTGTGTTCTGGAGCAGTTTGGACAGTACTGGATTGCAGGAGCAGTTTGGACAGTGCTGGTTCACTGGTGCAGTTTCAACAGTGCAGGATTGCGGGAGCAGTTTGGACAGTGCAGGATTACAGGAGAAGTTTGGACAGCACTGGATTGCAGGAGCATTTTGGAAAACACGGTATTGCAGGAGCAGTTTGGACAACACTGGATTGCAGGAGCAGTTTGGACAGCACTGGATTGCAGGAGCAGTTTGGCCAGAACTGGATTGCAGGAGCAGTTTGGACAGTGCAGGATTACAGGAGCAGTTTGGACAGCACTGGATAGCAGGAGCAGTTTGGACAGCGCTGGATAGCAGAAGCAGTTTGGACAGCACTGGATAGCTGGAGCAGTTTGGACAGTGCTGGATTGTAGGAGCAGTTTGGAGAGTGCTGGATTGCAGGAGCAGTTTGGAGAGTACTGGATTGCAGAAGCAATTTGGACAGTGCAGGATTACAGGAGCAGTTTGGACAGCACTCGATTACAGGAGTAGTTTGGACAGGGCTGGATTGCAGGAGTAGTTGGGACAGCACTGAATTACAGGAGCAGTTTGGACAGTGCTGGGTTCAGGAGCAATTTGGACAGTGCTGGATTGCAGGAGTAGTTTGGACAATGCTGGATTGTAGGAGCAGTTTGGACAGCACCGGATTACAGGAGCAGTTTGGACAGCACCGGATTACAGGAGCAGTTTGGACAGTGCTGGATCACTGGCGCAGTTTGGACAGTGCAGGATTGCAGGAGCAGTTTGGACAGTGCATGATTGCAGGAGCAGTTTGGACAGTGCAGGATTGCAGGAGCAGTTTGGACAGTACTGGATTGCTGGAGCAGTTTGGACAATACCGAATTGCTGGAGCAGTTTGGACAGTAGTGGATTTCAGGAGCAGTTTGGACAGCACCGGATTACAGGAGCAATTTGGACAGTGCCGGATTGCAGGAGCAGTTTGGATAGTGCTGGAATGTAGGATCAGTTTGGACAGGGCAGGATTACAGGAGCAGTTTAGACAGCACTGGATTGGAGGAGTAGTTTGGACAGCACTGGATTGCAGGAGCAGTTTGGACAGCACTGGATTGCAGGAGCAGTTTGGACAGTGCTGGATTGCAGGAGTGCTGCTGGGTTCTGGAGCAGTTTGGACAGTGCACGATTACAGGAGCAGTTTAGACAGTGCAGCATAATAGGAGAAGTTTGAAAAGTGCTGTGTTCTGGAGCAGTTTGGACAGTACTGGATTGCAGGAGCAGTTTGGACAGTTCTGGATTGCAGGAGCGCTGCTGGGTTCTGGAGCAATTTGGACAGTGCAGGATTACAGGAACAGTTTAGACAGTGCAGGATAACAGGAGAAGTTTGAAAATTGCTGTGTTCTGGAGCAGTTTGGACAGTACTGGATTGCAGGAGCAGTTTGGACAGTGCTGGTTCACTGGTGCAGTTTCAACAGTGCAGGATTGCGGGAGCAGTTTGGACAGTGCAGGATTACAGGAGAAGTTTGGACAGCACTGGATTGCAGGAGCATTTTGGAAAACACGGTATTGCAGGAGCAGTTTGGACAACACTGGATTGCAGGAGCAGTTTGGACAGCACTGGATTGCAGGAGCAGTTTGGCCAGAACTGGATTGCAGGAGCAGTTTGGACAGTGCAGGATTACAGGAGCAGTTTGGACAGCACTGGATAGCAGGAGCAGTTTGGACAGCGCTGGATAGCAGAAGCAGTTTGGACAGCACTGGATAGCTGGAGCAGTTTGGACAGTGCTGGATTGTAGGAGCAGTTTGGAGAGTGCTGGATTGCAGGAGCAGTTTGGAGAGTACTGGATTGCAGAAGCAATTTGGACAGTGCAGGATTACAGGAGCAGTTTGGACAGCACTCGATTACAGGAGTAGTTTGGACAGGGCTGGATTGCAGGAGTAGTTGGGACAGCAATGGATTGCAGGAGCAGGTGGGACAGTGCTGGATTGTAGGAGCAGTTCGGACAGTGCAGGAGTACAGGAGCAGTTTCGACAGCACTGGATTGGAGGAGTAGTTTGTACAGTGCTGGATTGCAGTTGCAGTTTGGACACTGCTGTGCTCAGGAGCAGTTTGGACAGCACCGGATTACAGCAGCAGTTTGGACAGCACCGGATTACAGGAGCAGTTTGGACAGCACCGGATTACAGGAGCAGTTTTGACAGTGCTGGGTTCAGGAGCAATTTGGACAGTGCTGGATTGCAGGAGCAGTTTGGACAGCAATGGATTGCAGGAGCAGTTGGGGCAGTGCTGGATTGTAGGAGCAGTTTGGACAGTGCTGGATTGCAGGAACAGTTTGAACATTGCTGTGTTCTGGAGCCGTTTGGACAGTACTGAATTGCAGGAGCAGTTTGTACATTCCTAGATTGCATAAGCAGTTTGGATAGCGCTGGATTGCAGGAGCAGTTTGGACAGTGCTCGGTTCAGGAGCAGTTTGGACAGTGCAAGGTTCAGGAGCAATTTGGACAGTGCTGGATTGTAGGAGCAGTTTAGACAGTTAAGGGTTACAGGAGCAGTTTGGACAGCACTGGATGGGAGGAGCAGTTTGGACAGCACTGGATTGGAGGAGCAGTTTGGACAGCACTGGATTGCAGGAGCAGTTTGGACAGTGCTGGATTGTAGGAGCAGGTTTGAAAGTGCTGGATTGCAGGAGCAGTTTGGACAGTGCTGTGTTCTGGAGCAGTTTGGACAGTGCAGGATTACGGGAGCTGTTTGGACAGTAATGGATTACAGGAGCAGTTTGGACAGTGATGGACTGCAGGAGTTGTTTGGACAGTGCTGGATTGTAGGAGTAGTTTGGACAGTGATGGGTTCTGGAGCAGTTTGGACAGTGCTGGATTGCATGAGCAGTTTGGACAGTGCTGGATTGCAGGAGCAATTTGGACAGTGCAGGATTGCAGGAGCAGTTTGGACATTCATGGATTGCAGGAGCAGTTTGAACAGTGCTGTGTTCTGGAGCAGTTTGGAGAGGGCTGGATTGCAGGAGCAGTTTGGACATTCCTGGATTGCTGGAGCAGTTTGGACAGTGCTGGATAACTGGTGCAGTTTGGACAGCGCAGGATTACAGGAGCAGTTTGGACAGTGCAGGATTACAGGAGAGGTTTGGACAGCACTGGATTGCAGGAGCAGTTTGGACAGCACTGGATTGCAGGAGCAGTTTGGACAGCACTGGATGCAGGAGCAGTTTGGACAGTACTGGATTGCAGGAGCAGTTTGGACAGTGCAGGATTACAGGAGCAGTTTGGACAGCACTGGATTACAGGGGCAGTTTGGACAGCACTGAATTACAGGAGCAGTTTGGACAGTTCTGGGTTCAGGAGCAATTTGGACAGTGCTGGATTGCAGGATTAGTTTGGACAGTGCAGGATTAAAGGAGCAGTTTGGACAGCACTGGATTACAGGGGCAGTTTGGACAGCACTGAATTACAGGAGCAGTTTGGACATTGCTGGGTTCAGGAGCAATTTGGACAGTGCTGGATTGCAGGAGTAGTTTGGACAATGCTGGAATGTAGGAGCAGTTTGGACAGTGCAGGATTACAGGAGCAGTTTGGACAATGATGGATTGCAGGAGCAGTTTGGACAATGCTGGATCACTGGCGCAGTTTGGCCAGTGCAGGATTGCAGGAGCAGTTTGGACAGGGCAGGATTGCAGGAGCAGTTTGGACAGTGCAGGATTGCAGGAGCAGTTTGGACAGTACTGGATTGCTGGAGCAGTTTGGACAATACTGGATTGCTGGAGCAGTTTGGACAGTACTGGATTGCAGGAGCAGTTTGGACAGCACCGGATTACAGGAGCAATTTGGACAGTGCCGGATTGCAGGAGCAGTTTGGATAGTGCTGGAATGTAGGATCAGTTTGGACAGGGCAGGATTACAGGAGCAGTTTAGACAGCACTGGATTGGAGGAATAGTTTGGACAGCACTGGATTGCAGGAGCAGTTTGGACAGCACTGGATTGCAGGAGCAGTTTGGACAGTGCTGGATTGCAGGAGCGCTGCTGGGTTCTGGAGCAGTTTGGACAGTGCACGATTACAGGAGCAGTTTAGACAGTGCAGCATAATAGGAGAAGTTTGAAAAGTGCTGTGTTCTGGAGCAGTTTGGACAGTACTGGATTGCAGGAGCAGTTTGGACAGTGCTGGATTGCAGGAACGCTGCTGGGTTCTGGAGCAGTTTGGACACTGCAGGATTACAGGAACAGTTTAGACAGTGCAGGATAACAGGAAACGTTTGAAAATTGCTGTGTTCTGGAGCAGTTTGGACAGTACTGGATTGCAGGAGCAGTTTGGACAGTGCTGGATCACTGGTGCAGTTTCAACAGTGCAGGATTGCGGGAGCAGTTTGTACAGTGCAGGATTACAGGAGAAGTTTGGACAGCACTGTATTGCAGGACCAGTTTGGAAAACACGGTATTGCAGGAGCAGTTTGGACAGCACTGGATTGCAGGAGCAGTTTGGACAGAACTGGATTGCAGGAGCAGTTTGGACAGTGCAGGATTACAGGAGCAGTTTGGACAGCACTGGATAGCAGGAGCAGTTTGGAGAGCGCTGGATAGCAGAAGCAGTTTGGACAGCACTGGATAGCTGGAGCAGTTTGGACAGTGCTAGATTGTAGGAGCAGTTTGGAGAGTACTGGATTGCAGGAGCAGTTTGGAGAGTACTGGATTGCAGGAGCAGTTTGGACAGTGCAGGATTACAGGAGCAGTTTGGACAGCACTCGATTACAGGAGCAGTTTGGACAGGGCTGGATTGCAGGAGCAGTTGGCATAGCAATGGATTGCAGGAGCAGTTGGGACAGTGCTGGATTGTAGGAGCAGTTTGGACAGTGCAGGATTACAGGAGCAGTTTCGACAGCACTGGTTTGTAGGAGCAGTTTGTACAGTGCTGGATTGCAAGAGCAGTTTGGACACTGCTGTGCTCAGGAGCAGTTTGGACAGCACCGGATTACAGGAGCAGTTTGGACAGCACCGGATTACAGGAGCAGTTTTGACAGTGCTGGGTTCAGGAGCAATTTGGACAGTGCTGGATTGCAGGAGCAGTTTGGACAGCAATGGATTGCAGGAGCAGTTGGGGCAGTGCTGGATTGTAGGAGCAGTTTGGACAGTGCAGGATTACAGGAGCAGTTTTGACAGCACTGGATTGGAGGAGCAGTTTGTACAGTGCTGGAATACAGGAGCAGTTTGGACACTGCTGTGCTCAGGAGCAGTTTGGACAGCACCGGATTACAGGAGCAGTTTGGACAGCACCGGATTACAGGAGCAGTTTGGACAGTGCTGGATTGCAGGAGCAGTTTGGACAGTGCTGGATTGCAGGAGTAGTTTGGACAATGCTGGAATGTAGGAGCAGTTTGGACAGTGCAGGATTACAGGAGCAGTTTGGACAATGATGGAATGCAGGAGCAGTTTGGACAGTGCTGGATCACTGGCGCAGTTTGGACAGTGCAGGATTGCAGGAGCAGTTTGGACAGTGCAGGATTGCAGGAGCAGTTTGGACAGTGCAGGATTGCAGGAGCAGTTTGGACAGTACTGGATTGCTGGAGCAGTTTGGACAATACTGGATTGCTGGAGCAGTTTGGACAGTACTGGATTGCAGGAGCAGTTTGGATAGCACCGGATTACAGGAGCAATTTGGACAGTGCCGGATTGCAGGAGCAGTTTGGATAGTGCTGGAATGTAGGATCAGTTTGGACAGGGCAGGATTACAGGAGCAATTTAGACAGCACTGGATTGGAGGAATAGTTTGGACAGCACTGGATTGCAGGAGCAGTTTGGACAGCACTGGATTGCAGGAGCAGTTTGGACAGTGCTGGATTGCAGGAGCGCTGCTGGGTTCTGGAGCAGTTTGGACAGTGCACGAATACAGGAGCAGTTTAGACAGTGCAGCATAATAGGAGAAGTTTGAAAAGTGCTGTGTTCTGGAGCAGTTTGGACAGTACTGGATTGCAGGAGCAGTTTGGACAGTGCTGGATTGCAGGAACGCTGCTGGGTTCTGGAGCAGTTTGGACAGTGCAGGATTACGGGAGCAGTTTAGACAGTGCAGGACAACAGGAGAAGTTTGAAAATTGCTGTGTTCTGGAGCAGTTTGGACAGTACTGGATTGCAGGAGCAGTTTGGACAGTGCTGGATCACTGGTGCAGTTTCAACAGTGCAGGATTGCGGGAGCAGTTTGGACAGTGCAGGATTACAGGAGAAGTTTGGACAGCACTGGATTGCAGGAGCAGTTTGGAAAACACGGTATTGCAGGTGCAGTTTGGACAACACTGGATTGCAGGAGCAGTTTGGACAACACTGTATTGCAGGACCAGTTTGGAAAACACGGTATTGCAGGAGCAGTTTGGACAACCCTGGATTGCAGGAGCAGTTTGGACAGCACTGGATTGCAGGAGCAGTTTGGACAGAACTGGATTGCAGGAGCAGTTTGGACAGTGCAGGATTACAGGAGCAGTTTGGACAGCACTGGATAGCAGGAGCAGTTTGGAGAGCGCTGAATAGCAGAAGCAGTTTGGACAGCACTGGATAGCTGGAGCAGTTTGGACAGTGCTAGATTGTAGGAGCAGTTTGGAGAGTACTGGATTGCAGGAGCAGTTTGGAGAGTACTGGATTGCAGGAGCAGTTTGGACAGTGCAGGATTACAGGAGCAGTTTGGACAGCACTCGATTACAGGAGCAGTTTGGACAGGGCTGGATTGCAGGAGCAGTTGGCATAGCAATGGATTGCAGGAGCAGTTGGGACAGTGCTGGATTGTAGGAGCAGTTTGGACAGTGCAGGATTACAGGAGCAGTTTCGACAGCACTGGTTTGTAGGAGCAGTTTGTACAGTGCTGGATTGCAGGAGCAGTTTGGACACTGCTGTGCTCAGGAGCAGTTTGGACAGCACCGGATTACAGGAGCAGTTTGGACAGCACCGGATTACAGGAGCAGTTTTGACAGTGCTGGGTTCAGGAGCAATTTGGACAGTGCTGGATTGCAGGAGCAGTTTGGACAGCAATGGATTGCAGGAGCAGTTGGGGCAGTGCTGGATTGTAGGAGCAGTTTGGACAGTGCAGGATTACAGGAGCAGTTTTGACATCACTGGATTGGAGGAGCAGTTTGTACAGTGCTGGAATACAGGAGCAGTTTGGACACTGCTGTGCTCAGGAGCAGTTTGGACAGCACCGGATTACAGGAGCAGTTTGGACAGCACCGGATTACAGGAGCAGTTTGGACAGTGCTGGATTGCAGGAGCAATTTGGACAGTGCTGGATTGCAGGAGTAGTTTGGACAATGCTGGAATGTAGGAGCAGTTTGGACAGTGCAGGATTACAGGAGCAGTTTGGACAATGATGGAATGCAGGAGCAGTTTGGACAGTGCTGGATCACTGGCGCAGTTTGGACAGTGCAGGATTGCAGGAGCAGTTTGGACAGTGCAGGATTGCAGGAGCAGTTTGGACAGTGCAGGATTGCAGGAGCAGTTTGGACAGTACTGGATTGCTGGAGCAGTTTGGACAATACTGGATTGCTGGAGCAGTTTGGACAGTACTGGATTGCAGGAGCAGTTTGGATAGCACCGGATTACAGGAGCAATTTGGACAGTGCCGGATTGCAGGAGCAGTTTGGATAGTGCTGGAATGTAGGATCAGTTTGGACAGGGCAGGATTACAGGAGCAATTTAGACAGCACTGGATTGGAGGAATAGTTTGGACAGCACTGGATTGCAGGAGCAGTTTGGACAGCACTGGATTGCAGGAGCAGTTTGGACAGTGCTGGATTGCAGGAGCGCTGCTGGGTTCTGGAGCAGTTTGGACAGTGCACGAATACAGGAGCAGTTTAGACAGTGCAGCATAATAGGAGAAGTTTGAAAAGTGCTGTGTTCTGGAGCAGTTTGGACAGTACTGGATTGCAGGAGCAGTTTGGACAGTGCTGGATTGCAGGAACGCTGCTGGGTTCTGGAGCAGTTTGGACAGTGCAGGATTACGGGAGCAGTTTAGACAGTGCAGGACAACAGGAGAAGTTTGAAAATTGCTGTGTTCTGGAGCAGTTTGGACAGTACTGGATTGCAGGAGCAGTTTGGACAGTGCTGGATCACTGGTGCAGTTTCAACAGTGCAGGATTGCGGGAGCAGTTTGGACAGTGCAGGATTACAGGAGAAGTTTGGACAGCACTGGATTGCAGGAGCAGTTTGGAAAACACGGTATTGCAGGTGCAGTTTGGACAACACTGGATTGCAGGAGCAGTTTGGACAACACTGTATTGCAGGACCAGTTTGGAAAACACGGTATTGCAGGAGCAGTTTGGACAACCCTGGATTGCAGGAGCAGTTTGGACAGCACTGGATTGCAGGAGCAGTTTGGACAGAACTGGATTGCAGGAGCAGTTTGGACAGTGCAGGATTACAGGAGCAGTTTGGACAGCACTGGATAGCAGGAGCAGTTTGGAGAGCGCTGAATAGCAGAATCAGTTTGGACAGCACTGGATAGCTGGAGCAGTTTGGACAGTGCAGGATTACAGGAGCAGTTTTGACATCACTGGATTGGAGGAGCAGTTTGTACAGTGCTGGAATACAGGAGCAGTTTGGACACTGCTGTGCTCAGGAGCAGTTTGGACAGCACCGGATTACAGGAGCAGTTTGGACAGCACCGGATTACAGGAGCAGTTTGGACAGTGCTGGATTGCAGGAGCAATTTGGACAGTGCTGGATTGCAGGAGTAGTTTGGACAATGCTGGAATGTAGGAGCAGTTTGGACAGTGCAGGATTACAGGAGCAGTTTGGACAATGATGGAATGCAGGAGCAGTTTGGACAGTGCTGGATCACTGGCGCAGTTTGGACAGTGCAGGATTGCAGGAGCAATTTGGACAGTGCAGGATTGCAGGAGCAGTTTGGACAGTGCAGGATTGCAGGAGCAGTTTGGACAGTACTGGATTGCTGGAGCAGTTTGGACAATACTGGATTGCTGGAGCAGTTTGGACAGTACTGGATTGCAGGAGCAGTTTGGATAGCACCGGATTACAGGAGCAATTTGGACAGTGCCGGATTGCAGGAGCAGTTTGGATAGTGCTGGAATGTAGGATCAGTTTGGACAGGGCAGGATTACAGGAGCAATTTAGACAGCACTGGATTGGAGGAATAGTTTGGACAGCACTGGATTGCAGGAGCAGTTTGGACAGCACTGGATTGCAGGAGCAGTTTGGACAGTGCTGGATTGCAGGAGCGCTGCTGGGTTCTGGAGCAGTTTGGACAGTGCACGAATACAGGAGCAGTTTAGACAGTGCAGCATAATAGGAGAAGTTTGAAAAGTGCTGTGTTCTGGAGCAGTTTGGACAGTACTGGATTGCAGGAGCAGTTTGGACAGTGCTGGATTGCAGGAACGCTGCTGGGTTCTGGAGCAGTTTGGACAGTGCAGGATTACGGGAGCAGTTTAGACAGTGCAGGACAACAGGAGAAGTTTGAAAATTGCTGTGTTCTGGAGCAGTTTGGACAGTACTGGATTGCAGGAGCAGTTTGGACAGTGCTGGATCACTGGTGCAGTTTCAACAGTGCAGGATTGCGGGAGCAGTTTGGACAGTGCAGGATTACAGGAGAAGTTTGGACAGCACTGGATTGCAGGAGCAGTTTGGAAAACACGGTATTGCAGGTGCAGTTTGGACAACACTGGATTGCAGGAGCAGTTTAGACAACACTGTATTGCAGGACCAGTTTGGAAAACACGGTATTGCAGGAGCAGTTTGGACAACCCTGGATTGCAGGAGCAGTTTGGACAGCACTGGATTGCAGGAGCAGTTTGGACAGAACTGGATTGCAGGAGCAGTTTGGACAGTGCAGGATTACAGGAGCAGTTTGGACAGCACTGGATAGCAGGAGCAGTTTGGAGAGCGCTGAATAGCAGAATCAGTTTGGACAGCACTGGATAGCTGGAGCAGTTTGGACAGTGCTAGATTGTAGGAGCAGTTTGGAGAGTACTGGATTGCAGGAGCAGTTTGGAGAGTACTGGATTGCAGGAGCAGTTTGGACAGTGCAGGATTACAGGAGCAGTTTGGACAGCACTCGATTACAGGAGCAGTTTGGACAGGGCTGGATTGCAGGAGCAGTTGGCATAGCAATGGATTGCAGGAGCAGTTGGGACAGTGCTGGATTGTAGGAGCAGTTTGGACAGTGCAGGATTACAGGAGCAGTTTCGACAGCACTGGTTTGTAGGAGCAGTTTGTACAGTGCTGGATTGCAGGAGCAGTTTGGACACTGCTGTGCTCAGGAGCAGTTTGGACAGCACCGGATTACAGGAGCAGTTTGGACAGCACCGGATTACAGGAGCAGTTTTGACAGTGCTGGGTTCAGGAGCAATTTGGACAGTGCTGGATTGCAGGAGCAGTTTGGACAGCAATGGATTGCAGGAGCAGTTGGGGCAGTGCTGGATTGTAGGAGCAGTTTGGACAGTGCAGGATTACAGGAGCAGTTTTGACAGCACTGGATTGGAGGAGCAGTTTGTACAGTGCTGGAATACAGGAGCAGTTTGGACACTGCTGTGCTCAGGAGCAGTTTGGACAGCACCGGATTACAGGAGCAGTTTGGACAGCACCGGATTACAGGAGCAGTTTGGACAGTGCTGGATTGCAGGAGCAATTTGGACAGTGCTGGATTGCAGGAGTAGTTTGGACAATGCTGGAATGTAGGAGCAGTTTGGACAGTGCAGGATTACAGGAGCAGTTTGGACAATGATGGAATGCAGGAGCAGTTTGGACAGTGCTGGATCACTGGCGCAGTTTGGACAGTGCAGGATTGCAGGAGCAGTTTGGACAGTGCAGGATTGCAGGAGCAGTTTGGACAGTGCAGGATTGCAGGAGCAGTTTGGACAGTACTGGATTGCTGGAGCAGTTTGGACAATACTGGATTGCTGGAGCAGTTTGGACAGTACTGGATTGCAGGAGCAGTTTGGATAGCACCGGATTACAGGAGCAATTTGGACAGTGCCGGATTGCAGGAGCAGTTTGGATAGTGCTGGAATGTAGGATCAGTTTGGACAGGGCAGGATTACAGGAGCAATTTAGACAGCACTGGATTGGAGGAATAGTTTGGACAGCACTGGATTGCAGGAGCAGTTTGGACAGCACTGGATTGCAGGAGCAGTTTGGACAGTGCTGGATTGCAGGAGCGCTGCTGGGTTCTGGAGCAGTTTGGACAGTGCACGAATACAGGAGCAGTTTAGACAGTGCAGCATAATAGGAGAAGTTTGAAAAGTGCTGTGTTCTGGAGCAGTTTGGACAGTACTGGATTGCAGGAGCAGTTTGGACAGTGCTGGATTGCAGGAACGCTGCTGGGTTCTGGAGCAGTTTGGACAGTGCAGGATTACGGGAGCAGTTTAGACAGTGCAGGATAACAGGAGAAGTTTGAAAATTGCTGTGTTCTGGAGCAGTTTGGACAGTACTGGATTGCAGGAGCAGTTTGGACAGTGCTGGATCACTGGTGCAGTTTCAACAGTGCAGGATTGCGGGAGCAGTTTGGACAGTGCAGGATTACAGGAGAAGTTTGGACAGCACTGGATTGCAGGAGCAGTTTGGAAAACACGGTATTGCAGGTGCAGTTTGGACAACACTGGATTGCAGGAGCAGTTTGGACAACACTGTATTGCAGGACCAGTTTGGAAAACACGGTATTGCAGGAGCAGTTTGGACAACCCTGGATTGCAGGAGCAGTTTGGACAGCACTGGATTGCAGGAGCAGTTTGGACAGAACTGGATTGCAGGAGCAGTTTGGACAGTGCAGGATTACAGGAGCAGTTTGGACAGCACTGGATAGCAGGAGCAGTTTGGAGAGCGCTGAATAGCAGAAGCAGTTTGGACAGCACTGGATAGCTGGAGCAGTTTGGACAGTGCTAGATTGTAGGAGCAGTTTGGAGAGTACTGGATTGCAGGAGCAGTTTGGAGAGTACTGGATTGCAGGAGCAGTTTGGACAGTGCAGGATTACAGGAGCAGTTTGGACAGCACTCGATTACAGGAGCAGTTTGGACAGGGCTGGATTGCAGGAGCAGTTGGCATAGCAATGGATTGCAGGAGCAGTTGGGACAGTGCTGGATTGTAGGAGCAGTTTGGACAGTGCAGGATTACAGGAGCAGTTTCGACAGCACTGGTTTGTAGGAGCAGTTTGTACAGTGCTGGATTGCAGGAGCAGTTTGGACACTGCTGTGCTCAGGAGCAGTTTGGACAGCACCGGATTACAGGAGCAGTTTGGACAGCACCGGATTACAGGAGCAGTTTTGACAGTGCTGGGTTCAGGAGCAATTTGGACAGTGCTGGATTGCAGGAGCAGTTTGGACAGCAATGGATTGCAGGAGCAGTTGGGGCAGTGCTGGATTGTAGGAGCAGTTTGGACAGTGCAGGATTACAGGAGCAGTTTTGACATCACTGGATTGGAGGAGCAGTTTGTACAGTGCTGGAATACAGGAGCAGTTTGGACACTGCTGTGCTCAGGAGCAGTTTGGACAGCACCGGATTACAGGAGCAGTTTGGACAGCACCGGATTACAGGAGCAGTTTGGACAGTGCTGGATTGCAGGAGCAATTTGGACAGTGCTGGATTGCAGGAGTAGTTTGGACAATGCTGGAATGTAGGAGCAGTTTGGACAGTGCAGGATTACAGGAGCAGTTTGGACAATGATGGAATGCAGGAGCAGTTTGGACAGTGCTGGATCACTGGCGCAGTTTGGACAGTGCAGGATTGCAGGAGCAGTTTGGACAGTGCAGGATTGCAGGAGCAGTTTGGACAGTGCAGGATTGCAGGAGCAGTTTGGACAGTACTGGATTGCTGGAGCAGTTTGGACAATACTGGATTGCTGGAGCAGTTTGGACAGTACTGGATTGCAGGAGCAGTTTGGATAGCACCGGATTACAGGAGCAATTTGGACAGTGCCGGATTGCAGGAGCAGTTTGGATAGTGCTGGAATGTAGGATCAGTTTGGACAGGGCAGGATTACAGGAGCAATTTAGACAGCACTGGATTGGAGGAATAGTTTGGACAGCACTGGATTGCAGGAGCAGTTTGGACAACACTGGATTGCAGGAGCAGTTTGGACAGTGCTGGATTGCAGGAGCGCTGCTGGGTTCTGGAGCAGTTTGGACAGTGCACGAATACAGGAGCAGTTTAGACAGTGCAGCATAATAGGAGAAGTTTGAAAAGTGCTGTGTTCTGGAGCAGTTTGGACAGTACTGGATTGCAGGAGCAGTTTGGACAGTGCTGGATTGCAGGAACGCTGCTGGGTTCTGGAGCAGTTTGGACAGTGCAGGATTACGGGAGCAGTTTAGACAGTGCAGGATAACAGGAGAAGTTTGAAAATTGCTGTGTTCTGGAGCAGTTTGGACACTACTGGATTGCAGGAGCAGTTTGGACAGTGCTGGATCACTGGTGCAGTTTCAACAGTGCAGGATTGCGGGAGCAGTTTGGACAGTGCAGGATTACAGGAGAAGTTTGGACAGCACTGGATTGCAGGAGCAGTTTGGAAAACACGGTATTGCAGGTGCAGTTTGGACAACACTGGATTGCAGGAGCAGTTTGGACAGCACTGGATTGCAGGAGCAGTTTGGACAGAACTGGATAGCAGGAGCAGTTTGGACAGTGCAGGATTACAGGAGCAGTTTGGACAGCACTGGATAGCAGGAGCAGTTTGGACAGCACTGGATAGCAGGAGCAGTTTGGACAGCGCTGGATAGCAGAAGCAGTTTGGACAGCACTGGATAGCTGGAGCAGTTTGGACAGTGCTGGATTGTAGGAGCAGTTTGGAGAGTACTGGATTGCAGGAGCAGTTTGGAGAGTACTGGATTGCAGGAGCAGTTTGGACAGTGCAGGATTACAGGAGCAGTTTGGACAGCACTCGATTACAGGAGCAGTTTGGATAGGGCTGGATTGCAGGAGCAGTTGGGATAGTAATGGATTGCAGGAGCAGTTGGGACAGTGCTGGATTGTAGGAGCAGTTTGGACAGTGCAGGATTACAGGAGCAGTTTCGACAGCACTGGATTGGAGGAGCAGTTTGTACAGTGCTGGATTGCAGGAGCAGTTTGGACACTGCTGTGCTCAGGAGCAGTTTGGACAGCACCGGATTACAGGAGCAGTTTGGACAGCACCGGATTACAGGAGCAGTTTTGACAGTGCTGGGTTCAGGAGCAATTTGGACAGTGCTGGATTGCAGGAGCAGTTTGGACAGCAATGGATTGCAGGAGCAGTTGGGGCAGTGCTGGATTGTAGGAGCAGTTTGGACAGTGCAGGATTACAGGAGCAGTTTTGACAGCACTGGATTGGAGGAGCAGTTTGTACAGTGCTGGAATACAGGAGCAGTTTGGACACTGCTGTGCTCAGGAGCAGTTTGGACAGCACCGGATTACAGGAGTAGTTTGGACAGCACCGGATTACAGGAGCAGTTTGGACAGTGCTGGATTGCAGGAGCAATTTGGACAGTGCTGGATTGCAGGAGCAGTTTGGACGCACTGTATTGGAGGAGCAGTTTGGACAGGGTTGGATTGCAGGAGCAGTTTGGACAGTGCTGGGTTCTGGTGCAGTTTGGACAGGGCAGGATTCTGAAGCAGTTTGTACAGTGCTGGATTATGGGAGCAGTTTGGACACTGATGGACTGCAGGAGCAGTTTGGACTGTGCAGGATTACAGGAGCAGTTCGGACAGCACTGGATTGCAGGAGCAGTTTGGACAGCAATGGATTGCAGGAGCAGTTTGTACATTCCTGGATTGCATGAGCAGTTTGGACATTGATGGGTTCTGGAGCAGTTTGGACAGTGCCGGATTACAGGAGCAGTTTGCACAGTGCAGGATTACTGGCACAGTTTGGACAGCACTGGATTATAGGAGCAGTTTGGACCGTGCTGGATTGCAGGATTAGTTTGGACAGTGCTGGAATGTAGGAGCAGTTTGGACAGTGCAGGATTACAGGAGCAGTTTGGACAGTGCAGGATTGCAGGAGCAGTTTGGACAGTGCTGGAATGTAGGAGCAGTGTGGACAGTGCAGGATTACAGGAGCAGTTTGGTCAATGGTGGATCGCAGGAGCCGTTTGTACATTCCTAGATTGCAGGAGGTGTTTGGACAGCACTGGACTGCAGGAGGTGTTTGGACAGTGCTGGATTGTAGGAGCAGTTTGGACAGTGCAGGATTACAGGAGCAGTTTTGACAGCACTGGATTGGAGGAGCAGTTTGAACAGTTTTGGAATACAGGACCAGTTTGGACACTGCTGTGCTCAGGAGCAATTTGGACAGTGCTGGATTGCAGGAGTAGTTTGGTCAATGCTGGAATGTAGGAGCAGTTTGGACAGTGCAGGATTACAGGAGCAGTTTGGACAGTGCTGGATCGCAGGAACAGTTTGAACAGTGCTGTGTTCTGGAGCAGTTTGGACAGTACAGAATTGCAGGAGCAGTTTGTACATTCCTAGATTGCATAAGCAGTATGGATAGCGCCGGATTGCAGGAGCAGTTTGGACAGCACCGGATTACAGGAGCAGTTTGGACAGTGCTGGGTTCAGGAGCAGTTTGGACAGTGCAAGGTTCAGGAGCAATTTCGACAGTGCTGGATTGTAGGAGCAGTTTAGACAGTTCAGGGTTATAGGAGCAGTTTGGACATCACTGGATGGGAAGAGCAGTATGGACCGCACTGGATTGGAGGAGCAGTTTGGACAGTACTGGATTGCAGGAGCAGTTTGGACAGCACTGGATTATAGGAGCAGTTTGGACAGTGCAGGATTACAGGAGCAGTTTGGACAGTGCAGGATTGCAGGAGCAGTTTGGACAGTGCTGGAATGTAGGAGCAGTTTGGACAGTGCAGGATTACAGGTGCAGTTTGGACAATAATGGATTGCAAGAGCAGTTTGGACAGTGCTGGAATGTAGGAGCAGTTTGGACAGTGCAGGATTACAGGTGCAGTTTGGACAGTGCTGGATTGTAGGAGCAGGTTTGAAAGTGCTGGATTGCAGGAGCAGTTTGGATAGTGCTGTGTTCTGGAGCAGTTTGGACAGTGCAGGATTACGGGAGCTGTTTGGACAGTAATGGATTACAGGAGCAGTTTGGACAGTGATGGACTGCAGGAGCAGTTTGGACAGTGCTGGATTGTAGGAGCAGTTTGGACAGTGATGGGTTCTGGAGCAGTTTGGACAGTGCTGAATTGTATGAGTAGTTTGGACAGTGCTGGATTGCAGGAGCAATTTGGACAGTGCAGGATTGCAGGAGCAGTTTGGACATTCATGGATTGCAGGAGCAGTTTGAACAGTGCTGTGTTCTGGAGCAGTTTGGACAGGGCTGGATTGCAGGAGCGGTTTGTACATTCCTGGATTGCTGGAGCAGTTTGGACAGTGCTGGATAACTGGCGCAATTTGGACAGTGCAGGATTACAGGAGCAGTTTGGACAGTGCAGGATTACAGGAGAGGTTTGGACAGCACTGGATTACAGGAGCAGTTTGGACAGCACTGGATTACAGGGGCAGTTTGGACAGCACTGAATTACAGGAGCAGTTTGGACAGTGCTGGGTTCAGGAGCAATTTGGACAGTGCTGGATTGCAGGAGTAGTTTGGACAATGATGAATTGCAGGAGCAGTTTGGACAGTGCTGGATCACTGGCACAGTTTGGACAGTGCAGGATTGCAGGAGCAGTTTGGACAGTGCTGAATTGTATGAGTAGTTTGGACAGTGCTGGATTGCAGGAGCAATTTGGACAGTGCAGGATTGCAGGAGCAGTTTGGACATTCATGGATTGCAGGAGCAGTTTGAACAGTGCTGTGTTCTGGAGCAGTTTGGACAGGGCTGGATTGCAGGAGCGGTTTGTACATTCCTGGATTGCTGGAGCAGTTTGGACAGTGCTGGATAACTGGCGCAATTTGGACAGTGCAGGATTACAGGAGCAGTTTGGACAGTGCAGGATTACAGGAGAGGTTTGGACAGCACTGGATTACAGGAGCAGTTTGGACAGCACTGGATTACAGGGGCAGTTTGGACAGCACTGAATTACAGGAGCAGTTTGGACAGTGCTGGGTTCAGGAGCAATTTGGACAGTGCTGGATTGCAGGAGTAGTTTGGACAATGATGAATTGCAGGAGCAGTTTGGACAGTGCTGGATCACTGGCACAGTTTGGACAGTGCAGGATTGCAGGAGCAGTTTGGACAGTGCAGGATAACAGGAGAAGTTTGAAAAGTGCTTTGTTCTGGAGCAGTTTGGACAGCACCGGATTACAGGAGCAGTTTGGACAGTGCTGGGTTCAGGAGCAGTTTGGACAGTGCAAGGTTCAGGAGCAATTTGGACAGCGCTGGATTGTAGGAGCAATTTAGACAGTTCAGGGTTACAGGAGCAGTTTGGACAGCACTGGATGGGAGGAGCAGTTTGGACAGCACTGGATTGGAGGAGCAGTTTGGACAGCACTGGATTGCAGGGGCAGTTTGGACAGCACTGAATTACAGGAGCAGTTTGGACAGTGCTGGGTTCAGGAGCAATTTGGACAGTGCTGGATTGCAGGAGTAGTTTGGACAATGCTGGATTGCAGGAGCAGTTTGGACAGTGCTGGATCACTGGCACAGTTTGGACAGTGCAGGATTGCAGGAGCAGTTTGGACAGTGCAGGATAACAGGAGAAGTTTGAAAAGTGCTTTATTCTGGAGCAGTTTGGACAGCACCGGATTACAGGAGCAGTTTGGACAGTGCTGGGTTCAGGAGCAGTTTGGACAGTGCAAGGTTCAGGAGCAATTTGGACTGCGCTGGAATGTAGGAGCAGTTTAGACAGTTCAGGGTTACAGGAGCAGTTTGGACAGCACTGGATGGGAGGAGCAGTTTGGACAGCACTGGATTGGAGGAGCAGTTTGGACAGTACTGGATTGCAGGAGCAGTTTGGACAGCACTGGATTATAGGAGCAGTTTGGACCGTGCTGGATTGCAGGATTAGTTTGGACAGTGCTGGAATGTAGGAGCAGTTTGGACAGTGCAGGATTACAGGAGCAGTTTGGACAGTGCAGGATTGCAGGAGCAGTTTGGACAGTGCTGGAATGTAGGAGCAGTGTGGACAGTGCAGGATTACAGGAGCAGTTTGGTCAATGATGGATCGCAGGAGCAGTTTGTACATTCCTAGATTGCAGGAGGTGTTTGGACAGCACTGGACTGCAGGAGGTGTTTGGACAGTGCTGGATTATAGGAGCAGTTTGGACAGTGCAGGATTACAGGAGCAGTTTTGACAGCACTGGATTGGACGAGCAGTTTGAACAGTTTTGGAATACAGGACCAGTTTGGACACTGCTGTGCTCAGGAGCAATTTGGACAGTGCTGGATTGCAGGAGTAGTTTGGACAATGCTGGAATGTAGGAGCAGTTTGGACAGTGCAGGATTACAGGAGCAGTTTGGACAATGATGGATTGCAGGAGCAGTTTGGACAGTGCTGGATCGCAGGAACAGTTTGAACAGTGCTGTGTTCTGGAGCAGTTTGGACAGTACAGAATTGCAGGAGCAGTTTGTACATTCCTAGATTGCATAAGCAGTTTGGATAGCGCTGGATTGCAGGAGCAGTTTGGACAGCACCGGATTACAGGAGCAGTTTGGACAGTGCTGGGTTCAGGAGCAGTTTGGACAGTGCAAGGTTCAGGAGCAATTTCGACAGTGCTGGATTGTAGGAGCAGTTTAGACAGTTCAGGGTTATAGGAGCAGTTTGGACATCACTGGATGGGAGGAGCAGTATGGACCGCACTGGATTGGAGGAGCAGTTTGGACAGTACTGGATTGCAGGAGCAGTTTGGACAGCACTGGATTATAGGAGCAGTTTGGACAGTGCAGGATTATAGGAGCAGTTTGGACAGTGCAGGATTGCAGGAGCAGTTTGGACAGTGCTGGAATGTAGGAGCAGTTTGGACAGTGCAGGATTACAGGTGCAGTTTGGACAATAATGGATTGCAAGAGCAGTTTGGACAGTGCTGGAATGTAGGAGCAGTTTGGACAGTGCAGGATTACAGGTGCAGTTTGGACAGTGCTGGATTGTAGGAGCAGGTTTGAAAGTGCTGGATTGCAGGAGCAGTTTGGATAGTGCTGTGTTCTGGAACAGTTTGGACAGTGCAGGATTACGGGAGCTGTTTGGACAGTAATGGATTACAGGAGCAGTTTGGACAGTGATGGACTGCAGGAGCAGTTTGGACAGTGCTGGATTGTAGGAGCAGTTTGGACAGTGATGGGTTCTGGAGCAGTTTGGACAGTGCTGAATTGTATGAGTAGTTTGGACAGTGCTGGATTGCAGGAGCAATTTGGACAGTGCAGGATTGCAGGAGCAGTTTGGACATTCATGGATTGCAGGAGCAGTTTGAACAGTGCTGTGTTCTGGAGCAGTTTGGACAGGGCTGGATTGCAGGAGCGGTTTGTACATTCCTGGATTGCTGGAGCAGTTTGGACATTGCTGGATAACTGGCGCAATTTGGACAGTGCAGGATTACAGGAGCAGTTTGGACAGTGCAGGATTACAGGAGAGGTTTGGACAGCACTGGATTACAGGAGCAGTTTGGACAGCACTGGATTACAGGGGCAGTTTGGACAGCACTGAATTACAGGAGCAGTTTGGACAGTGCTGGGTTCAGGAGCAATTTGGACAGTGCTGGATTGCAGGAGTAGTTTGGACAATGATGAATTGCAGGAGCAGTTTGGACAGTGCTGGATCACTGGCACAGTTTGGACAGTGCAGGATTGCAGGAGCAGTTTGGACAGTGCAGGATAACAGGAGAAGTTTGAAAAGTGCTTTGTTCTGGAGCAGTTTGGACAGCACCGGGTTACAGGAGCAGTTTGGACAGTGCTGGGTTCAGGAGCAGTTTGGACAGTGCAAGGTTCAGGAGCAATTTAGACAGCGCTGGATTGTAGGAGCAGTTTAGACAGTTCAGGGTTACAGGAGCAGTTTGGACAGCACTGGATGGGAGGAGCAGTTTGGACAGCACTGGATTGGAGGAGCAGTTTGGACAGCACTGGATTGCAGGAGCAGTTTGGACAGCACTGGATTACAGGGGCAGTTTGGACAGCACTGAATTACAGGAGCAGTTTGGACAGTGCTGGGTTCAGGAGCAATTTGGACAGTGCTGGATTGCAGGAGTAGTTTGGACAATGCTGGATTGCAGGAGCAGTTTGGACAGTGCTGGATCACTGGCACAGTTTGGACAGTGCAGGATTGCAGAAGCAGTTTGGACAGTGCAGGATAACAGGAGAAGTTTGAAAAGTGCTTTGTTCTGGAGCAGTTTGGACAGCACCGGATTACTGGAGCAGTTTGGACAGTGCTGGGTTCAGGAGCAGTTTGGACAGTGCAAGGTTCAGGAGCAATTTGGACAGCGCTGGATTGTAGGAGCAGTTTAGACAGTTCAGGGTTACAGGAGCAGTTTGGACAGCACTGGATGGGAGGAGCAGTTTGGACAGCACTGGATTGCAGGAGCAGTTTGGACAGCACTGGATTATAGGAGCAGTTTGGACCGTGCTTGATTGCAGGATTAGTTTGGACAGTGCTGGAATGTAGGAGCAGTTTGGACAGTGCAGGATTACAGGAGTAGTTTGGACAGTGCAGGATTGCAGGAGCAGTTTGACAATGCTGGAATGTAGGAGAAGTGTGGACAGTGCAGGATTACAGGAGCAGTTTGGTCAATGATGGATCGCAGGAGCAGTTTGTACATTCCTAGATTGCAGGAGGTGTTTGGACAGCACTGGACTGCAGGAGGTGTTTGGACAGTGCTGGATTATAGGAGCAGATTGGACAATGCAGGATTACAGGAGCAGTTTTGACAGCACTGGATTGGAGGAGCAGTTTGAACAGTTTTGGAATACAGGACCAGTTTGGACACTGCTGTGCTCAGGAGCAGTTTGGACAGTGCAGGATTACAGGTGCAGTTTGGACAATGATGGATTGCAAGAGCAGTTTGGACAGTATGGATCACTGGCGCAGTTTGGACAGTGCTGGATTGCAGGAACAGTTTGAAAATTGCTGTGTTCTGGAGCAGTTTGGACAGTACTGAATTGCAGGAGCAGTTTGTACATTCCTAGATTGCATAAGCAGTTTGGATAGCGCTGGATTGCAGGAGCAGTTTGGACAGCACCGGATTACAGGAGCACTTTGGACAGTGCTGGGTTCAGGAGCAATTTGGACAGTGCAAAGTTCAGGAGCAATTTGGACAGTGCTGGATTGTAGGAGCAGTTTAGACAATTCAGGGTTACAGGAGCAGTTTGGACAGCACTGGATGGGAGGAGCAGTTTGGACAGCACTGGATTGCAGGAGCAGTTTGGACAGTGCTGGATTGCAGGAGCAGTTTGGACAGTGCTGAATTGTAGGAGCAGGTTTGAAAGTGCTGGATTGCAGGAGCAGTTTGGACAGTGCTGTGTTCTGGAGCAGTTTGGACAGTGCAGGATTACGGTAGCTGTTTGGACAGTAATGGATTACAGGAGCAGTTTGGACAGTGATGGACTGCAGGAGCAGTTTGAACAGTGCTGGATTGTAGGAGCAATTTGGACAGTGATGGGTCCTGGGGCAGTTCGGACAGTGCTGGATTGCATGAGCAGTTTGGACAGTGCTGGATTGCAGGAGCAATTTGGACAGTGCAGGATTGCAGGAGCAGTTTGGACATTCATGGATTGCAGGAGCAGTTTGAACAGTGCTGTGTTCTGGAGCAGTTTGGACAGGGCTGGATTGCAGGAGCAGTTTGTACATTCCTGGATTGCTGGAGCAGTTTGGACAGTGCTGGATAACTGGCGCAATTTGGACAGTGCAGGATTACAGGAGCAGTTTGGACAGTGCACGATTACAAGAGAGGTTTGGACAGCACTGGATTGCAGGAGCAGTTTGGACAGCACTGGATTGCAGGAGCAGTTTGGACAGCACTGGATGCAGGAGCAGTTTGGACAGTACTGGATTGCAGGAGCAGTTTGGACAGTGCAGGATTACAGGAGCAGTTTGGACAGCACTGGATTACAGGGGCAGTTTGGACAGCACTGAATTACAGGAGCAGTTTGGACAGTGCTGTGTTCAGGAGCAATTTGGACAGTGCTGGATTGCAGGAGTAGTTTGGACAATGCTGGAATGTAGGAGCAGTTTGGACAGTGCAGGATTACAGGAGCAGTTTGGACAGTGCTGGATCACTGGTGCAGTTTGGACAGTGCAGGATTGCAGGAGCAGTTTGGACAGTGCAGGATTGCAGGAGCAGTTTGGACAGCACTGGATTGCAGGAGCAGTTTGGACAGTGCTGGATTGCAGGAGCGCTGCTGGGTTCTGGAGCAGTTTGGACAGTGCACGATTACAGGAGCAGTTTAGACAGTGCAGCATAATAGGAGAAGTTTGAAAAGTGCTGTGTTCTGGAGCAGTTTGGACAGTACTGGATTGCAGGAGCAGTTTGGACAGTGCTGGATCACTGGTGCAGTTTCAACAGTGCAGGATTGCGGGAGCAGTTTGGACAGTGCAGGATTACAGGAGAAGTTTGGACAGCACTGGATTGAAGGAGCATTTTGGAAAACACGGTATTGCAGGAGCATTTTGGAAAACACGGTATTGCAGGAGCAGTTTGGACAGTGCTGGATCACTGGCGCAGTTTGGACAGTGCAGGATTGCAGGAGCAGTTTGGACAGTGCAGGATTGCCGGAGCAGTTTGGACAGTGCAGGATTGCAGGAGCACTTTGGACAGTACTGGATTGCTGGAGCAGTTTGGACAATACCGAATTGCTGGAGCAGTTTGGACAGTAGTGGATTTCAGGAGCAGTTTGAACAGCACCGGATTCCAGGAGCAATTTGGACAGTGCCGGATTGCAGGAGCAGTTTGGATAGTGCAGGAATGTAGGATCAGTTTGGATAGGGCAGGATTACAGGAGCAGTTTAGACAGCACTGGATTGGAGGAGTAGTTTGGACAGCACTGGATTGCAGGAGCAGTTTGGACAGCACTGGATTACAGGAGCAGTTTGGACAGTGCTGGATTGCAGGAGCGCTGCTGGGTTCTGGAGCAGTTTGGACAGTGCACGGTTACAGGAGCAGTTTAGACAGTGCAGCATAATAGGAGAAGTTTGAAAAGTGCTGTGTTCTGGAGCAGTTTGGACAGTACTGGATTGCAGGAGCAGTTTGGACAGTGCTGGATCACTGGTGCAGTTTCAACAGTGCAGGATTGCGGGAGCAGTTTGGACAGTGCAGGATTACAGGAGAAGTTTGGACAGCACTGGATTGCAGGAGCATTTTGGAAAACACGGTATTGCAGGAGCATTTTGGAAAACACGGTATTGCAGGAGCAGTTTGGACAACACTGGATTGCAGGAGCAGTTTGGACAGAACTGGATTGCAGGAGCAGTTTAGACAGTGCAGGATTACAGGAGCAGTTTGGACAGCACTGGATAGCAGGAGCAGTTTGGACAGCGCTGGATAGCAGAAGCAGTTTGGACAGCACTGGATAGCTGGAGCAGTTTGGACAGTGCTGGATTGTAGGAGCAGTTTGGAGAGTACTGGATTGCAGGAGCAGTTTGGAGAGTACTGGATTGCAGGAGCAGTTTGGACAGTGCAGGATTACAGGAGCAGTTTGGACAGCACTCGATTACAGGAGCAGTTTGGACAGTGCTGGATTTTAGGAGCAGGTTTGAAAGTGCTGGATTGCAGGAGCGGTTTGGACAGTGCTGTGTTCTGGAGCAGTTTGGACAGTGCAGGAATACGGGAGCTGTTTGGACAGTAATGGATTACAGGAGCAGTTTGGACAGTGATGGACTGCAGGAGCAGTTTGAACAGTGCTGGATTGTAGGAGCAGTTTGGACAGTGATGGGTTCTGGGGCAGATTGGACAGTGCTGGATTGCATGAGCAGTTTGGACAGTGTTGGATTGCAGGAGCAATTTGGACAGTGCAGGATTGCCGGAGCAGTTTGGACATTCATGGATTGCAGGAGCAGTTTGAACAGTGCTGTGTTCTGGAGCAGTTTGGACAGGGCTGGATTGCAGGAGCAGTTTGTACATTCCTGGATTGCTGGAGCAGTTTGGACAGTGCTGGATAACTGGTGCAGTTTGGACAGTGCAGGATTACAGGAGCAGTTTGGACAGTGCAGGATTACAGGAGAGGTTTGGACAGCACTGGATTGCAGGAGCAGTTTGGACAGCACTGGATTGCAGGAGCAGTTTGGACAGCATTGGATGCAGGAGCAGTTTGGACAGTACTGGATTGCAGGAGCAGTTTGGACAGTGCAGGATTACAGGAGCAGTTTGGACAGCACTGGATTACAGGGGCAGTTTGGACAGCACTGAATTACAGGAGCAGTTTGGACAGTGCTGGGTTCAGGAGCAATTTGGACAGTGCTGGATTGCAGGAGTAGTTTGGACAATGCTGGAATGTAGGAGCAGTTTGGACAGTGCAGGATTACAGGAGCAGTTTGGACAATGATGGATTGCAGGAGCAGTTTGGACAGTGCTGGATCACTGGTGCAGTTTGGACAGTGCAGGATAGCAGGAGCAGTTTGGACAGTGCAGGATTGCAGGAGCAGTTTGGACAGTGCAGGATTGCAGGAGCAGTTTGGACAGTACTGGATTGCTGGAGCAGTTTGGACAATACCGAATTGCTGGAGCAGTTTGGACAGTAGTGGATTTCAGGAGCAGTTTGGACAGCACCGGATTCCAGGAGCAATTTGGACAGTGCCGGATTGCAGGAGCAGTTTGGATAGTGCAGGAATGTAGGATCAGTTTGGATAGGGCAGGATTACAGGAGCAGTTTAGACAGCACTGGATTGGAGGAGTAGTTTGGACAGCACTGGATTGCAGGAGCAGTTTGGACAGCACTGGATTGCAGGAGCAGTTTGGACAGTGCTGGATTGCAGGAGCGCTGCTGGGTTCTGGAGCAGTTTGGACAGTGCACGATTACAGGAGCAGTTTAGACAGTGCAGCATAACAGGAGAAGTTTGAAAAGTGCTGTGTTCTGGAGCAGTTTGGACAGTACTGGATTGCAGGAGCAGTTTGGACAGTGCTGGATCACTGGTGCAGTTTCAACAGTGCAGGATTGCGGGAGCAGTTTGGACAGTGCAGGATTACAGGAGAAGTTTGGACAGCACTGGAATGCAGGAGCATTTTGGAAAACACGGTATTGCAGGAGCATTTTGGAAAACACGGTATTGCAGGAGCAGTTTGGAGAGTGCTGGATCACTGGCGCAGTTTGGACAGTGCAGGATTGCAGGAGCAGTTTGGACAGTGCAGGATTGCCGGAGCAGTTTGGACAGTGCAGGATTGCAGGAGCAGTTTGGACAGTACTGGATTGCTGGAGCAGTTTGGACAATACAGAATTGCTGGAGCAGTTTGGACAGTAGTGGATTTCAGGAGCAGTTTGGACAGCACCGGATTCCAGGAGCAATTTGGACAGTGCCGGATTGCAGGAGCAGTTTGGATAGTGCAGGAATGTAGGATCAGTTTGGATAGGGCAGGATTACAGGAGCAGTTTAGACAGCACTGGATTGGAGGAGTAGTTTGGACAGCACTGGATTGCAGGAGCAGTTTGGACAGCCCTGGATTACAGGAGCAGTTTGGACAGTGCTGGATTGCAGGAGCGCTGCTGGGTTCTGGAGCAGTTTGGACAGTGCACGATTACAGGAGCAGTTTAGACAGTGCAGCATAATAGGAGAAGTTTGAAAAGTGCTGTGTTCTGGAGCAGTTTGGACAGTACTGGATTGCAGGAGCAGTTTGGACAGTGCTGGATTGCAGGAGCGCTGCTGGGTTCTGGAGCAGTTTGGACAGTGCAGGATTACAGGAACAGTTTAGACAGTGCAGGATAACAGGAGAAGTTTGAAAATTGCTGTGTTCTGGAGCAGTTTGGACAGTACTGGATTGCAGGAGCAGTTTGGACAGTGCTGGATCACTGGTGCAGTTTCAACAGTGCAGGATTGCGGGAGCAGTTTGGACAGTGCAGGATTACAGGAGAAGTTTGGACAGCACTGGATTGCAGGAGCAGTTTGGAAAACACGGTATTGCAGGAGCATTTTGGAAAACACGGTATTGCAGGAGCAGTTTGGACAACACTGGATTGCAGGAGCAGTTTGGACAGAACTGGATTGGAGGAGCAGTTTAGACAGTGCAGGATTACAGGAGCAGTTTGGACAGCACTGGATAGCAGGAGCAGTTTGGACAGCGCTGGATAGCAGAAGCAGTTTGGACAGCACTGGATAGCTGGAGAAGTTTGGACAGTGCTGGATTGTAGCAGCAGTTTGGAGAGTACTGGATTGCAGGAGCAGTTTGGAGAGTACTGGATTGCAGGAGCAGTTTGGACAGTGCAGGATTACAGGAGCAGTTTGGACAGCACTCGATTACAGGAGCAGTTTGGACAGTGCTGGATTTTAGGAGCAGGATTGAAAGTGCTGGATTGCAGGAGCAGTTTGGACAGTGCTGTGTTCTGGAGCAGTTTGGACAATGCAGGATTACGGGAGCTGTTTGGACAGTAATGGATTACAGGAGCAGTTTGGACAGTGATGGACTGCAGGAGCAGTTTGAACAGTGCTGGATTGTAGGAGCAGTTTGGACAGTGATGGGTTCTGGGGCAGATTGGACATTGCTGGATTGCATGATCAGTTTGGACAGTGTTGGATTGCAGGAGCAATTTGGACAGTGCAGGATTGCAGGAGCAGTTTGGACATTAATGGATTGCAGGAGCAGTTTGAACAGTGCTGTGTTCTGGAGCAGTTTGGACAGGGCTGGATTGCAGGAGCAGTTTGTACATTCCTGGATTGCTGGAGCAGTTTGGACAGTGCTGGATAACTGGTGCAGTTTGGACAGTGCAGGATTACAGGAGCAGTTTGGACAGTGCAGGATTACAGGAGAGGTTTGGACAGCACTGGATTGCAGGAGCAGTTTGGACAGCACTGGATTGCAGGAGCAGTTTGGACAGCACTGGATGCAGGAGCAGTTTGGACAGTATTGGATTGCAGGAGCAGTTTGGACAGTGCAGGATTACAGGAGCAGTTTGGACAGCACTGGATTACAGGGGCAGTTTGGACAGTACTAAATTACAGGAGCAGTTTGGACAGAGCTGGGTTCAGGAGCAATTTGGACAGTGCTGGATTGCAGGAGTAGTTTGGACAATGCTAGAATGTAGGAGCAGTTTGGACAGTGCAGGATTACAGGAGCAGTTTGGACAATGATGGATTGCAGGAGCAGTTTGGACAGTACTGGATTGCTGGAGCAGTTTGGACAATACTGGATTGCTGGAGCAGTTTGGACAGTACTGGATTGCAGGAGCAGTTTGGACAGCACCGGATTACAGGAGCAATTTGGACAGTGCCGGATTGCAGTAGCAGTTTGGATAGTGCTGGAATGTAGGATCAGTTTGGACAGGGCAGGATTACAGGAGCAGTTTAGACAGCACTGGATTGGAGGAGTAGTTTGGACAGCACTGGATTGCAGGAGCAGTTTGGACAGCACTGGATTGCAGGAGCAGTTTGGACAGTGCTGGATTGCAGGAGCGCTGCTGGGTTCTGGAGCAGTTTGGACAGTGCAGGATTACAGGAGCAGTTTAGACAGTGCCGGATAATTGGAGAAGTTTGTAAAGTGCTGTGCTCTGGAGCAGTTTGGACAGTACTGGATTGCAGGAGCAGTTTGGACAGTGCTGGATTGCAGGAGCGCTGCTGGGTTCTGGAGCAGTTTGGACAGTGCACGATTACAGGAACAGTTTAGACAGTGCAGGATAACAGGAGAAGTTTGAAAATTGCTGTGTTCTGGAGCAGTTTGGACAGTACTGGATAGCAGAAGCAGTTTGGACAGCACTGGATAGCTGGAGCAGTTTGGACAGTGCTAGATTGTAGGAAAAGTTTGGAGAGTACTGGATTGCAGGAGCAGTTTGGAGAGTACTGGATTGCAGGAGCAGTTTGGAGAGTACTGGATTGCAGGAGCAGTTTGGACAGTGCAGGATTACAGGAGCAGTTTGGACAGCACTCGATTACAGGAGCAGTTTGGACAGTGCTGGATTTTTGGAGCAGGTTTGAAAGTGCTGGATTGCAGGAGCAGTTTGGACAGTGCTGTGTTCTGGAGCAGTTTGGACAGTGCAGGATTACGGGAGCTGTTTGGACAGTAATGGATTACAGGAGCAGTTTGGACAGTGATGGACTGCAGGAGCAGTTCGAACAGCAATGGATTGTAGCACGAGTTTGGACAGCACTGCATTGTAGGAGAAGTTTGGACAGTGCAGGATTACGGGAGCAGTTTTGACAGCACTGGATTGGAGGAGTATTTTGGACAGTGCTGGATTGCAGGTGCAGTTTGGACAGTACTGGATTACAGGAGCAGTTTGGACAATGCTGGATTACAGGAGCAGTGTGGATAGTGCAGGGGTCTGGAGCAGTTTGGACAGAGCAGAATTACAGGAGCAGTTCGGACAATGAAGGATTGCAGGAGCAGTTTGGACAGTGCTGGATTACAGGAGCAATTTGGACAGTGCAGGATTGCAGGAGCAGTTTGGACATTCATGGATTGCAGGAGCAGTTTGAACAGTGCTGTGTTCTGGAGCAGTTTGGACAGGGCTGGATTGCAGGAGCAGTTTGTACATTCCTGGATTGCTGGAGCAGTTTGGACAGTGCTGGATAACAGGTGCAGTTTGGACAGTGCAGGAGTACAGGAGCAGTTTGGACAGTGCAGGATTACAGGAGAGGTTTGGACAGCACTGGATTGCAGGAGCAGTTTGGACTGTACTGGATTGCAGGAGCAGTTTGGACAGTGCAGGATTACAGGAGCAGTTTGGACAGCACTGGATTACAAGGGCAGTTTCGACAGCACTGAATTACAGGAGCAGTTTGGACAGCGCTGGGTTCAGGATCAATTTGGACAGTGCTGGATTGCAGGAGTAGTTTGGACAATGCTGGAATGTAGGAGCAGTTTGGACAGTGCAAGATTACAGGAGCAGTTTGGACAATGATGGATTGCAGGAGCAGTTTGGACAGTGCTGGATCACTGGCGCAGTTTGGACAGTGCAGGATTGCAGGAGCAGTTTGGACAGTGCAGGATTGCAGGAGCAGTTTGGACAGTGCAGTATTGCAGGAGCAGTTTGGACAGTACTGGATTGCTGGAGCAGTTTGGACAATACTGGATTGCTGGAGCAGTTTGGACAGTACTGTATTGCAGGAGCAGTTTGGACAGCACCGGATTACAGGAGCAATTTGGACAGTGCCGGATTGCAGTAGCAGTTTGGATAGTGCTGGAATGTAGGATCAGTTTGGACAGGGCAGGATTACAGGAGCAGTTTAGACAGCACTGGATTGGAGGAGTAGTTTGGATAGCACTGGATTGCAGGAGCAGTTTGGACAGCACTGGATTGCAGGAGCAGTTTGCACAGTGCTGGATTGCAGGAGCGCTGCTGGGTTCTGGAGCAATTTGGACAGTGCAGGATTACAGGAGCAGTTTAGACAGTGCAGCATAATAGGAGAAGTTTGAAAAGTGCTGTGTTCTGGAGCAGTTTGGACAGTACTGGATTGCAGGAGCAGTTTGGACAGTGCTGGATTGCAGGAGCGCTGCTGGGTTCTGGAGCAGTTTGGACAGTGCAGGATTACAGGAACAGTTTAGACAGTGCAGGATAACAGGAGAAGTTTGAAAATTGCTGTGTTCTGGAGCAGTTTGGAGAGTACTGGATTGCAGGAGCAGTTTGGACAGTGCCTGATCACTGGTGCAGTTTCGACAGTGCAGGATTGCGGGAGCAGTTTGGACAGTGCAGGATTACAGGAGAAGTTTGGACAGCCCTGGATTGCAGGAGCAGTTTGGAAAACACGGTATTGCAGGAGCAGTTTGGACAACACTGGATTGCAGGAGCAGTTTGGACAGCACTGGATTGCAGGAGCAGTTTGGACAGTGCTGGATTGCAGGAGCGCTGCTGGGGTCTGGAGCAGTTTGGACAGTGCACGATTACAGGAACAGTTTAGACAGTGCAGGATAACAGGAGAAGTTTGAAAATTGCTGTGTTCTGGAGCGGTTTGGACAGTACTGGATAGCAGAAGCAGTTTGGACAGCACTGGATAGCTGGAGCAGTTTGGACAGTGCTAGATTGTAGGAAAAGTTTGGAGAGTACTGGATTGCAGGAGCAGTTTGGAGAGTACTGGATTGCAGGAGCAGTTTGGACAGTGCAGGATTACAGGAGCAGTTTGGACAGCACTCGATTACAGGAGCAGTTTGGACAGTGCTGGATTTTTGGAGCAGGTTTGAAAGTGCTGGATTGCAGGAGCAGTTTGGACAGTGCTGTGTTCTGGAGCAGTTTGGACAGTGCAGGATTACGGGAGCTGTTTGGACAGTAATGGATTACAGGAGCAGTTTGGACAGTGATGGACTGCAGGAGCAGTTCGAACAGCAATGGATTGTAGCACGAGTTTGGACAGCACTGCATTGTAGGAGAAGTTTGGACAGTGCAGGATTACGGGAGCAGTTTTGACAGCACTGGATTGGAGGAGTATTTTGGACAGTGCTGGATTGCAGGTGCAGTTTGGACAGTTCTGGATTACAGGAGCAGTTTGGACAATGCTGGATTACAGGAGCAGTGTGGATAGTGCAGGGGTCTGGAGCAGTTTGGACAGAGCAGAATTACAGGAGCAGTTCGGACAATGAAGGATTGCAGGAGCAGTTTGGACAGTGCTGGATTACAGGAGCAATTTGGACAGTGCAGGATTGCAGGAGCAGTTTGGACATTCATGGATTGCAGGAGCAGTTTGAACAGTGCTGTGTTCTGGAGCAGTTTGGACAGGGCTGGATTGCAGGAGCAGTTTGTACATTCCTGGATTGCTGGAGCAGTTGGGACAGTGCTGGATAACTGGTGCAGTTTGGACAGTGCAGGAGTACAGGAGCAGTTTGGACAGTGCAGGATTACAGGAGAGGTTTGGACAGCACTGGATTGCAGGAGCAGTTTGGACTGTACTGGATTGCAGGAGCAGTTTGGACAGTGCAGGATTACAGGAGCAGTTTGGACAGCACTGGATTACAAGGGCAGTTTCGACAGCACTGAATTACAGGAGCAGTTTGGACAGCGCTGGGTTCAGGATCAATTTGGACAGTGCTGGATTGCAGGAGTAGTTTTGACAATGCTGGAATGTAGGAGCAGTTTGGACAGTGCAGGATTACAGGAGCAGTTTGGACAATGATGGATTGTAGGAGCAGTTTGGACAGTGCTGGATCACTGGCGCAGTTTGGACAGTGCAGGATTGCAGGAGCAGTTTGGACAGTGCAGGATTGCAGGAGCAGTTTGGACAGTGCAGTATTGCAGGAGCAGTTTGGACAGTACTGGATTGCTGGAGCAGTTTGGACAATACTGGATTGCTGGAGCAGTTTGGACAGTACTGTATTGCAGGAGCAGTTTGGACAGCACCGGATTACAGGAGCAATTTGGACAGTGCCGGATTGCAGTAGCAGTTTGGATAGTGCTGGAATGTAGGATCAGTTTGGACAGGGCAGGATTACAGGAGCAGTTTAGACAGCACTGGATTGGAGGAGTAGTTTGGATAGCACTGGATTGCAGGAGCAGTTTGGACAGCACTGGATTGCAGGAGCAGTTTGCACAGTGCTGGATTGCAGGAGCGCTGCTGGGTTCTGGAGCAGTTTGGACAGTGCAGGATTACAGGAGCAGTTTAGACAGTGCAGCATAATAGGAGAAGTTTGAAAAGTGCTGTGTTCTGGAGCAGTTTGGACAGTACTGGATTGCAGGAGCAGTTTGGACAGTGCTGGATTGCAGGAGCGCTGCTGGGTTCTGGAGCAGTTTGGACAGTGCAGGATTACAGGAACAGTTTAGACAGTGCAGGATAACAGGAGAAGTTTGAAAATTGCTGTGTTCTGGAGCAGTTTGGAGAGTACTGGATTGCAGGAGCAGTTTGGACAGTGCCTGATCACTGGTGCAGTTTCGACAGTGCAGGATTGCGGGAGCAGTTTGGACAGTGCAGGATTACAGGAGAAGTTTGGACAGCCCTGGATTGCAGGAGCAGTTTGGAAAACACGGTATTGCAGGAGCAGTTTGGACAACACTGGATTGCAGGAGCAGTTTGGACAGCACTGGATTGCAGGAGCAGTTTGGACAGCACTGGATTGCAGGAGCAGTTTGGACAGAACTGGATTGCAGGAGCAGTTTGGACAGTGCAGGATTACAGGAGCAGTTTGGACAGCACTGGATAGCAGGAGCAGTTTGGACAGCGCTGGATAGCAGAAGCAGTTTGGACAGCACTGGATAGCTGGAGCAGTTTGGACAGTGCTAGATTGTAGGAGCAGTTTGGAGAGTACTGGATTGCAGGAGCAGTTTGGAGAGTACTGGAATGCAGGAGCAGTTTGGAGAGTACTGGATTGCAGGAGCAGTTTGGACAGTGCAGGATTACAGGAGCAGTTTGGACAGTGCAGGTTTGCAGGAGCAGTTTGGACAGTACTGGATTGCTGGAGCAGTTTGGACAATACTGGATTGCTGGAGCAGTTTGGACAGTACTGGATTGCAGGAGCAGTTTGGACAGCACCGGATTACAGGAGCAATTTGGACAGTGCCTGATTGCAGTAGCAGTTTGGATAGTGCTGGAATGTAGGATCAGTTTGGACAGGGCAGGATTACAGGAGCAGTTTAGACAGCACTGGATTGGAGGAGTAGTTTGGACAGCACTGGATTGCAGGAGCAGTTTGGACAGCACTGGATTGCAGGAGCAGTTTGGACAGTGCTGGATTGCAGGAGCGCTGCTGGGTTCTGGAGCATTTTGGACAGTGCAGGATTACAGGAACAGTTTAGACAGTGCCGGATAATAGGAGAAGTTTGTAAAGTGCTGTGTTCTGGAGCAGTTTGGACAGTACTGGATTGCAGGAGCAGTTTGGACAGTGCCTGATCACTGGTGCAGTTTCGACAGTGCATGATTGCGGGAGCAGTTTGGACAGTGCAGGATTACAGGAGAAGATGGACAGCACTGGATTGCAGGAGCATTTTGGAAAACACGGTATTGCAGGAGCAGTTTGGACAACACTGGATTGCAGGAGCAGTTTGGACAGCACTGGATTGCAGGAGCAGTTTGGACAGAACTGGATTGCAGGAGCAGTTTGGACAGTGCAGGATTACAGGAGCAGTTTGGACAGCACTGGAAAGCAGGAGCAGTTTGGACAGCGCTGGATAGCAGAAGCAGTTTGGACAGCACTGGATAGCTGGAGCAGTTTGGACAGTGCTAGATTGTAGGAGCAGTTTGGAGAGTACTGGATTGCAGGAGCAGTTTGGAGAGTACTGGATTGCAGGAGCAGTTTGGAGAGTACTGGATTGCAGGAGCAGTTTGGAGAGTACTGGATTGCAGGAGCAGTTTGGACAGTGCAGGATTACAGGAGCAGTTTGGACAGCACTCGATTACAGGAGCAGTTTGGACAGTGCTGGATTTTTGGAGCAGGTTTGAAAGTGCTGGATTGCAGGAGCAGTTTGGACAGTGCTGTGTTCTGGAGCAGTTTGGACAGTGCAGGATTTCGGGAGCTGTTTGGACAGTAATGGATTACAGGAGCAGTTTGGACAGTGATGGACTGCAGGAGCAGTTTGAACAGTGCTGGATTGTAGGAGCAGTTTGGACAGTGATGGGTTCTGGGGAAGTTTGGACAGTGCTGGATTGCATGAGCAGTTTGGACAGTGTTTGATTGCAGGAGCAATTTGGACAGTGCAGGATTGCAGGAGCAGTTTGGACATTCATGGATTGCAGGAGCAGTTTGAACAGTGCTGTGTTCTGGAGCAGTTTGGACAGGGCTGGATTGCAGGAGCAGTTTGTACATTCTAGGATTGCTGGAGCAGTTTGGACAGTGCTGGATAACTGGTGCAGTTTGGACAGTGCAGGATTACAGGAGCAGTTTGGACAGTGCAGGATTACAGGAGAGGTTTCGACAGCACTGGATTGCAGGAGCAGTTTGGACAGCACTGGATTGCAGGAGCAGTTTGGACAGCACTGGATGCAGGAGCAGTTTGGACAGTACTGGATTGCAGGAGCAGTTTGGACAGTGCAGGATTACAGGAGCAGTTTGGACAGCACTGGATTACAGGGGCAGTTTGGACAGCACTGAATTACAGGAGCAGTTTGGACAGTGCTGGGTTCAGGAGCAGTTTGGACAGTGCAGGATTACAGGAGCAGTTTGGACAATGATGGATTGCAGGAGCAGTTTGGACAGTGCTGGATCACTGGCGCAGTTTGGACAGTGCAGGATTGCAGGAGCAGTTTGGACAGTGCAGGATTGCAGGAGCAGTTTGGACAGTGCAGGATTGCAGGAGCAGTTTGGACAGTACTGGATTGCTGGAGCAGTTTGGACAATACTGGATTGCTGGAGCAGTTTGGACAGTACTGGATTGCAGGAGCAGTTTGGACAGCACCGGATTACAGGAGCAATTTGGACAGTGCCGGATTGCAGTAGCAGTTTGGATAGTGCTGGAATGTAGGATCAGTTTGGACAGGGCAGGATTACAGGAGCAGTTTAGACAGCACTGGATTGGAGGAGTAGTTTGGACAGTACTGGATTGCAGGAGCAGTTTGGACAGCACTGGATTGCAGGAGCAGTTTGGACAGTGCTGGATTGCAGGAGCGCTGCTGGGTTCTGGAGCAGTTTGGACAGTGCAGGATTACAGGAACAGTTTAGACAGTGCAGGATAACAGGAGAAGTTTGAAAATTGCTGAGTTCTGGAGCAGTTTGGACAGTGCAGGATTACAGGAGCAGTTTGGACAGCACTGGATAGCAGGAGCAGTTTGGACAGCGCTGGATAGCAGAAGCAGTTTGGACAGCACTGGATAGCTGGAGCAGTTTGGACAGTGGTAGATTGTAGGAGCAGTTTGGAGAGTACTGGATTGCAGGAGCAGTTTGGAGAGTACTGGATTGCAGGAGCAGTTTGGACAGTGCAGGATTACAGGAGCAGTTTGGACAGCACTCGATTACAGGAGCAGTTTGGACAGGGCTGGATTGCAGGAGCAGTTGGGACAGCAATGGATTGCAGGAGCAGTTGGGACAGTGCTGGATTGTAGGAGCAGTTTGGACAGTGCAGGATTACAGGAGCAGTTTCGACAGCACTGGATTGGAGGAGCAGTTTGTACAGTGCTGTATTGCAGGAGCAGTTTGGACACTGCTGTGCTCAGGAGCAGTTTGGACAGCACCGGATTACAGGAGCAGTTTGGACAGCACCGGATTACAGGAGCAGTTTGGAAAGCCCCGGATTTCAGGAGCAGTTTTGACAGTGCTGGGTTCAGGAGCAATTTGGACAGTGCTGGATTGCAGGAGCAGTTTGGACAGCAATGGATTGCAGGAGCAGTTGGGGCAGTGCTGGATTGTAGGAGCAGTTTGGACAGTGCAGGATTACAGGAGCAGTTTTGACAGCACTGGATTGGAGGAGCAGTTTGTACAGTGCTGGAATACAGGAGCAGTTTGGACAGTGCAAGGTTCAGAAGCAATTTGGACAGTGCTGGATTTTAGGAGCAGTTTAGACAGTTCAGGGTTACAGGAGCAGTTTGGACAGCACTGGATTGGAGGAGCAGATTGGACAGCACTGGATTGGAGGAGCAGTTTGGACAGCACTGGATTGCAGGAAAAGTTTGAAAAGTGCTGTGTTCTGGAGCAGTTTGGACAGCACCGGATTACAGGAGCAGTTTGGACAGTGCGCAGTTCAGGAGCACTTTGTACAGTGCAAGGTTCAGGAGCAATTTGGACAGTGCAGGAGTGCATGAGCAGTTTGGACAGCCCTGGATTGCAGGAGCATTTTGGACAGTGCAGGATTGCAGGAGCAGTTTGGCCAGCACTGGATTGCAGGAGCAGTTTGGACAACACTGTATTGCAGGAGCAGTTTGGACCGTGCGGGAATGCAGGAGCAGTTTGAATGTGCTGGATTACAGGAGCAGTTTGGACAGTGCTGGGTTCAGGAGCAATTTGGACAGTGATGGATTGCAGGAGCAGTTCGAACAGCAATGGATTGTAGCACGAGTTTGGACAGCACTGCATTGTAGGAGAAGTTTGGACAGTGCAGGATTACGGGAGCAGTTTTGACAGCACTGGATTGGAGGAGTATTTTGGACAGTGCTGGATTGCAGGTGCAGTTTGGACAGTACTGGATTACAGGAGCAGTTTGGACAATGCTGGATTACAGGAGCAGTGTGGATAGTGCAGGGGTCTGGAGCAGTTTGGACAGAGCAGAATTACAGGAGCAGTTCGGACAATGAAGGATTGCAGGAGCAGTTTGGACAGTGCTGGATTTCAGGAGCAATTTGGACAGTGCAGGATTGCAGGAGCAGTTTGGACATTCATGGATTGCAGGAGCAGTTTGAACAGTGCTGTGTTCTGGAGCAGTTTGGACAGGGCTGGATTGCAGGAGCAGTTTGTACATTCCTGGATTGCTGGAGCAGTTTGGACAGTGCTGGATAACAGGAGCATTTTGGAAAATGATGGATTGAAGGAGCAGTTTGGACAGTGCTGGATAACTGGCGCAGTTTGGACAGTGCAGGATTACAGGAGCAGTTTGGACAGCACTGGATAGCAGGAGTATTTTGGACAGCGCTGGATAGCAGAAGCAGTTTGGACAGCACTGGATAGCTGGAGCAGTTTGGACAGTGGTAGATTGTAGGAGCATTTTGGAGAGTACTGGATTGCAGGAGCAGTTTGGAGAGTACTGGATTGCAGGAGCAGTTTGGACAGTGCAGGATTACAGGAGCAGTTTGGACAGCACTCGATTACAGGAGCAGTTTGGACAGGGTTGGATTGCAGGAGCAGTTGGGACAGCAATGGATTGCAGGAGCAGTTGGGACAGTGCTGGATTGTAGGAGCAGTTTGGACAGTGCAGGATTACAGGAGCAGTTTCGACAGCACTGGATTGGAGAAGCAGTTTGTACAGTGCTGGATTGCAGGAGCAGTTTGGACACTGCTGTGCTCAGGAGCAGTTTGGACAGCACCGGATTACAGGAGCAGTTTGGACAGCACCGGATTACAGGAGCAGTTTGGACAGCACCGGATTACAGGAGCAGTTTTGACAGTGCTGGGTTCAGGAGCAATTTGGACAGTGCTGGATTGCAGGAGCAGTTTGGACAGCAATGGATTGCAGGAGCAGTTGGGGCAGTGCTGGATTTTAGGAGCAGTTTGGACAGTGCTGGATTGCAGGAACAGTTTGAACATTGCTGTGTTCTGGAGCCGTTTGGACAGTACTGAATTGCAGGAGCAGTTTGTACATTCCTAGATTGCATAAGCAGTTTGGATAGCGCTGGATTGCAGGAGCAGTTTGGACAGCACCGGATTACAGGAGCACTTTGGACAGTGCTCGGTTCAGGAGCAGTTTGGACAGTGCAAGGTTCAGGAGCAATTTGGACAGAGCTGGATTGTAGGAGCAGTTTAGACAGTTCAGGGTTACAGGAGCAGTTTGGACAGCACTGGATGGGAGGAGCAGTTTGGACAGCACTGGATTGGAGGAGCAGTTTGGATAGCACTGGATTGCAGGAGCAGTTTGGACAGTGCAGGAATGCAGGAGCAGTTTGAATGTGCTGGATTACAGGAGCAGTTTGGACAGTGCTGGGTTCAGGAGCAATTTGGACAGTGCTGGATTGCAGGAGCAGTTTGAACAGCAATGGATTGTAGCACGAGTTTGGACAGCACTGGATTGTAGGAGCAGTTTGGACAGTGCAGAATTACGGGAGCAGTTTTGACAGCACTGGATTGGAGGAGCATTTTGGACAGTGCTGGATTGCAGGTGCAGTTTGGACGGTACTGGATTGTAGGAGCAGTTTGGACAGTGTTGTGTTCTGGAGCAGTTTGGACAGTGCAGGATTACGGGAGCTGTTTGGACAGTACTGGATTGCTGGAGCAGTTTGGACAATACTGGATTGCTGGAGCAGTTTGGACAGTACTGGATTGCAGGAGCAGTTTGGACAGCACCGGATTACAGGAGCAATTTGGACAGTGCCGGATTGCAGTAGCAGTTTGGATAGTGCTGGAATGTAGGATCAGTTTGGACAGGGCAGGATTACAGGAGCAGTTTAGACAGCACTGGATTGGAGGAGTAGTTTGGACAGTACTGGATTGCAGGAGCAGTTTGGACAGCACTGGATTGCAGGAGCAGTTTGGACAGTGCTGGATTGCAGGAGCGCTGCTGGGTTCTGGAGCAGTTTGGACAGTGCAGGATTACAGGAACAGTTTAGACAGTGCAGGATAACAGGAGAAGTTTGAAAATTGCTGAGTTCTGGAGCAGTTTGGACAGTGCAGGATTACAGGAGCAGTTTGGACAGCACTGGATAGCAGGAGCAGTTTGGACAGCGCTGGATAGCAGAAGCAGTTTGGACAGCACTGGATAGCTGGAGCAGTTTGGACAGTGGTAGATTGTAGGAGCAGTTTGGAGAGTACTGGATTGCAGGAGCAGTTTGGAGAGTACTGGATTGCAGGAGCAGTTTGGACAGTGCAGGATTACAGGAGCAGTTTGGACAGCACTCGATTACAGGAGCAGTTTGGACAGGGCTGGATTGCAGGAGCAGTTGGGACAGCAATGGATTACAGGAGCAGTTTGGAAAGCCCCGGATTTCAGGAGCAGTTTTGACAGTGCTGGGTTCAGGAGCAATTTGGACAGTGCTGGATTGCAGGAGCAGTTTGGACAGCAATGGATTGCAGGAGCAGTTGGGCAGTGCTGGATTGTAGGAGCAGTTTGGACAGTGCAGGATTACAGGAGCAGTTTTGACAGCACTGGATTGGAGGAGCAGTTTGTACAGTGCTGGAATACAGGAGCAGTTTGGACAGTGCAAGGTTCAGAAGCAATTTGGACAGTGCTGGATTTTAGGAGCAGTTTAGACAGTTCAGGGTTACAGGAGCAGTTTGGACAGCACTGGATTGGAGGAGCAGATTGGACAGCACTGGATTGGAGGAGCAGTTTGGACAGCACTGGATTGCAGGAAAAGTTTGAAAAGTGCTGTGTTCTGGAGCAGTTTGGACAGCACCGGATTACAGGAGCAGTTTGGACAGTGCGCAGTTCAGGAGCACTTTGTACAGTGCAAGGTTCAGGAGCAATTTGGACAGTGCAGGAGTGCACGAGCAGTTTGGACAGCCCTGGATTGCAGGAGCATTTTGGACAGTGCAGGATTGCAGGAGCAGTTTGGCCAGCACTGGATTGCAGGAGCAGTTTGGACAGCACTGTATTGCAGGAGCAGTTTGGACCGTGCAGGAATGCAGGAGCAGTTTGAATGTGCTGGATTACAGGAGCAGTTTGGACAGTGCTGGGTTCAGGAGCAATTTGGACAGTGATGGATTGCAGGAGCAGTTCGAACAGCAATGGATTGTAGCACGAGTTTGGACAGCACTGCATTGTAGGAGAAGTTTGGACAGTGCAGGATTACGGGAGCAGTTTTGACAGCACTGGATTGGAGGAGTATTTTGGACAGTGCTGGATTGCAGGTGCAGTTTGGACAGTACTGGATTACAGGAGCAGTTTGGACAATGCTGGATTACAGGAGCAGTGTGGATAGTGCAGGGGTCTGGAGCAGTTTGGACAGAGCAGAATTACAGGAGCAGTTCGGACAATGAAGGATTGCAGGAGCAGTTTGGACAGTGCTGGATTACAGGAGCAATTTGGACAGTGCAGGATTGCAGGAGCAGTTTGGACATTCATGGATTGCAGGAGCAGTTTGAACAGTGCTGTGTTCTGGAGCAGTTTGGACAGGGCTGGATTGCAGGAGCAGTTTGTACATTCCTGGATTGCTGGAGCAGTTTGGACAGTGCTGGATAACAGGAGCATTTTGGAAAATGATGGATTGAAGGAGCAGTTTGGACAGTGCTGGATAACTGGCGCAGTTTGGACAGTGCAGGATTACAGGAGCAGTTTGGACAGCACTGGATAGCAGGAGTATTTTGGACAGCGCTGGATAGCAGAAGCAGTTTGGACAGCACTGGATAGCTGGAGCAGTTTGGACAGTGGTAGATTGTAGGAGCATTTTGGAGAGTACTGGATTGCAGGAGCAGTTTGGAGAGTACTGGATTGCAGGAGCAGTTTGGACAGTGCAGGATTACAGGAGCAGTTTGGACAGCACTCGATTACAGGAGCAGTTTGGACAGGGTTGGATTGCAGGAGCAGTTGGGACAGCAATGGATTGCAGGAGCAGTTGGGACAGTGCTGGATTGTAGGAGCAGTTTGGACAGTGCAGGATTACAGGAGCAGTTTCGACAGCACTGGATTGGAGAAGCAGTTTGTACAGTGCTGGATTGCAGGAGCAGTTTGGACACTGCTGTGCTCAGGAGCAGTTTGGACAGCACCGGATTACAGGAGCAGTTTGGACAGCACCGGATTACAGGAGCAGTTTGGACAGCACCGGATTACAGGAGCAGTTTTGACAGTGCTGGGTTCAGGAGCAATTTGGACAGTGCTGGATTGCAGGAGCAGTTTGGACAGCAATGGATTGCAGGAGCAGTTGGGGCAGTGCTGGATTTTAGGAGCAGTTTGGACAGTGCTGGATTGCAGGAACAGTTTGAACATTGCTGTGTTCTGGAGCCGTTTGGACAGTACTGAATTGCAGGAGCAGTTTGTACATTCCTAGATTGCATAAGCAGTTTGGATAGCGCTGGATTGCAGGAGCAGTTTGGACAGCACCGGATTACAGGAGCACTTTGGACAGTGCTCGGTTCAGGAGCAGTTTGGACAGTGCAAGGTTCAGGAGCAATTTGGACAGAGCTGGATTGTAGGAGCAGTTTAGACAGTTCAGGGTTACAGGAGCAGTTTGGACAGCACTGGATGGGAGGAGCAGTTTGGACAGCACTGGATTGGAGGAGCAGTTTGGATAGCACTGGATTGCAGGAGCAGTTTGGACAGTGCAGGAATGCAGGAGCAGTTTGAATGTGCTGGATTACAGGAGCAGTTTGGACAGTGCTGGGTTCAGGAGCAATTTGGACAGTGCTGGATTGCAGGAGCAGTTTGAACAGCAATGGATTGTAGCACGAGTTTGGACAGCACTGGATTGTAGGAGCAGTTTGGACAGTGCAGAATTACGGGAGCAGTTTTGACAGCACTGGATTGGAGGAGCATTTTGGACAGTGCTGGATTGCAGGTGCAGTTTGGACGGTACTGGATTGTAGGAGCAGTTTGGACAGTGTTGTGTTCTGGAGCAGTTTGGACAGTGCAGGATTACGGGAGCTGTTTGGACAGTAATGGATTACAGGAGCAGTTTGGACAGTGATGGACTGCAGGAGCAGTTTGGACAGTGCTGGATTGAATGAGCAGTTTGGACAGTGCTGGATTGCAGGAGCAGTTTGGACAGTACTGGATTACAGGAGCAGATTGGACAATGCTGGATTACAAGAGCAGTGTGAATAGTGCAGGGGTCTGGAGCAGTTTGGACAGAGCAGAATTACAGGAGCAGTTTGGACAATGAAGGATTGCAGGTTCAGTTTGTACAGTGCTGGATTACAGGAGCAATTTGGACAGTGCAGGAGTGCAGGAGCAGTTTGGACAGCCCTGGATTGCAGGAGCAGTTTGGACAGTGCAGGATTGCAGGAGCAGTTTGGACAGCACTGGATTGCAGGAGCAGTTTGGAAAGCACTGTATTGCAGGAGCAGTTTGGACAGTGCTGGATTACAGGAGCAGTTTGAACAGTGCTGGGTTCAGGAGCAATTTGGACAGTGCTGGATTGCAGGAGCAGTTCGAACAGCAATGGATTGTAGCACGAGTTTGGACAGCACTGGATTGTAGGAGCAGTTTGGACAGTGCAGGATTACGGGAGCAGTTTTGACAGCACTGGATTGGAGGAGTATTTTGGACAGTGCTGGATTGCAGGTGCAGTTTGGACAGTACTGGATTACAGGAGCAGTTTGGACAATGCTGGATTACAGGAGCAGTGTGGATAGTGCAGGGGTCTGGAGCAGTTTGGACAGAGCAGAATTACAGGAGCAGTTCGGACAATGAAGGATTGCAGGAGCAGTTTGGACAGTGCTGGATTACAGGAGCAATTTGGACAGTGCAGGATTGCAGGAGCAGTTTGGACATTCATGGATTGCAGGAGCAGTTTGAACAGTGCTGTGTTCTGGAGCAGTTTGGACAGGGCTGGATTGCAGGAGCAGTTTGTACATTCCTGGATTGTTGGAGCAGTTTGGACAGTGCTGGATAACAGGAGCATTTTGGAAAATGATGGATTGCAGGAGCAGTTTGGACAGTGCTGGATAACTGGCGCAGTTTGGACAGTGCAGGATTACAGGAGCAGTTTGGACAGCACTGGATAGCAGGAGTATTTTGGACAGCGCTGGATAGCAGAAGCAGTTTGGACAGCACTGGATAGCTGGAGCAGTTTGGACAGTGGTAGATTGTAGGAGCAGTTTGGAGAGTACTGGATTGCAGGAGCAGTTTGGAGAGTACTGGATTGCAGGAGCAGTTTGGAGAGTACTGGATTGCAGGAGCAGTTTGGACAGTGCAGGATTACAGGAGCAGTTTGGACAGCACTCGATTACAGGAGCAGTTTGGACAGGGCTGGATTGCAGGAGCAGTTTGGACAGCAATGGATTGCAGGAGCAGTTGGGACAGTGCTGGATTGTAGGAGCAGTTTGGACAGTGCAGGATTACAGGAGCAGTTTCGACAGCACTGGATTGGAGGAGCAGTTTGTACAGTGCTGGATTGCAGGAGCAGTTTGGACACTGCAGTGCTCAGGAGCAGTTTGGACAGCACCTGATTACAGGAGCAGTTTGGACAGCACCGGATTACAGGAGCAGTTTGGACAGCCCCGGATTTCAGGAGCAGTTTTGACAGTGCTGGGTTCAGGAGCAATTTGGACAGTGCTGGATTGCAGGAGCAGTTTGGACAGCAATGGATTGCAGGAGCAGTTGGGGCAGTGCTGGATTGTAGGAGCAGTTTGGACAGTGCAGGATTACAGGAGAAGTTTGGACAGCATTGGATTGCAGGAGCAGTTTGGACAGCGCTGGGTTCAGGATCAATTTGGACAGTGCTGGATTGCAGGAGTAGTTTGGACAATGCTGGAATGTAGGAGCAGTTTGGACAGTGCAGGATTACAGGAGCAGTTTGGACAATGATGGATTGCAGGAGCAGTTTGGACAGTGCTGGATCACTGGCGCAGTTTGGACAGTGCAGGATTGCAGGAGCAGTTTGGACAGTGCAGGATTGCAGGAGCAGTTTGGACAGTGCAGGATTGCAGGAGCAGTTTGGACAGTACTGGATTGCTGGAGCAGTTTGGACAATACTGGATTGCTGGAGCAGTTTGGACAGTACTGTATTGCAGGAGCAGTTTGGACAGCACCGGATTACAGGAGCAATTTGGACAGTGCCGGATTGCAGTAGCAGTTTGGATAGTGCTGGAATGTAGGATCAGTTTGGACAGGGCAGGATTACAGGAGCAGTTTAGACAGCACTGGATTGGAGGAGTAGTTTGGATAGCACTGGATTGCAGGAGCAGTTTGGACAGCACTGGATTGCAGGAGCAGTTTGCACAGTGCTGGATTGCAGGAGCGCTGCTGGGTTCTGGAGCAGTTTGGACAGTGCAGGATTACAGGAGCAGTTTAGACAGTGCAGCATAATAGGAGAAGTTTGAAAAGTGCTGTGTTCTGGAGCAGTTTGGACAGTACTGGATTGCAGGAGCAGTTTGGACAGTGCTGGATTGCAGGAGCGCTGCTGGGTTCTGGAGCAGTTTGGACAGTGCAGGATTACAGGAACAGTTTAGACAGTGCAGGATAACAGGAGAAGTTTGAAAATTGCTGTGTTCTGGAGCAGTTTGGAGAGTACTGGATTGCAGGAGCAGTTTGGACAGTGCCTGATCACTGGTGCAGTTTCGACAGTGCAGGATTGCGGGAGCAGTTTGGACAGTGCAGGATTACAGGAGAAGTTTGGACAGCCCTGGATTGCAGGAGCAGTTTGGAAAACACGGTATTGCAGGAGCAGTTTGGACAACACTGGATTGCAGGAGCAGTTTGGACAGCACTGGATTGCAGGAGCAGTTTGGACAGAACTGGATTGCAGGAGCAGTTTGGACAGTGCAGGATTACAGGAGCAGTTTGGACAGCACTGGATAGCAGGAGCAGTTTGGACAGCGCTGGATAGCAGAAGTAGTTTGGACAGCACTGGATAGCTGGAGCAGTTTGGACAGTGCTAGATTGTAGGAGCAGTTTGGAGAGTACTGGATTGCAGGAGCAGTTTGGAGAGTACTGGAATGCAGGAGCAGTTTGGAGAGTACTGGATTGCAGGAGCAGTTTGGACAGTGCAGGATTACAGGAGCAGTTTGGACAGTGCAGGTTTGCAGGAGCAGTTTGGACAGTACTGGATTGCTGGAGCAATTTGGACAGTGCCTGATTGCAGTAGCAGTTTGGATAGTGCTGGAATGTAGGATCAGTTTGGACAGGGCAGGATTACAGGAGCAGTTTAGACAGCACTGGATTGGAGGAGTAGTTTGGACAGCACTGGATTGCAGGAGCAGTTTGGACAGCACTGGATTGCAGGAGCAGTTTGGACAGTGCTGGATTGCAGGAGCGCTGCTGGGTTCTGGAGCATTTTGGACAGTGCAGGATTACAGGAACAGTTTAGACAGTGCCGGATAATAGGAGAAGTTTGTAAAGTGCTGTGTTCTGGAGCAGTTTGGACAGTACTGGATTGCAGGAGCAGTTTGGACAGTGCCTGATCACTGGTGCAGTTTCGACAGTGCATGATTGCGGGAGCAGTTTGGACAGTGCAGGATTACAGGAGAAGATGGACAGCACTGGATTGCAGGAGCATTTTGGACAGTGCTGGATTGCAGGAGCGCTGCTGGGTTCTGGAGCAGTTTGGACAGTGCAGGATTACAGGAACAGTTTAGACAGTGCAGGATAACAGGAGAAGTTTGAAAATTGCTGTGTTCTGGAGCAGTTTGGAGAGTACTGGATTGCAGGAGCAGTTTGGACAGTGCCTGATCACTGGTGCAGTTTCGACAGTGCAGGATTGCGGGAGCAGTTTGGACAGTGCAGGATTACAGGAGAAGTTTGGACAGCCCTGGATTGCAGGAGCAGTTTGGAAAACACGGTATTGCAGGAGCAGTTTGGACAACACTGGATTGCAGGAGCAGTTTGGACAGCACTGGATTGCAGGAGCAGTTTGGACAGCACTGGATTGCAGGAGCAGTTTGGACAGAACTGGATTGCAGGAGCAGTTTGGACAGTGCAGGATTACAGGAGCAGTTTGGACAGCACTGGATAGCAGGAGCAGTTTGGACAGCGCTGGATAGCAGAAGCAGTTTGGACAGCACTGGATAGCTGGAGCAGTTTGGACAGTGCTAGATTGTAGGAGCAGTTTGGAGAGTACTGGATTGCAGGAGCAGTTTGGAGAGTACTGGAATGCAGGAGCAGTTTGGAGAGTACTGGATTGCAGGAGCAGTTTGGACAGTGCAGGATTACAGGAGCAGTTTGGACAGTGCAGGTTTGCAGGAGCAGTTTGGACAGTACTGGATTGCTGGAGCAGTTTGGACAATACTGGATTGCTGGAGCAGTTTGGACAGTACTGGATTGCAGGAGCAGTTTGGACAGCACCGGATTACAGGAGCAATTTGGACAGTGCCTGATTGCAGTAGCAGTTTGGATAGTGCTGGAATGTAGGATCAGTTTGGACAGGGCAGGATTACAGGAGCAGTTTAGACAGCACTGGATTGGAGGAGTAGTTTGGACAGCACTGGATTGCAGGAGCAGTTTGGACAGCACTGGATTGCAGGAGCAGTTTGGACAGTGCTGGATTGCAGGAGCGCTGCTGGGTTCTGGAGCATTTTGGACAGTGCAGGATTACAGGAACAGTTTAGACAGTGCCGGATAATAGGAGAAGTTTGTAAAGTGCTGTGTTCTGGAGCAGTTTGGACAGTACTGGATTGCAGGAGCAGTTTGGACAGTGCCTGATCACTGGTGCAGTTTCGACAGTGCATGATTGCGGGAGCAGTTTGGACAGTGCAGGATTACAGGAGAAGATGGACAGCACTGGATTGCAGGAGCATTTTGGAAAACACGGTATTGCAGGAGCAGTTTGGACAACACTGGATTGCAGGAGCAGTTTGGACAGCACTGGATTGCAGGAGCAGTTTGGACAGAACTGGATTGCAGGAGCAGTTTGGACAGTGCAGGATTACAGGAGCAGTTTGGACAGCACTGGAAAGCAGGAGCAGTTTGGACAGCGCTGGATAGCAGAAGCAGTTTGGACAGCACTGGATAGCTGGAGCAGTTTGGACAGTGCTAGATTGTAGGAGCAGTTTGGAGAGTACTGGATTGCAGGAGCAGTTTGGAGAGTACTGGATTGCAGGAGCAGTTTGGAGAGTACTGGATTGCAGGAGCAGTTTGGAGAGTACTGGATTGCAGGAGCAGTTTGGACAGTGCAGGATTACAGGAGCAGTTTGGACAGCACTCGATTACAGGAGCAGTTTGGACAGTGCTGGATTTTTGGAGCAGGTTTGAAAGTGCTGGATTGCAGGAGCAGTTTGGACAGTGCTGTGTTCTGGAGCAGTTTGGACAGTGCAGGATTTCGGGAGCTGTTTGGACAGTAATGGATTACAGGAGCAGTTTGGACAGTGATGGACTGCAGGAGCAGTTTGAACAGTGCTGGATTGTAGGAGCAGTTTGGACAGTGATGGCTTCTGGGGAAGTTTGGACAGTGCTGGATTGCATGAGCAGTTTGGACAGTGTTTGATTGCAGGAGCAATTTGGACAGTGCAGGATTGCAGGAGCAGTTTGGACATTCATGGATTGCAGGAGCAGTTTGAACAGTGCTGTGTTCTGGAGCAGTTTGGACAGGGCTGGATTGCAGGAGCAGTTTGTACATTCTAGGATTGCTGGAGCAGTTTGGACAGTGCTGGATAACTGGTGCAGTTTGGACAGTGCAGGATTACAGGAGCAGTTTGGACAGTGCAGGATTACAGGAGAGGTTTCGACAGCACTGGATTGCAGGAGCAGTTTGGACAGCACTGGATTGCAGGAGCAGTTTGGACAGCACTGGATGCAGGAGCAGTTTGGACAGTACTGGATTGCAGGAGCAGTTTGGACAGTGCAGGATTACAGGAGCAGTTTGGACAGCACTGGATTACAGGGGCAGTTTGGACAGCACTGAATTACAGGAGCAGTTTGGACAGTGCTGGGTTCAGGAGCAGTTTGGACAGTGCAGGATTACAGGAGCAGTTTGGACAATGATGGATTGCAGGAGCAGTTTGGACAGTGCTGGATCACTGGCGCAGTTTGGACAGTGCAGGATTGCAGGAGCAGTTTGGACAGTGCAGGATTGCAGGAGCAGTTTGGACAGTGCAGGATTGCAGGAGCATTTTGGACAGTACTGGATTGCTGGAGCAGTTTGGACAATACTGGATTGCTGGAGCAGTTTGGACAGTACTGGATTGCAGGAGCAGTTTGGACAGCACCGGATTACAGGAGCAATTTGGACAGTGCCGGATTGCAGTAGCAGTTTGGATAGTGCTGGAATGTAGGATCAGTTTGGACAGGGCAGGATTACAGGAGCAGTTTAGACAGCACTGGATTGGAGGAGTAGTTTGGACAGTACTGGATTGCAGGAGCAGTTTGGACAGCACTGGATTGCAGGAGCAGTTTGGACAGTGCTGGATTGCAGGAGCGCTGCTGGGTTCTGGAGCAGTTTGGACAGTGCAGGATTACAGGAACAGTTTAGACAGTGCAGGATAACAGGAGAAGTTTGAAAATTGCTGAGTTCTGGAGCAGTTTGGACAGTGCAGGATTACAGGAGCAGTTTGGACAGCACTGGATAGCAGGAGCAGTTTGGACAGCGCTGGATAGCAGAAGCAGTTTGGACAGCACTGGATAGCTGGAGCAGTTTGGACAGTGGTAGATTGTAGGAGCAGTTTGGAGAGTACTGGATTGCAGGAGCAGTTTGGAGAGTACTGGATTGCAGGAGCAGTTTGGACAGTGCAGGATTACAGGAGCAGTTTGGACAGCACTCGATTACAGGAGCAGTTTGGACAGGGCTGGATTGCAGGAGCAGTTGGGACAGCAATGGATTACAGGAGCAGTTTGGAAAGCCCCGGATTTCAGGAGCAGTTTTGACAGTGCTGGGTTCAGGAGCAATTTGGACAGTGCTGGATTGCAGGAGCAGTTTGGACAGCAATGGATTGCAGGAGCAGTTGGGCAGTGCTGGATTGTAGGAGCAGTTTGGACAGTGCAGGATTACAGGAGCAGTTTTGACAGCACTGGATTGGAGGAGCAGTTTGTACAGTGCTGGAATACAGGAGCAGTTTGGACAGTGCAAGGTTCAGAAGCAATTTGGACAGTGCTGGATTTTAGGAGCAGTTTAGACAGTTCAGGGTTACAGGAGCAGTTTGGACAGCACTGGATTGGAGGAGCAGATTGGACAGCACTGGATTGGAGGAGCAGTTTGGACAGCACTGGATTGCAGGAAAAGTTTGAAAAGTGCTGTGTTCTGGAGCAGTTTGGACAGCACCGGATTACAGGAGCAGTTTGGACAGTGCGCAGTTCAGGAGCACTTTGTACAGTGCAAGGTTCAGGAGCAATTTGGACAGTGCAGGAGTGCACGAGCAGTTTGGACAGCCCTGGATTGCAGGAGCATTTTGGACAGTGCAGGATTGCAGGAGCAGTTTGGCCAGCACTGGATTGCAGGAGCAGTTTGGACAGCACTGTATTGCAGGAGCAGTTTGGACCGTGCAGGAATGCAGGAGCAGTTTGAATGTGCTGGATTACAGGAGCAGTTTGGACAGTGCTGGGTTCAGGAGCAATTTGGACAGTGATGGATTGCAGGAGCAGTTCGAACAGCAATGGATTGTAGCACGAGTTTGGACAGCACTGCATTGTAGGAGAAGTTTGGACAGTGCAGGATTACGGGAGCAGTTTTGACAGCACTGGATTGGAGGAGTATTTTGGACAGTGCTGGATTGCAGGTGCAGTTTGGACAGTACTGGATTACAGGAGCAGTTTGGACAATGCTGGATTACAGGAGCAGTGTGGATAGTGCAGGGGTCTGGAGCAGTTTGGACAGAGCAGAATTACAGGAGCAGTTCGGACAATGAAGGATTGCAGGAGCAGTTTGGACAGTGCTGGATTACAGGAGCAATTTGGACAGTGCAGGATTGCAGGAGCAGTTTGGACATTCATGGATTGCAGGAGCAGTTTGAACAGTGCTGTGTTCTGGAGCAGTTTGGACAGGGCTGGATTGCAGGAGCAGTTTGTACATTCCTGGATTGCTGGAGCAGTTTGGACAGTGCTGGATAACAGGAGCATTTTGGAAAATGATGGATTGAAGGAGCAGTTTGGACAGTGCTGGATAACTGGCGCAGTTTGGACAGTGCAGGATTACAGGAGCAGTTTGGACAGCACTGGATAGCAGGAGTATTTTGGACAGCGCTGGATAGCAGAAGCAGTTTGGACAGCACTGGATAGCTGGAGCAGTTTGGACAGTGGTAGATTGTAGGAGCATTTTGGAGAGTACTGGATTGCAGGAGCAGTTTGGAGAGTACTGGATTGCAGGAGCAGTTTGGACAGTGCAGGATTACAGGAGCAGTTTGGACAGCACTCGATTACAGGAGCAGTTTGGACAGGGTTGGATTGCAGGAGCAGTTGGGACAGCAATGGATTGCAGGAGCAGTTGGGACAGTGCTGGATTGTAGGAGCAGTTTGGACAGTGCAGGATTACAGGAGCAGTTTCGACAGCACTGGATTGGAGAAGCAGTTTGTACAGTGCTGGATTGCAGGAGCAGTTTGGACACTGCTGTGCTCAGGAGCAGTTTGGACAGCACCGGATTACAGGAGCAGTTTGGACAGCACCGGATTACAGGAGCAGTTTGGACAGCACCGGATTACAGGAGCAGTTTTGACAGTGCTGGGTTCAGGAGCAATTTGGACAGTGCTGGATTGCAGGAGCAGTTTGGACAGCAATGGATTGCAGGAGCAGTTGGGGCAGTGCTGGATTTTAGGAGCAGTTTGAACAGTGCTGGATTGCAGGAACAGTTTGAACATTGCTGTGTTCTGGAGCCGTTTGGACAGTACTGAATTGCAGGAGCAGTTTGTACATTCCTAGATTGCATAAGCAGTTTGGATAGCGCTGGATTGCAGGAGCAGTTTGGACAGCACCGGATTACAGGAGCACTTTGGACAGTGCTCGGTTCAGGAGCAGTTTGGACAGTGCAAGGTTCAGGAGCAATTTGGACAGAGCTGGATTGTAGGAGCAGTTTAGACAGTTCAGGGTTACAGGAGCAGTTTGGACAGCACTGGATGGGAGGAGCAGTTTGGACAGCACTGGATTGGAGGAGCAGTTTGGATAGCACTGGATTGCAGGAGCAGTTTGGACAGTGCAGGAATGCAGGAGCAGTTTGAATGTGCTGGATTACAGGAGCAGTTTGGACAGTGCTGGGTTCAGGAGCAATTTGGACAGTGCTGGATTGCAGGAGCAGTTTGAACAGCAATGGATTGTAGCACGAGTTTGGACAGCACTGGATTGTAGGAGCAGTTTGGACAGTGCAGAATTACGGGAGCAGTTTTGACAGCACTGGATTGGAGGAGCATTTTGGACAGTGCTGGATTGCAGGTGCAGTTTGGACGGTACTGGATTGTAGGAGCAGTTTGGACAGTGTTGTGTTCTGGAGCAGTTTGGACAGTGCAGGATTACGGGAGCTGTTTGGACAGTAATGGATTACAGGAGCAGTTTGGACAGTGATGGACTGCAGGAGCAGTTTGGACAGTGCTGGATTGAATGAGCAGTTTGGACAGTGCTGGATTGCAGGAGCAGTTTGGACAGTACTGGATTACAGGAGCAGATTGGACAATGCTGGATTACAAGAGCAGTGTGAATAGTGCAGGGGTCTGGAGCAGTTTGGACAGAGCAGAATTACAGGAGCAGTTTGGACAATGAAGGAATGCAGGTTCAGTTTGTACAGTGCTGGATTACAGGAGCAATTTGGACAGTGCAGGAGTGCAGGAGCAGTTTGGACAGCCCTGGATTGCAGGAGCAGTTTGGACAGTGCAGGATTGCAGGAGCAGTTTGGACAGCACTGGATTGCAGGAGCAGTTTGGAAAGCACTGTATTGCAGGAGCAGTTTGGACAGTGCTGGATTACAGGAGCAGTTTGAACAGTGCTGGGTTCAGGAGCAATTTGGACAGTGCTGGATTGCAGGAGCAGTTCGAACAGCAATGGATTGTAGCACGAGTTTGGACAGCACTGGATTGTAGGAGCAGTTTGGACAGTGCAGGATTACGGGAGCAGTTTTGACAGCACTGGATTGGAGGAGTATTTTGGACAGTGCTGGATTGCAGGTGCAGTTTGGACAGTACTGGATTACAGGAGCAGTTTGGACAATGCTGGATTACAGGAGCAGTGTGGATAGTGCAGGGGTCTGGAGCAGTTTGGACAGAGCAGAATTACAGGAGCAGTTCGGACAATGAAGGATTGCAGGAGCAGTTTGGACAGTGCTGGATTACAGGAGCAATTTGGACAGTGCAGGATTGCAGGAGCAGTTTGGACATTCATGGATTGCAGGAGCAGTTTGAACAGTGCTGTGTTCTGGAGCAGTTTGGACAGGGCTGGATTGCAGGAGCAGTTTGTACATTCCTGGATTGCTGGAGCAGTTTGGACAGTGCTGGATAACAGGAGCATTTTGGAAAATGATGGATTGCAGGAGCAGTTTGGACAGTGCTGGATAACTGGCGCAGTTTGGACAGTGCAGGATTACAGGAGCAGTTTGGACAGCACTGGATAGCAGGAGTATTTTGGACAGCGCTGGATAGCAGAAGCAGTTTGGACAGCACTGGATAGCTGGAGCAGTTTGGACAGTGGTAGATTGTAGGAGCAGTTTGGAGAGTACTGGATTGCAGGAGCAGTTTGGAGAGTACTGGATTGCAGGAGCAGTTTGGAGAGTACTGGATTGCAGGAGCAGTTTGGACAGTGCAGGATTACAGGAGCAGTTTGGACAGCACTCGATTACAGGAGCGGTTTGGACAGGGCTGGATTGCAGGAGCAGTTTGGACAGCAATGGATTGCAGGAGCAGTTGGGACAGTGCTGGATTGTAGGAGCAGTTTGGACAGTGCAGGATTACAGGAGCAGTTTCGACAGCACTGGATTGGAGGAGCAGTTTGTACAGTGCTGGATTGCAGGAACAGTTTGGACACTGCAGTGCTCAGGAGCAGTTTGGACAGCACCTGATTACAGGAGCAGTTTGGACAGCCCCGGATTTCAGGAGCAGTTTTGACAGTGCTGGGTTCAGGAGCAATTTGGACAGTGCTGGATTGCAGGAGCAGTTTGGACAGCAATGGATTGCAGGAGCAGTTGGGGCAGTGCTGGATTGTAGGAGCAGTTTGGACAGTGCAGGATTACAGGAGAGGTTTGGACAGCATTGGATTACAGGAGCAGTTTGGACAGCACTGGATTGCAGGAGCAGTTTGGACAGCACTGGATGCAGGAGCAGTTTGGACAGTACTGGATTGCAGGAGCAGTTTGGACAGTGCAGGATTACAGGAGCAGTTTGGACAGCACTGGATTACAGGGGCAGTTTGGACAGCACTGAATTACAGGAGCAGTTTGGACAGTGCTGGGTTCAGGAGCAATTTGGACAGTGCTGGATTGCAGGAGTAGTTTGGACAATGCTGGAATGTAGGAGCAGTTTGGACAGTGCAGGATTACAGGAGCAGTTTGGACAATGATGGATTGCAGGAGCAGTTTGGACAGTGCTGGATCACTGGCGCAGTTTGGATAGTGCAGGATTGCAGGAGCAGTTTGGACAGTGCAGGATTGCAGGAGCAGTTTGGACAGTGCAGTATTGCAGGAGCAGTTTGGACAGTACTGGATTGCTGGAGCAGTTTGGACAATACTGGATTGCTGGAGCAGTTTGGACAGTACTGGATTGCAGGAGCAGTTTGGACAGCACCAGATTACAGGAGCAATTTGGACAGTGCCGGATTGCAGTAGCAGTTTGGATAGTGCTGGAATGTAGGATCAGTTTGGACAGGGCAGGATTACAGGAGCAGTTTAGACAGCACTGGATGGAGGAGTAGTTTGGACAGCACTGGATTGCAGGAGCAGTTTGGACAGCACTGGATTGCAGGAGCAGTTTGGACAGTGCTGGATTGCAGGAGCGCTGCTGGGTTCTGGAGCAGTTTGGACAGTGCAGGATTACAGGAGCAGTTTAGACAGTGCCGGATAATAGGAGAAGTTTGAAAAGTGCTGTGTTCTGGAGCAGTTTGGACAGTACTGGATTGCAGGAGCAGTTTGGACAGTGCTGGATTGCAGGAACGCTGCTGGGTTCTGGAGCAGTTTGGACAGTGCAGGATTACAGGAACAGTTTAGACAGTGCAGGATAACAGGAGAAGTTTGAAAATTGCTGTGTTCTGGAGCAGTTTGGACAGTACTGGATTGCAGGAGCAGTTTGGACAGTGCCTGATCACTGGTGCAGTTTCGACAGTGCAGGATTGCGGGAGCAGTTTGGACAGTGCAGGATTACAGGAGAAGTTTGGACAGCACTGGATTGCAGGAGCAGTTTGGAAAACACGGTATTGCAGGAGCAGTTTGGACAACACTGGATTGCAAGAGCAATTTGGACAGCACTGGATTGCAGGAGCAGTTTGGACAGAACTGGATTGCAGGAGCAGTTTGGACAGTGCAGGATTACAGGAGCAGTTTGGACAGCACTGGATAGCAGGAGCAGTTTGGACAGCGCTGGATAGCAGAAGCAGTTTGGACAGCACTGGATAGCTGGAGCAGTTTGGACAGTGCTAGATTGTAGGAGCAGTTTGGAGAGTACAGGATTGCAGGAGCAGTTTGGAGAGTACTGGATTGCAGGAGCAGTTTGGAGAGTACTGGATTGTAGGAGCAGTTTGGACAGTGCAGGATTACAGGAGCAGTTTGGACAGTGCAGGATTGCAGGAGCAGTTTGGACAATACTGGATTGCTGGAGCAGTTTGGACAGTACTGGATTGCAGGAGCAGTTTGGACAGCACCGGATTACAGGAGCAATTTGGACAGTGCCGGATTGCAGTAGCAGTTTGGATAGTGCTGGAATGTAGGATCAGTTTGGACAGGGCAGGATTACAGGAGCAGTTTAGACAGCACTGGATTGGAGGAGTAGTTTGGACAGCACTGGATTGCAGGAGCAGTTTGGACAGCACTGGATTGCAGGAGCAGTTTGGACAGTGCTGGATTGCAGGAGCGCTGCTGGGTTCTTTAGCAGTTTGGACAGTGCAGAATTACAGGAGCGGTTTAGACAGTGCAGGATAATAGGAGAAGTTTGAAAAGTGCTGTGTTCTGGAGCAGTTTGGACAGTACTGGATTGCAGGAGCAGTTTGGACAGTGCTGGATTGCAGGAGCGCTGCTGGGTTCTGGAGCAGTTTGGACAGTGCAGGATTACAGGAAAGTTTAGACAGTGCAGGATAACAGGAGAAGTTTGAAAATTGCTGTGTTCTGGAGCAGTTTGGACAGTACTGGATTGCAGGAGCAGTTTGGACAGTGCCTGATCACTGGTGCAGTTTCGACAGTGCAGGATTGCGGGAGCAGTTTGGACAGTGCAGGATTACAGGAGAAGATTGGACAGCACTGGATTGCAGGAGCAGTTTGGAAAACACGGTATTGCAGGAGCAGTTTGGACAACACTGGATTGCAGGAGCAGTTTGGACAGCACTGGATTGCAGGAGCAGTTTGGACAGAACTGGATTGCAGGAGCAGTTTGGACAGTGCAGGATTACAGGAGCAGTTTGGACAGCACTGGATAGCAGGAGCAGTTTGGACAGCACTGGATAGCTGTAGCAGTTTGGAGAGTACTGGATTGCAGGAGCAGTTTGGAGAGTACTGGATTGCAGGAGCAGTTTGGAGAGTACTGGATTGCAGGAGCAGTTTGGACAGTGCAGGATTACAGGAGCAGTTTTGACAGCACTCGATTACAGGAGCAGTTTGGACAGTGCTGGATTTTTGGAGCAGGTTTGAAAGTGCTGGATTGCAGGAGCAGTTTGGACAGTGCTGTGTTCTGGAGCAGTTTGGACAGTGCAGGATTTCGGGAGCTGTTTGGACAGTAATGGATTACAGGAGCAGTTTGGACAGTGATGGACTGCAGGAGCAGTTTGAACAGTGCTGGATTGTAGGAGCAGTTTGGACAGTGATGGGTTCTGGGGCAGTTTGGACAGTGCTGGATTGCATGAGCAGTTTGGACAGTGTTGGATTGCAGGAGCAATTTGGACAGTGCAGGATTGCAGAAGCAGTTTGGACATTCATGGATTGCAGGAGCAGTTTGAACAGTGCTGTGTTCTGGAGCAGTTTGGACAGGGCTGGATTGCAGGAGCAGTTTGTACATTCCTGGATTGCTGGAGCAGTTTGGACATTGCTGGATAACTGGTGCAGTTTGGACAGTGCAGGATTACAGGAGCAGTTTGGACAGTGCAGGATTACAGGAGAGGTTTGGACAGCACTGGATTGCAGGAGCAGTTTGGACAGCACTGGATTGCAGGAGCAGTTTGGACAGCACTGGATGCAGGAGCAGTTTGGACAGTACTGGATTGCAGGAGCAGTTTGGACAGTGCAGGATTACAGGAGCAGTTTGGACAGCACTCGATTACAGGGGCAGTTTGGACAGCACTGAATTACAGGAGCAGTTTGGACAGTGCTGGGTTCAGGAGCAATTTGGACAGTGCTGGATTGCAGGAGTAGTTTGGACAATGCTGGAATGTAGGAGCAGTTTGGACAGTTTAGGATTACAGGAGCAGTTTGGAAAATGATGGATTGCAGGAGCAGTTTGGACAGTGCTGGATCACTGGCGCAGTTTGGACAGTGCAGGATTGCAGGAGCAGTTTGGACAGTGCAGGATTGCAGGAGCAGTTTGGACAGTGCAGGATTGCAGGAGCAGTTTGGACATTGCTGGGTTTTGGAGCAGTTTGGACAGTGCAGGATTACTGGAGCACTTTGGACAATGCTGGATTACAGGAGCTGTGTGGATAGTGCAGGGTTCTGGACCAGTTTGGGCAGTGCTGAAATGCAGGAGCAGTTTGGAGTGTACGGGATTGCAGGAGCAGTTTGGACAGTGCAGGATTACAGGAGCAGTTAGGACTGCACTCGACTATAGAAGCAGTTTGTACAGGGCTGGATTGCATAAGCAGTTTGGACAGCACTGGATTGCAGGAGCAGTTTGGACAGTGCTGGATTGCAGGAGCGCTGCTGGGTTCTGGAGCAGTTTGGACAGTGCAGGACTACAGGAGCAGTTTAGACAGTGCAGGATAATAGGAGAAGTTTGAAAAGTGCTGTGTTCTGGAGCAGTTTGGACAGTACTGGATTGCAGGAGAAGTTTGGACAGTGCTGGATTGCAGGAGCGCTGCTGGGTTCTGGAGCAGTTTGGACAGTGCAGGATTACAGGAACAGTTTAGACAGTGCAGGATAACAGGAGAAGTTTGAAAATTGCTGAGTTCTGGAGCAGTTTGGACAGTGCAGGATTACAGGAGCAGTTTGGACAGCACTGGATAGCAGGAGCAGTTTGGACAGCGCTGGATAGCAGAAGCAGTTTGGACAGCACTGGATAGCTGGAGCAGTTTGGACAGTGGTAGATTGTAGGAGCAGTTTGGAGAGTACTGGATTGCAGGAGCAGTTTGGAGAGTACTGGATTGCAGGAGCAGTTTGGACAGTGCAGGATTACAGGAGCAGTTTGGACAGCACTCGATTACAGGAGCAGTTTGGACAGGGCTGGATTGCAGGAGCAGTTTGGACAGCAATGGATTGCAGGAGCAGTTGGGGCAGTGCTGGATTGTAGGAGCAGTTTGGACAGTGCAGGATTACAGGAGCAGTTTTGACAGCACTGGATTGGAGGAGCAGTTTGTACAGTGCTGGAATACAGGAGCAGTTTGGACAGTGCAAGTTTCAGAAGCAATTTGGACAGTGCTGGATTTTAGGAGCAGTTTAGACAGTTCAGGGTGACAGGAGCAGTTTGGACAGCACTGGATTGGAGGAGCAGATTGGACAGCACTGGATTGGAGGAGCAGTTTGGACAGCACTGGATTGCAGGAAAAGTTTGAAAAGTGCTGTGTTCTGGAGCAGTTTGGACAGCACCGGATTACAGGAGCAGTTTGGACAGTGCGCAGTTTAGGAGCATTTTGGACAGTGCAAGGTTCAGGAGCAATTTGGACAGTGCAGGAGTGCACGAGCAGTTTGGACAGCCCTGGATTGCAGGAGCATTTTGGACAGTGCAGGATTGCAGGAGCAGTTTGGCCAGCACTGGATTGCAGGAGCAGTTTGGACAGCACTGGATTGCAGGAACAGTTTGGACAGCACTGTATTGCAGGAGCAGTTTGGACAGTGCAGGAATGCAGGAGCAGTTTGAATGTGCTGGATTACAGGAGCAGTTTGGACAGTGCTGGGTTCAGGAGCAATTTGGACAGTGATGGATTGCAGGAGCAGTTCGAACAGCAATGGATTGTAGCACGAGTTTGGACAGCACTGCATTGTAGGAGAAGTTTGGACAGTGCAGGATTACGGGAGCAGTTTTGACAGCACTGGATTGGAGGAGTATTTTGGACAGTGCTGGATTGCAGGTGCAGTTTGGACAGTACTGGATTACAGGAGCAGTTTGGACAATGCTGGATTACAGGAGCAGTGTGGATAGTGCAGGGGTCTGGAGCAGTTTGGACAGAGCAGAATTACAGGAGCAGTTCGGACAATGAAGGATTGCAGGAGCAGTTTGGACAGTGCTGGATAACTGGCGCAGTTTGGACAATGCAGGATTGCAGGAGCAGTTTGGACAGCACTGGATAGCAGGAGCAGTTTGGACAGCGCTGGATAGCAGAAGCAGTTTGGACAGCACTGGATAGCTGGAGCAGTTTGGACAGTGCTAGATTGTAGGAGCAGTTTGGAGAGTACTGGATTGCAGGAGCAGTTTGGAGAGTACTGGATTGCAGGAGCAGTTTGGAGAGTACTGGATTGCAGGAGCAGTTTGGACAGTGCAGGATTACAGGAGCAGTTTGGACAGCACTCGATTACAGGAGCAGTTTGGACAGGGCTGGATTGCAGGAGCAGTTGGGACAGCAATGGATTGCAGGAGCAGTTGGGACAGTGCTGGATTGTAGGAGCAGTTTGGACAGTGCAGGATTACAGGAGCAGTTTTGACAGCACTGGATTGGAGGAGCAGTTTGTACAGTGCTGGATTGCAGGAGCAGTTTGGACACTGCTGTGCTCAGGAGCAGTTTGGACAGCACCGGATTACAGGAGCAGTTTGGACAGCACCGGATTACAGGAGCAGTTTGGACAGCCCCGGATTTCAGGAGCAGTTTTGACAGTGCTGGGTTCAGGAGCAATTTGGACAGTGCTGGATTGCAGGAGCAGTTTGGACAGCAATGGATTGCAGGAGCAGTTGGGGCAGTGCTGGATTGTAGGAGCAGTTTGGACAGTGCAGGATTACAGGAGCAGTTTTGACAGCACTGGATTGGAGGAGCAGTTTGTACAGTGCTGGAATACAGGAGCAGTTTGGACAGTGCAAGGTTCAGAAGCAATTTGGACAGTGCTGGATTTTAGGAGCAGTTTAGACAGTTCAGGGTGACAGGAGCAGTTTGGACAGCACTGGATTGGAGGAGCAGATTGGACAGCACTGGATTGGAGGAGCAGTTTGGACAGCACTGGATTACAGGAAGAGTTTGAAAAGTGCTGTGTTCTGGAGCAGTTTGGACAGCACCGGATTACAGGAGCAGTTTGGACAGTGCGCGGTTCAGGAGCAGTTTGGACAGTGCAAGGTTCAGGAGCAATTTGGACAGTGCAGGAGTGCACGAGCAGTTTGGCCAGCACTGGATTGCAGGAGCAGTTTGGACAGCACTGAATTGCAGGAGCAGTTTGGACAGCACTGTATTGCAGGAGCAGTTTGGACAGTGCAGGAATGCAGGAGCAGTTTGAATGTGCTGGATTACAGGAGCAGTTTGGACAGTGCTGGGTTCAGGAGCAATTTGGACAGTGCTGGATTGCAGGAGCAGTTCGAACAGCAATGGATTGTAGCACGAGTTTGGACAGCACTGCATTGTAGGAGAAGTTTGGACAGTGGAGGATTACGGGAGCAGTTTTGACAGCACTGGATTGGAGGAGTATTTTGGACAGTGCTGGATTGCAGGTGCAGTTTGGACAGTACTGGATTACAGGAGCAGTTTGGACAATGCTGGATTACAGGAGCAGTGTGGATAGTGCAGGGGTCTGGAGCAGTTTGGACAGAGCAGAATTACAGGAGCAGTTCGGACAATGAAGGATTGCAGGAGCAGTTTGGACAGTGCTGGATTACAGGAGCAATTTGGACAGTGCAGGATTGCAGGAGCAGTTTGGACATTCATGGATTGCAGGAGCAGTTTGAACAGTGCTGTGTTCTGGAGCAGTTTGGACAGGGCTGGATTGCAGGAGCAGTTTGTAGGTTCCTGGATTGCTGGAGCAGTTTGGACAGTGCTGGATAACAGGAGCATTTTGGAAAATGATGGATTGCAGGAGCAGTTTGGAGAGTGCTGGATAACTGGCGCAGTTTGGACAGTGCAGGATTACAGGAGCAGTTTGGACAGTGCACGATTACAGGAGAGGTTTGGACAGCACTGGATTGCAGGAGCAGTTTGGACAGCACTGGATTGCAGGAGCAGTTTGGACAGCACTGGATGCAGGAGCAGTTTGGACAGTACTGGATTGCAGGAGCAGTTTGGACAGTGCAGGATTACAGGAGCAGTTTGGACAGCACTGGATTACAGGGGCAGTTTGGACAGCACTGAATTACAGGAGCAGTTTGGACAGTGCTGGGTTCAGGAGCAATTTGGACAGTGCTGGATTGCAGGAGCAGTTTGGACAATGCTGGATTGTAGGAGCAGTTTGGACAGTGCAGGATTACAGGAGCAATTTGGACAGTGCAGGATTGCAGGAGCAGTTTGGACATTCATGGATTGCAGGAGCAGTTTGAACAGTGCTGTGTTCTGGAGCAGTTTGAACAGGGCTGGATTGCAGGAGCAGTTTGTACATTCCTGGATTGCTGGAGCAGTTTGGACAGTGCAGGATAACAGGAGCATTTTGGAAAATGATGGATTGCAGGAGCAGTTTGGACAGTGCTGGATTACAGGAGCAGTTTGGACAGTGCAGGATTACAGGAGCAGTTTGGACGGTGCTGGGTTCAGGAGCAATTTGGACAGTGCTGGATTGCAGGAGTAGTTTGGACAATGCTGGAATGTAGGAGCAGTTTGGACAGCACTGGATTACAGGAGCAGTTTGGACAATGATGGATTGCAGGAGCAGTTTGGACAGTGCTGGATCACTGGCGCAGTTTGGACAGTGCTGGATTGCAGGAGCAGTTTGGACAGTGCAGGTTTGTAGGATCAGTTTGGACAGGGCAGGATTACAGGAGCAGTTTAGACAGCACTGGATTGGAGGAGTAGTTTGGACAGCAATGGATTGCAGGAGCAGTTTGGACAGCACTGGATTGCAGGAGCAGTTTGGACAGCACTGGATTGCAGGAGCAGTTTGGACAGCACCGGATTACAGGAGCAGTTTGGACAGTGCTTGTTTCAGGAGCAATTTGGACAGTGCTGGATTGCAGGAGCAGTTTGGACAGTGCTGTGTTCTGGAGCAGTTTGGACAGTGCAGGATTTCGGGAGCTGTTTGGACAGTAATGGATTACAGGAGCAGTTTGGACAGTGATGGACTGCAGGAGCAGTTTGAACAGTGCTGGATTGTAGGAGCAGTTTGGACAGTGATGGGTTCTGGGGCAGTTTGGACAGTGCTGGATTGCATGAGCAGTTTGGACAGTGTTGGATTGCAGGAGCAATTTGGACAGTGCAGGATTGCAGAAGCAGTTTGGACATTCATGGATTGCAGGAGCAGTTTGAACAGTGCTGTGTTCTGGAGCAGTTTGGACAGGGCTGGATTGCAGGAGCAGTTTGTACATTCCTGGATTGCTGGAGCAGTTTGGACATTGCTGGATAACTGGTGCAGTTTGGACAGTGCAGGATTACAGGAGCAGTTTGGACAGTGCAGGATTACAGGAGAGGTTTGGACAGCACTGGATTGCAGGAGCAGTTTGGACAGCACTGGATTGCAGGAGCAGTTTGGACAGCACTGGATGCAGGAGCAGTTTGGACAGTACTGGATTGCAGGAGCAGTTTGGACAGTGCAGGATTACAGGAGCAGTTTGGACAGCACTCGATTACAGGGGCAGTTTGGACAGCACTGAATTACAGGAGCAGTTTGGACAGTGCTGGGTTCAGGAGCAATTTGGACAGTGCTGGATTGCAGGAGTAGTTTGGACAATGCTGGAATGTAGGAGCAGTTTGGACAGTTTAGGATTACAGGAGCAGTTTGGAAAATGATGGATTGCAGGAGCAGTTTGGACAGTGCTGGATCACTGGCGCAGTTTGGACAGTGCAGGATTGCAGGAGCAGTTTGGACAGTGCAGGATTGCAGGAGCAGTTTGGACAGTGCAGGATTGCAGGAGCAGTTTGGACATTGCTGGGTTTTGGAGCAGTTTGGACAGTGCAGGATTACTGGAGCACTTTGGACAATGCTGGATTACAGGAGCTGTGTGGATAGTGCAGGGTTCTGGACCAGTTTGGGCAGTGCTGAAATGCAGGAGCAGTTTGGAGTGTACGGGATTGCAGGAGCAGTTTGGACAGTGCAGGATTACAGGAGCAGTTAGGACTGCACTCGACTATAGAAGCAGTTTGTACAGGGCTGGATTGCATAAGCAGTTTGGACAGCACTGGATTGCAGGAGCAGTTTGGACAGTGCTGGATTGCAGGAGCGCTGCTGGGTTCTGGAGCAGTTTGGACAGTGCAGGACTACAGGAGCAGTTTAGACAGTGCAGGATAATAGGAGAAGTTTGAAAAGTGCTGTGTTCTGGAGCAGTTTGGACAGTACTGGATTGCAGGAGAAGTTTGGACAGTGCTGGATTGCAGGAGCGCTGCTGGGTTCTGGAGCAGTTTGGACAGTGCAGGATTACAGGAACAGTTTAGACAGTGCAGGATAACAGGAGAAGTTTGAAAATTGCTGAGTTCTGGAGCAGTTTGGACAGTGCAGGATTACAGGAGCAGTTTGGACAGCACTGGATAGCAGGAGCAGTTTGGACAGCGCTGGATAGCAGAAGCAGTTTGGACAGCACTGGATAGCTGGAGCAGTTTGGACAGTGGTAGATTGTAGGAGCAGTTTGGAGAGTACTGGATTGCAGGAGCAGTTTGGAGAGTACTGGATTGCAGGAGCAGTTTGGACAGTGCAGGATTACAGGAGCAGTTTGGACAGCACTCGATTACAGGAGCAGTTTGGACAGGGCTGGATTGCAGGAGCAGTTTGGACAGCAATGGATTGCAGGAGCAGTTGGGGCAGTGCTGGATTGTAGGAGCAGTTTGGACAGTGCAGGATTACAGGAGCAGTTTTGACAGCACTGGATTGGAGGAGCAGTTTGTACAGTGCTGGAATACAGGAGCAGTTTGGACAGTGCAAGTTTCAGAAGCAATTTGGACAGTGCTGGATTTTAGGAGCAGTTTAGACAGTTCAGGGTGACAGGAGCAGTTTGGACAGCACTGGATTGGAGGAGCAGATTGGACAGCACTGGATTGGAGGAGCAGTTTGGACAGCACTGGATTGCAGGAAAAGTTTGAAAAGTGCTGTGTTCTGGAGCAGTTTGGACAGCACCGGATTACAGGAGCAGTTTGGACAGTGCGCAGTTTAGGAGCATTTTGGACAGTGCAAGGTTCAGGAGCAATTTGGACAGTGCAGGAGTGCACGAGCAGTTTGGACAGCCCTGGATTGCAGGAGCATTTTGGACAGTGCAGGATTGCAGGAGCAGTTTGGCCAGCACTGGATTGCAGGAGCAGTTTGGACAGCACTGGATTGCAGGAACAGTTTGGACAGCACTGTATTGCAGGAGCAGTTTGGACAGTGCAGGAATGCAGGAGCAGTTTGAATGTGCTGGATTACAGGAGCAGTTTGGACAGTGCTGGGTTCAGGAGCAATTTGGACAGTGATGGATTGCAGGAGCAGTTCGAACAGCAATGGATTGTAGCACGAGTTTGGACAGCACTGCATTGTAGGAGAAGTTTGGACAGTGCAGGATTACGGGAGCAGTTTTGACAGCACTGGATTGGAGGAGTATTTTGGACAGTGCTGGATTGCAGGTGCAGTTTGGACAGTACTGGATTACAGGAGCAGTTTGGACAATGCTGGATTACAGGAGCAGTGTGGATAGTGCAGGGGTCTGGAGCAGTTTGGACAGAGCAGAATTACAGGAGCAGTTCGGACAATGAAGGATTGCAGGAGCAGTTTGGACAGTGCTGGATAACTGGCGCAGTTTGGACAATGCAGGATTGCAGGAGCAGTTTGGACAGCACTGGATAGCAGGAGCAGTTTGGACAGCGCTGGATAGCAGAAGCAGTTTGGACAGCACTGGATAGCTGGAGCAGTTTGGACAGTGCTAGATTGTAGGAGCAGTTTGGAGAGTACTGGATTGCAGGAGCAGTTTGGAGAGTACTGGATTGCAGGAGCAGTTTGGAGAGTACTGGATTGCAGGAGCAGTTTGGACAGTGCAGGATTACAGGAGCAGTTTGGACAGCACTCGATTACAGGAGCAGTTTGGACAGGGCTGGATTGCAGGAGCAGTTGGGACAGCAATGGATTGCAGGAGCAGTTGGGACAGTGCTGGATTGTAGGAGCAGTTTGGACAGTGCAGGATTACAGGAGCAGTTTCGACAGCACTGGATTGGAGGAGCAGTTTGTACAGTGCTGGATTGCAGGAGCAGTTTGGACACTGCTGTGCTCAGGAGCAGTTTGGACAGCACCGGATTACAGGAGCAGTTTGGACAGCACCGGATTACAGGAGCAGTTTGGACAGCCCCGGATTTCAGGAGCAGTTTTGACAGTGCTGGGTTCAGGAGCAATTTGGACAGTGCTGGATTGCAGGAGCAGTTTGGACAGCAATGGATTGCAGGAGCAGTTGGGGCAGTGCTGGATTGTAGGAGCAGTTTGGACAGTGCAGGATTACAGGAGCAGTTTTGACAGCACTGGATTGGAGGAGCAGTTTGTACAGTGCTGGAATACAGGAGCAGTTTGGACAGTGCAAGGTTCAGAAGCAATTTGGACAGTGCTGGATTTTAGGAGCAGTTTAGACAGTTCAGGGTGACAGGAGCAGTTTGGACAGCACTGGATTGGAGGAGCAGATTGGACAGCACTGGATTGGAGGAGCAGTTTGGACAGCACTGGATTACAGGAAGAGTTTGAAAAGTGCTGTGTTCTGGAGCAGTTTGGACAGCACCGGATTACAGGAGCAGTTTGGACAGTGCGCGGTTCAGGAGCAGTTTGGACAGTGCAAGGTTCAGGAGCAATTTGGACAGTGCAGGAGTGCACGAGCAGTTTGGCCAGCACTGGATTGCAGGAGCAGTTTGGACAGCACTGGATTGCAGGAGCAGTTTGGACAGCACTGTATTGCAGGAGCAGTTTGGACAGTGCAGGAATGCAGGAGCAGTTTGAATGTGCTGGATTACAGGAGCAGTTTGGACAGTGCTGGGTTCAGGAGCAATTTGGACAGTGCTGGATTGCAGGAGCAGTTCGAACAGCAATGGATTGTAGCACGAGTTTGGACAGCACTGCATTGTAGGAGAAGTTTGGACAGTGGAGGATTACGGGAGCAGTTTTGACAGCACTGGATTGGAGGAGTATTTTGGACAGTGCTGGATTGCAGGTGCAGTTTGGACAGTACTGGATTACAGGAGCAGTTTGGACAATGCTGGATTACAGGAGCAGTGTGGATAGTGCAGGGGTCTGGAGCAGTTTGGACAGAGCAGAATTACAGGAGCAGTTCGGACAATGAAGGATTGCAGGAGCAGTTTGGACAGTGCTGGATTACAGGAGCAATTTGGACAGTGCAGGATTGCAGGAGCAGTTTGGACATTCATGGATTGCAGGAGCAGTTTGAACAGTGCTGTGTTCTGGAGCAGTTTGGACAGGGCTGGATTGCAGGAGCAGTTTGTAGGTTCCTGGATTGCTGGAGCAGTTTGGACAGTGCTGGATAACAGGAGCATTTTGGAAAATGATGGATTGCAGGAGCAGTTTGGAGAGTGCTGGATAACTGGCGCAGTTTGGACAGTGCAGGATTACAGGAGCAGTTTGGACAGTGCACGATTACAGGAGAGGTTTGGACAGCACTGGATTGCAGGAGCAGTTTGGACAGCACTGGATTGCAGGAGCAGTTTGGACAGCACTGGATGCAGGAGCAGTTTGGACAGTACTGGATTGCAGGAGCAGTTTGGACAGTGCAGGATTACAGGAGCAGTTTGGACAGCACTGGATTACAGGGGCAGTTTGGACAGCACTGAATTACAGGAGCAGTTTGGACAGTGCTGGGTTCAGGAGCAATTTGGACAGTGCTGGATTGCAGGAGCAGTTTGGACAATGCTGGATTGTAGGAGCAGTTTGGACAGTGCAGGATTACAGGAGCAATTTGGACAGTGCAGGATTGCAGGAGCAGTTTGGACATTCATGGATTGCAGGAGCAGTTTGAACAGTGCTGTGTTCTGGAGCAGTTTGAACAGGGCTGGATTGCAGGAGCAGTTTGTACATTCCTGGATTGCTGGAGTAGTTTGGACAGTGCAGGATAACAGGAGCATTTTGGAAAATGATGGATTGCAGGAGCAGTTTGGACAGTGCTGGATTACAGGAGCAGTTTGGACAGTGCAGGATTACAGGAGCAGTTTGGACGGTGCTGGGTTCAGGAGCAACTTGGACAGTGCTGGATTGCAGGAGTAGTTTGGACAATGCTGGAATGTAGGAGCAGTTTGGACAGCACTGGATTACAGGAGCAGTTTGGACAATGATGGATTGCAGGAGCAGTTTGGACAGTGCTGGATCACTGGCGCAGTTTGGACAGCACTGGATTGGAGGAGCAGTTTGGACAGTGCTGGATTGCAGGAGCAGTTTGGACACTGCTGTGCTCAGGAGCAGTTTGGACAGCACCGGATTACAGGAGCAGTTTGGACAGCACCGGATTACAGGAGCAGTTTGGACAGCCCCGGATTTCAGGAGCAGTTTTGACAGTGCTGGGTTCAGGAGCAATTTGGACAGTGCTGGATTGCAGGAGCAGTTTGGACAGCAATGGATTGCAGGAGCAGTTGGGGCAGTGCTGGATTGTAGGAGCAGTTTGGACAGTGCAGGATTACAGGAGCAGTTTTGACAGCACTGGATTGGAGGAGCAGTTTGTACAGTGCTGGAATACAGGAGCAGTTTGGACAGTGCAAGGTTCAGAAGCAATTTGGACAGTGCTGGATTTTAGGAGCAGTTTAGACAGTTCAGGGTGACAGGAGCAGTTTGGACAGCACTGGATTGGAGGAGCAGATTGGACAGCACTGGATTGGAGGAGCAGTTTGGACAGCACTGGATTACAGGAAGAGTTTGAAAAGTGCTGTGTTCTGGAGCAGTTTGGACAGCACCGGATTACAGGAGCAGTTTGGACAGTGCGCGGTTCAGGAGCAGTTTGGACAGTGCAAGGTTCAGGAGCAATTTGGACAGTGCAGGAGTGCACGAGCAGTTTGGCCAGCACTGGATTGCAGGAGCAGTTTGGACAGCACTGGATTGCAGGAGCAGTTTGGACAGCACTGTATTGCAGGAGCAGTTTGGACAGTGCAGGAATGCAGGAGCAGTTTGAATGTGCTGGATTACAGGAGCAGTTTGGACAGTGCTGGGTTCAGGAGCAATTTGGACAGTGCTGGATTGCAGGAGCAGTTCGAACAGCAATGGATTGTAGCACGAGTTTGGACAGCACTGCATTGTAGGAGAAGTTTGGACAGTGGAGGATTACGGGAGCAGTTTTGACAGCACTGGATTGGAGGAGTATTTTGGACAGTGCTGGATTGCAGGTGCAGTTTGGACAGTACTGGATTACAGGAGCAGTTTGGACAATGCTGGATTACAGGAGCAGTGTGGATAGTGCAGGGGTCTGGAGCAGTTTGGACAGAGCAGAATTACAGGAGCAGTTCGGACAATGAAGGATTGCAGGAGCAGTTTGGACAGTGCTGGATTACAGGAGCAATTTGGACAGTGCAGGATTGCAGGAGCAGTTTGGACATTCATGGATTGCAGGAGCAGTTTGAACAGTGCTGTGTTCTGGAGCAGTTTGGACAGGGCTGGATTGCAGGAGCAGTTTGTAGGTTCCTGGATTGCTGGAGCAGTTTGGACAGTGCTGGATAACAGGAGCATTTTGGAAAATGATGGATTGCAGGAGCAGTTTGGAGAGTGCTGGATAACTGGCGCAGTTTGGACAGTGCAGGATTACAGGAGCAGTTTGGACAGTGCACGATTACAGGAGAGGTTTGGACAGCACTGGATTGCAGGAGCAGTTTGGACAGCACTGGATTGCAGGAGCAGTTTGGACAGCACTGGATGCAGGAGCAGTTTGGACAGTACTGGATTGCAGGAGCAGTTTGGACAGTGCAGGATTACAGGAGCAGTTTGGACAGCACTGGATTACAGGGGCAGTTTGGACAGCACTGAATTACAGGAGCAGTTTGGACAGTGCTGGGTTCAGGAGCAATTTGGACAGTGCTGGATTGCAGGAGCAGTTTGGACAATGCTGGATTGTAGGAGCAGTTTGGACAGTGCAGGATTACAGGAGCAATTTGGACAGTGCAGGATTGCAGGAGCAGTTTGGACATTCATGGATTGCAGGAGCAGTTTGAACAGTGCTGTGTTCTGGAGCAGTTTGAACAGGGCTGGATTGCAGGAGCAGTTTGTACATTCCTGGATTGCTGGAGTAGTTTGGACAGTGCAGGATAACAGGAGCATTTTGGAAAATGATGGATTGCAGGAGCAGTTTGGACAGTGCTGGATTACAGGAGCAGTTTGGACAGTGCAGGATTACAGGAGCAGTTTGGACGGTGCTGGGTTCAGGAGCAACTTGGACAGTGCTGGATTGCAGGAGTAGTTTGGACAATGCTGGAATGTAGGAGCAGTTTGGACAGCACTGGATTACAGGAGCAGTTTGGACAATGATGGATTGCAGGAGCAGTTTGGACAGTGCTGGATCACTGGCGCAGTTTGGACAGTGCTGGATTGCAGGAGCAGTTTGGACAGTGCAGGTTTGTAGGATCAGTTTGGACAGGGCAGGATTACAGGAGCAGTTTAGACAGCACTGGATTGGAGGAGTAGTTTGGACAGCAATGGATTGCAGGAGCAGTTTGGACAGCACTGGATTGCAGGAGCAGTTTGGACAGCACTGGATTGCAGGAGCAGTTTGGACAGCACCGGATTACAGGAGCAGTTTGGACAGTGCTTGTTTCAGGAGCAATTTGGACAGTGCTGGATTGCAGGAGCAGTTTGGACAGCAATGGATTGCAGGAGCAGTTCGGACAGTGCTGGATTGTAGGAGCAGTTTGGACAGTGCAGGATTACAGGAGCAGTTTTGACAGCACTGGATTGGAGGAGCAGTTTGGACAGTGCTGGATTGCAGGAGCAGTTTGGACACTGCTGTGCTCAGGAGCAGTTTGGACAGCACCGGATTATAGGAGCAGTTTGGACAGCACCGGATTACAGGAGCAGTTTGGACAGTGCTGGATTACAGGAGCAGTGTGAATCGTGCAGGGGTCTGGAGCAGTTTGGACAGAGCAGAATTACAGGAGCAGTTTGGACAGTGCTGGATTGCAGGAGCAGTTTGGACAGTGCTGGATTACAGGAGCAATTTGGACAGTACTGGATTACAGGAGCAGTTTGGACAATGCTGGATTGCAGGAGCAGTGTGAATAGTGCAGGGGTCTGGAGCAGTTTGGACAGAGCAGAATTACAGGAGCAGTTTGGACAGTGCTGGATTGCAGGAGCTGTTTGGACAGTGCTGGATTACAGGAGCAATTTGGACAGTACTGGATTACAGGAGCAGTTTGGACAATGCTGGATTACAGGAGCAGTGTGGATAGTGCAGGGGTCTGGAGCAGTTTGGACAGAGCAGAATTACAGGAGCAGTTTGGAGAATGAAGGATTGCAGGAGCAGTTTGGACAGCACTGGATTGCAGGAGCAGTTTGAACAGCACTTGATTGCAGGAGCAGTTTGGACAGCACTGGATTGCAGGAGCAGTTTGAACAGCACTGGATTGCAGGAGCAGTTTGGACAGTGCAGGAATGCAGCAGCAGTTTGAATGTGCTGGATTACAGGAGCAGTTTGGACAGTGCCGGGTTCAGGAGCAATTTGGACAATGCTGGATTGCAGGAGCAGTTTGAACAGCAATGGATTGTAGCACAAGTTTGGACAGCACTGGATTGTAGGAGCAGTTTGGACAGTGCAGGATTATGGGAGCAGTTTTGACAGCACTGGATTGGAGGAGCATTTTGGACAGTGCTGGATTGCAGGTGCAGTTTGGACAGTACTGGATTACAGGAGCAGTTTGGACAATGCTGGATTACAGGAGCAGTGTGGATAGTGCAGGGGTCTGGAGCAGTTTGGACAGAGCAGAATTACAGGAGCAGTTCGGACAATGAAGGATTGCAGGAGCAGTTTGGACAGTGCTGGATTACAGGAGCAATTTGGACAGTGCAGGATTGCAGGAGCAGTTTGGACATTCATGGATTGCAGGAGCAGTTTGAACAGTGCTGTGTTCTGGAGCAGTTTGGACAGGGCTGGACTGCAGGAGCAGTTTGTACATTCCTGGATTGCTGGAGCAGTTTGGACAGTGCAGGATAACAGGAGCATTTTGGAAAATGATGGATTGCAGGAGCAGTTTGGACAGTGCTGGATAACTGGCGCAGTTTGGACAGTGCAGGATTACAGGAGCAGTTTGGACAGTGCAGGATTACAGGAGAGGTTTGGACAGCACTGGATTGCAGGAGCAGTTTGGACAGCACTGGATTGCAGGAGCAGTTTGGACAGCACTGGATGCAGGAGCAGTTTGACAGTACTGGATTGCAGGAGCAGTTTGGACAGTGCAGGATTACAGGAGCAGTTTGGACAGCACTGGATTACAGGGGCAGTTTGGACAGCACTGAATTACAGGAGCAGTTTGGACAGTGCTGGGTTCAGGAGCAATTTGGACAGTGCTGGATTGTAGGAGCAGTTTAGACAGTGCAGGGTTACAGGAGCAGTTTGGACAGCACTGGATGGGAGGAGCAGTTTGGACAGCACTGGATTGGAGGAGCAGTTTGGACAGCACTGGATTGCAGGAGCAGTTTGTATATTCCTAGATTACATAAGCAGTTTGGATAGCGCTGGATTGCAGGAGCAGTTTGGACAGCACCGGATTACAGGAGCAGGTTGGACAGTGCGCGGTTCAGGAGCAGTTTGGACAGTGCAAGGTTCAGGAGCAATTTGGACAGTGCTGGATTGTAGGAGCAGTTTAGACAGTTCAGGGTTACAGGAGCAGTTTGGACAGCACTGGATGGGAGGAGCAGTTTGGACAGCACTGGATTGGAGGAGCAGTTTGTACAGCACTGGATTGCAGGAGCAGTATGGACAGTGCTGGATTGTAGGAGCAGTTTGGACAGTGTTGTGTTCTGGAGCAGTTTGGACAGTGCAGGATTACGGGAGCTGTTTGGACAGTAATGGATTACAGGAGCAGTTTGGACAGTGATGGACTGCAGGAGCAGTTTGGACAGTGCTGGATTGAATGAGCAGTTTGGACAGTGCTGGATTGCAGGAGAAGTTTGGACAGTACTGGATTACAGGAGCAGTTTGGACAATGCTGGATTACAGGAGCAGTGTGAATAGTGCAGGGGTCTGGAGCAGTTTGGACAGAGCAGAATTACAGGAGCAGTTTGGACAATGAAGGATTGCAGGTTCAGTTTGGACAGTGCTGGATTACAGGAGCAATTTGGACAGTGCAGGAGTGCAGGAGCAGTTTGGACAGCCCTGGATTGCAGGAGCAGTTTGGACAGTGCAGGATTGCAGGAGCAGTTTGGACAGCACTGGATTGCAGGAGCAGTTTGGAAAGCACTGGATTGCAGGAGCAGTTTGGACAGTGCTGGATTACAGGAGCAGTTTGAACAGTGCTGGGTTCAGGAGCAATTTGGATAGTGCTGGATTGCAGGAGCAGTTCGAACAGCAATGGATTGTAGCACGAGTTTGGACAGCACTGGATTGTAGGAGCAGTTTGGACAGTGCAGGATTACGGGAGGAGTTTTGACAGCACTGGATTGGAGGAGTATTTTGGACAGTGCTGGATTGCAGGTGCAGTTTGGACAGTACTGGATTACAGGAGCAGTTCGGACAATGAAGGATTGCAGGAGTAGTTTGAACAGTGCTGTGTTCTGGAGCAGTTTGGACAGGGCTGGATTGCAGGAGCAGTTTGTACATTCCTGGATTGCTGAAGCAGTTTGGACAGTGCAGGATAACAGGAGCATTTTGGAAAATGATGGATTGCAGGAGCAGTTTGGAAGTGCTAGATAACTTGCGCAGTTTGGACAGTGCAGGATTACAGGAGCAGTTTGGACAGTGCAGGATTACAGGAGAGGTTTGGACAGCACTGGATTGCAGGAGCAGTTTGGACAGCACTGGATTGCAGGAGCAGTTTGGACAGCACTGGATGCAGGAGCAGTTTGGACAGTACTGGATTGCAGGAGCAGTTTGGACAGTGCAGGATTACAGGAGCAGTTTGGATAGCACTGGATTACAGGGGCAGTTTGGACAGTGCTGGGTTCAGGAGCAATTTGGACAGTGCTGGATTGCAGGAGTAGTTTGGACAATGCTGGAATGTAGGAGCAGTTTGGACAGCACCGGATTACAGGAGCAGTTTGGACAGTGCTGGATTGTAGGAGCAGTTTGGACAGTGCAGGATTACAGGAGCAGTTTTGACAGCACTGGATTGGAGGGGCAGTTTGGACAGTGCTGGATTGCAGGAGCAGTTTGGACACTGCTGTGCTCAGGAGCAGTTTGGACAGCATCGGATTACAGGAGCAGTTTGGACAGCACCGGATTACAGGAGCAGTTTGGACAGTGCTGGATTACAGGAGCAGTGTGAATAGTGCAGGGGTCTGGAGCAGTTTGGACAGAGCAGAATTACAGGAGCAGTTTGGACAGTGCTGGATTGCAGGAGCAGTTGGGACAGCAATGGATTGCAGGAGCAGTTGGGACAGTGCTGGTTTGTAGGAGCAGTTTGGACAGTGCAGGATTACAGGAGTAGTTTCGACAGCACTGGATTGGAGGAGCAGTTTGTACAGTGCTGTATTGCAGGAGCAGTTTGGACACTGCTGTGCTCAGGAGCAGTTTGGACAGCACCGGATTACAGGAGCAGTTTGGACAGCACCGGATTACAGGAGCAGTTTGGACAGTGCTGGGTTCAGGAGCAATTTGGACAGTGCTGGATTGCAGGAGCAGTTTGGACAGCAATGGATTTCAGGAGCAGTTGGGACAGTGCTGGATTGTAGGAGCAGTTTGGAAGTGCAGGATTACAGGAGCAGTTTTGACAGCACTGGATTTGAGGAGCAATTTGTACAGTACTGGATTGCAGGAGCAGTTTGGACAGCACTGGATTGGAGGAGCAGTTTGGACAGCACTGGATTGGAGGGGCAGTTTGGAAAGCACTGGATTGCAGGAACAGTTTGGACAGGGTTGGATTGCAGGAGCAGTTTGGACAGTGCTGGGTTCTGGAGCTGATTGAACAGTGCAGGATTCTGGTGCAATTTGGACAGGGCAGGATTCTGAAGCAGTTTGTACAGTGCTGGATTACGGGAGCAGTTTGGACACTGATGGACTGCAGGAGCAGTTTGGACTGTGCAGGATTACAGGAGCAGTTAGGACAGTACTGGATTGCACGAGCAGTTTGGACAGTGCAGGATTACAGGAGCAGTTTGGACAGTGCTGGATTGCAAGAGCAGTTTGGACAATGCTGTATTGCTGGTGTAGTTTGGACAGTGCTGGACTGCAGGAGCAGTTTGGACAGTGCTGGATTGTAGGAGCAGTTTGGACGGTGCTGGATTGCTGGAGCAGTTTGTACATTCCTGGATTGCAAGACCAATTTGTACATTGCTGGGTTCTGGAGCAGTTTGAACAGTGCAGGATTACAGGAGTAGTTTGGACATTGTTGGATTACAGGAGCAGTTTGGACAGCACTGGATTACAGGAGCAGTTCGGACAGCACTGGATTGCAGGAGCAGTTTGGACAGCACTGGATTGCAGGAGCAGTTTGTACATTCCTGGATTGCAGGAGCAGTTTGGACCATGCTGGATTGTAGGAGCAGTTTGGACAGTACTGGATTGCAGGAACAGTTTGGACAGTGCTTGATTGCAGGAGCAGTTTGGACAGCACTGGATTATAGGAGCAATTTGGACAGTGCCGGATTGCAGGAGCAGTTTGGACAGTGCTGGAATGTAGGATCAGTTTGGACAGTGCAGGATTGCAGGAGCAATTTAGACAGTGCAGGATATCAGGAGAAGTTTGAAAAGTGCTGTGTTCTGGAGCAGTTTGGACAGTACTGGATTGCAGGAGCAGTTTGGACAGTGCTGGATTGCAGGAGCGCTGCTGGGTTCTGGAGCAGTTTGTACAGTGCAGGATTACAGGAACAGTTTAGACAGTGCAGGATAACAGCAGAAGTTTGAAAATTGCTGTGTTCTGGAGCAGTTTGGACAGTACTGGATTGCAGGAGCAGTTTGGACAACACTGGATTGCAGTAGCAGTTTGGACAGTGCTGAAATGCAGGAGCAGTTTGGACAGAACTGGATTGCAGGAGCAGTTTGGACAGTGCAGGATTACTGGAGCAGTTTGGACAGCACTGGATAGCAGGAGCAGTTTGGACAGCGCTGGATAGCAGAAGCAGTTTGGACAGCACTGGATAGCAAGAGCAGTTTGGACAGTGCTGGATTGTAGGAGCAGTTTGGAGAGTACTGGATTGCAGGAGCAGTTTGGAGAGTACTGGATTGCAGGAGCAGTTTGGAGAGTACTGGATTGCAGGAGCAGTTTGGACAGTGCAGGATTACAGGAGCAGTTTGGACAGCACTCGATTACAGGAGCAGTTTGGACAGGGCTGGATTGCAGGAGCAGTTGGGACAGCAATGGATTGCAGGAGCAGTTGGGACAGTGCTGGTTTGTAGGAGCAGTTTGGACAGTGCAGGATTACAGGAGTAGTTTCGACAGCACTGGATTGGAGGAGCAGTTTGTACAGTGCTGTATTGCAGGAGCAGTTTGGACACTGCTGTGCTCAGGAGCAGTTTGGACAGCACCGGATTACAGGAGCAGTTTGGACAGCACCGGATAACAGGAGCAGTTTGGACAGTGCTGGGTTCAGGAGCAATTTGGACAGTGCTGGATTGCAGGAGCAGTTTGGACAGCAATGGATTTCAGGAGCAGTTGGGACAGTGCTGGATTGTAGGAGCAGTTTGGAAGTGCAGGATTACAGGAGCAGTTTTGACAGCACTGGATTTGAGGAGCAATTTGTACAGTACTGGATTGCAGGAGCAGTTTGGACAGCACTGGATTGGAGGAGCAGTTTGGACAGCACTGGATTGGAGGGGCAGTTTGGAAAGCACTGGATTGCAGGAACAGTTTGGACAGGGTTGGATTGCAGGAGCAGTTTGGACAGTGCTGGGTTCTGGAGCTGATTGAACAGTGCAGGATTCTGGTGCAATTTGGACAGGGCAGGATTCTGAAGCAGTTTGTACAGTGCTGGATTACGGGAGCAGTTTGGACACTGATGGACTGCAGGAGCAGTTTGGACTGTGCAGGATTACAGGAGCAGTTAGGACAGTGCTGGATTGCACGAGCAGTTTGGACAGTGCAGGATTACAGGAGCAGTTTGGACAGTGCTGGATTGCAAGAGCAGTTTGGACAATGCTGTATTGCTGGTGTAGTTTGGACAGTGCTGGACTGCAGGAGCAGTTTGGACAGTGCTGGATTGTAGGAGCAGTTTGGACAGTGCTGGGTTCTGGAGCTGATTGAACAGTGCAGGATTCTGGTGCAATTTGGACAGGGCAGGATTCTGAAGCAGTTTGTACAGTGCTGGATTACGGGAGCAGTTTGGACACTGATGGACTGCAGGAGCAGTTTGGACTGTGCAGGATTACAGGAGCAGTTAGGACAGTGCTGGATTGCACGAGCAGTTTGGACAGTGCAGGATTACAGGAGCAGTTTGGACAGTGCTGGATTGCAAGAGCAGTTTGGACAATGCTGTATTGCTGGTGTAGTTTGGACAGTGCTGGACTGCAGGAGCAGTTTGGACAGTGCTGGATTGTAGGAGCAGTTTGGACGGTGCTGGATTGCTGGAGCAGTTTGTACATTCCTGGATTGCAAGACCAATTTGTACATTGCTGGGTTCTGGAGCAGTTTGAACAGTGCAGGATTACAGGAGTAGTTTGGACATTGTTGGATTACAGGAGCAGTTTGGACAGCACTGGATTACAGGAGCAGTTCGGACAGCACTGGATTGCAGGAGCAGTTTGGACAGCACTGGATTGCAGGAGCAGTTTGTACATTCCTGGATTGCATGAGCAGTTTGGACATTGATGGGTTCTGGAGCAGTTTGGACAGTGCCGGATTACAGGAGCAGTTTGCACAGTGCAGGATTACTGGCACAGTTTGGACAGCACTGGATTATAGGAGCAGTTTGGACCGTGCTGGATTGCAGGATTAGTTTGGAACGTGCTGGAATGTAGGAGCAGTTTGGACAGTGCAGGATTACAGGAGCAGTTTGAACAGTGCTGGAATGTAGGAGCAGTGTGGACAGTGCAGGATTACAGGAGCAGTTTGGTCAATGATGGATCGCAGGAGCAGTTTGTACATTCCTAGATTGCAGGAGGTGTTTGGACAGCACTGGACTGCAGGAGGTGTTTGGACAGCACTGGATTGTAGGAGCTGTTTGGACAGTGCTGGGTTCAGGAGCAGTTTGGATAGTGCAAGGTTCAGGAGCAATTTGGACAGTGCTGGATTGTAGGAACAGTTTAGACAGTTCAGGGTTACAGGAGCAGTTTGGACAGCACTGGATTGGAGGAGCAGTTTGGACAGCACTGGATTGCAGAAGAAGTTTGGACAGCACTGGACGGCAGTAGGTGTTTGTACAGCACTGGATTCTAGGAGCTGTTTGCACAGTGCTGCAATGCAGGAGGAGCTTGGACAGTACTGGACTGCAGGAACAGTTTGGACAGTGCAGAATTACAGGAGCAGTTTGGACTGCACTGGATTACAGGAGCGGTTAGGACAGTGCTGGTCTCAGTAGCTATTTGGACAATAATGGATTGGAGGAGCAGTTTGGACAGCACTGGATTGGAGGATCAGTTTGGACGGCACTGGATTGCAGGAGCAGTTTGGACAGTACTGGATTGCAGGAGCAGTTTGGACAGCACCGGATTACAGGAGCAGTTTGGACAGTGCTGGGTTCAGGAGCAGTTTGGACAGTGCAAGGTTCAGGAGCAATTTGGACAGTGCTGGATTTTAGGAGCAGTTTAGACAGTTCAGGGATACAGGAGCAGTTTGGACAGCACTGGATTGCAGGAGCAGTTTGGACAGCACTGGATTGTAGGAGATTTTGGACAGTGCAGGATTATGGGAGCAGTTTTGACAGCACTGGATTGGAGGAGCAGTTTGGACCATGCTGGATTGCAGGTGCAGTTTGGTCAGTGGTGGATTGCAGGAGCAGTTTGGACAGCACTGAATTGCAGGAGCAGTTTCGACAGTGCAGGATAACAGGAGCAGTTTGAAAAGTGTTTTGTTCTGGAGCAGTTTGAACAGTACTGAATTCCAGGAGCAATTTGTACATTCCTAGATTGCATAAGCAGTTTGGACATTGCTGGGTTTTGGAGCAGTTTGGACAGTGCAGGATTACTGGAGCACTTTGGACAATGCTGGATTACAGGAGCTGTGTGGATAGTGCAGGGTTCTGGACCAGTTTGGGCAGTGCTGAAATGCAGGAGCAGTTTGGAGTGTACGGGATTGCAGGAGCAGTTTGGACAGTGCAGGATTACAGGAGCAGTTAGGACTGCACTCGACTATAGAAGCAGTTTGTACAGGGCTGGATTGCATAAGCAGTTTGGACAGCACTCGACTACAGGAGCAGTTTGGACAGTGCTGGATTGTAGGAGCAGTTTGGACAGTGCAGGATTACAGGAGCAGTTTCGACAGCACTGGATTGCAGGAGCAGTTTGGACAGTGCTGGATTGCAGGAGCAGTTTGGACCATGCTGGATTGTAGGAGCAGTTTGGACAGTACTGGATTGCAGGAACAGTTTGGACAGTGCTGGATTGCAGGAGCAGTTTGGACACTGCTGTGTTCTGGAGCAGTTTGGACACTGCTGTGTTCTGGAGCAGTTTGGACAATGCTGGATTACAGGAGCAGTGTGGATAATGCAGGGGTCTGGAGCAGTTTGGACAGAGCAGGATTGTAGGAGCCATTTGGACAATGAATGATTGCGGGAGCAGTTTGGACAGTGCTGGATTACAGGAGCAATTTGACAGTGCAGGATTGCAGGAGCAGTTTGGACAGTGCACGGTTACAGGAGCAGTTTGGACAGCACTGGATTGCAGGAGAAGTTTGGACAGCACTGGATTGCAGGAGCAGTTTGGACAGTGCAGGAATGCAGGAGCAGTTTGGACAGTGCTGGATTACAGGAGCAGTTTGGACAGCACCGCATTACAGGAGCAGTTGGGACAGTGCTGAGTTCAGGAGCAATTTGGACAGCGCTGGATTGCAGGAGCTGTTTGGACAGCACTAGATTGGCGAAGCAGTTTGGACAGCACTGGTTTTCAGGAGCCCTTTGGAGCGTGCAGGGTTACAGGAGCAGTTTGGACATTGCAGGATTGTAGGAGCAGTTTTGACAGTGCTCGGTTGCAGGAAAAGTTTGGCAGTGCTGCGTTCTGGAGCAGTTTGGACTGTGCAGGATTACGGGAGCTGTTTGGACAGTAATCTTTCACAGGAACAGTCTGGACAGTACTGGATTACAGGAGCAGTTTGAACAGTACTGGATTACAGGACCAGTTTGGACAGTGCTGGGTTTAGGATCAATTTGGAAATTGATGGATTGCAGGAGCAGTTTGGACCGTGCTGGATTGTAGGAGCAGTTTTGACAGGGTTGGAATGCAGGAGCAGTTTGCACAGTGCTGGGTTCTGGCGCAGTTTGGACAGTGCAGGATTCTGGTGCAGTTTGGACAGTGCAGGATTCTGAAGCAGTTTGTACAGTGCTGGATTACAGGAGCAGTTTGGCCAGTGATGGACTGCAGGAGCAGTTTGGTCTGGGCAGGATTACAGGAGCAGATTGGACAATGCAGGGTTAGAGGAGCAGTTTGGAAAACACTGGAGTGGAGGACCAGTTTCAACAGCACTGGATTGGAGGACCAGTTTCAACAGCACTGGAGTGGAGGAGCAATTTGGACAGCACTGGATTGGAGGAGCAGTTTGGACAGCAATGGATTTCAAGAGCAGATTAGACAGCACTGGATTGCAGGAGAGCTTTGGACAATGCAGGGTTACAGGAGCAGTTTGGACAGTACTGGATTACAGGAGCAGTTTGGACAGGGCTGGGTTCAGGAGCAATTCGCACAGTGCTGGATTGCAGGAGCAGTTTGCACAGTGCTGGGTTTTTGAGCAGTTTGGACAGTGCAGGATTACGGGAGCAGTTTGGACTGTGCTGTGTTGTGGAGCAATTTGGACCGTGCTGGATTGCAGTAGCAGTTTGGACAGTGCTGGATTGTAGGAGCCGTTTGGACAGTGCTGGATTGCAGGAGCAGTTTGGACAGCGCTGGATTGCAGGAGCAGTTTGGACAGCGCTGGATTGCAGGAGCAGTTTGGACAGTGCAGGATTGCAGGAGCAGTTTGGACAATGCTGTGTTCTGGAGCAGATTGGACAGTACTGAATTGCAGGAGCAGTTTGGACATTCCTAGATTGCACAAGCAGTTTGGACAGTGCAGGGTTACAGGAGCAGTTTGCACAATGCTGGATTAGAGGAGCAATGTGGATAGTGCAGGGGTCTGGAGCAGTTTGGACAGAGCAGGATTACAGGAGCAGTTTGGACAATGAAGGATTACGGGAGCAGTTTGGACAGTGCTGGATTACAGGAGCAATTTGGACAGTGCAGGATTGCAGGAGCAGTTTGGACAGTGCAGTGTTACAGGAGCAGTTTGGACAGCACTGGATTGCAGGAGCAGTTTGGACAGCACTGGATTGTGGGAGAGTTTGGACAGTGCAGGATTAAGGGAAAAGTTTTGACTGCCCTGGATTGGAGGAGCAGTTTGGACCATGCTGGATTGCAGGTGCAGTTTGGACAGTGCTGGATTGCAGGAGCAGTTTGGACAGTGCTGGATTGCAGGAGCAGCTTGGACAGCACTGAATTGCAGGAGCAGTTTCGACAGTGCAGGATAACAGGAGCAGTTTGAAAAGTGTTTTGTTTTGGAGCAGTTTGAACAGTACTGAATTCCAGGAGCAGTTTGTACATTCCTAGATTGCATAAGCAGTTTGGACATTGCTGGGTTCTGGAGCAGTTTGGACAGTGCAGGATTACTGGAGCACTTTGGACAATGCTGGATTACAGGAGCAGTGTGGATAGTGCAGGGTTCTGGAGCAGTGTGGACAGTGCTGAAATGCAGTAGCAGTTTGGAGAGTATGGGATTGCAGGAGCAGTTTGGACAGCGCAGGATTACAGGAGTAGTTTGGACAGCACTCGACTACAGGAGCAGTTTGTACAGGGCTGGATTGCATAAGCAGTTTGGACAGCACTGGATTGCAGGAGCAGTTTGGACAGTGCTAGATTGTAGGAGCAGTTTGGACAGTGCAGGATTACAGGAGCAGTTTTGACAGCACAGGATTGGAGGAGCAGTTTGGACAGTGCTGGATTGCAGGAGCAGTTTGGACAGCACTGGATTGCAGGAGCAGTTTGGACAGTACTGGATTGCAGGAGCAGTTTGGACACTGCTGTGTTCTGGAGCAGTTTGGACAGTGCAGGATTACAGGAGCTGTTTGGACAGTGCAGGATTACAGGAGCAGTTTGAACTGTGCTGTGTTCTGGAGCAGTTTGGACAGTACTGAATTGCAGAAGCAGTTTTTACATTCCTAGTTTGCACAAGTAGTTTGGACATTGCTGTGTTCTGGAGCAGTTTGGACAGTGCAGGATTATAGGAGCAGTTTGGACAATGCTGGATTACAGGAGCAGTGTGGATAATGCAGGGGTCTGGAGCAGTTTGGACAGAGCAGGATTACAGGAGCAGTTTGGACAATGAAGGATTGCGGGAGCAGTTTGGACAGTGCTGGATTACAGGAGCAATTTGGACAGTGCAGGATTGCAGGAGCAGTTTGGACAGTGCAGGGTTACAGGAGCAGTTTGGACAGCACTGGATTGCAGGAGCAGTTTGGACAGCACTGGATTGCAGGAGCAGTTTGGACAGTGCAGGAATGCAGGAGCAGTTTGGATAGTGCTGGATTACAGGAGCAGTTTGGACAGCACCGCATTACAGGAGCAGTTGGGACAGTGCTGGATTCAGGATCAATTTGGACAGCGCTGGATTGCAGGAGCTGTTTGGACAGCACTGGATTGGCGGAGCAGTTTGGACAGCAATGGATTACAAGAGCAGTTTGGACAGCACTGGTTTGCAGGAGCACTTTGGAGCGTGCAGGGTTACAGGAGCAGTTTGGACAGTACTGGATTACAGGAGCAGTTTGGACAGTGCAGGATTGTAGGAGCAGTTTGGACAGTGCTCGGTTGCAGGAGCAGTTTGGCAGTGCTGTGTTCTGGAGCAGTTTGGACAGTGCAGGATTACGGGAGCTGTTTGGATAGTAATGGTTTACAGGAACAGTTTGGACAGTACTGGATTACAGGAGCAGTTTGAACAGTACTGGATTACAGGACCAGTTTGGACAGTGCTGGGTTTAGGAGCAATTTGGACAGTGATGGATTGCAGGAGCAGTTTGGACCGTGCTGGATTGTAGGAGCAGTTTTGACAGGGTTGGAATGCAGGAGCAGTTTGCACAGTGCTGGGTTCTGGAGCAGTTTGGACAGTGCAGGATTCTGGTGCAGTTTGGACAGTGCAGGATTCTGAAGCAGTTTGTACAATGCTGGATTACAGGAGCAGTTTGGCCAGTGATGGACTGCAGGAGCAGTTTGGTCTGGGCAGGATTACAGGAGCAGTTTGGACAGCGCTGGATGGTAGGAGCAGTTTGGACAGTGCAGGGTTAGAGGAGCAGTTTGGAAAGCACTGGAGTGGAGGACCAGTTTCAACAGCACTGGAGTGGAGGACCAGTTTCAACAGCACTGGAGTGGAGGAGCAGTTTGGACAGCACTGGATTGGAGGAGCAGTTTGGACAGCAATGGATTGTAAGAGCAGATTGGACAGTGCTGGGGTTTTGAGCAGTTTGGACAGTGCAGGATTACAGGAGTAGTTTGGACTGTGCTGTGTTGTGGAGCAATTTGGACAGTGCTGGCTTGCAGTAGCAGTTTGGACAGTGCTGGATTACAGGAGCAGTTTGGACAGTGCAGGTTTACAGGAGCAGTTTCGACAGCATTGGATTGGAGGAGCAGTTTGGACAGTGCTGGATTGCAGGAGCAGTTTGGACAGTGCTGGATTGCAGGAGCAGTTTGGACAGCGCTGGATTGCAGGAGCAGTTTGGACAGTGCAGGATTGCAGGAGCAGTTTGGACAATGCTGTGTTCTGGAGCAGATTGGACAGTACTGAATTGCAGGAGTAGTTTGGACATTCCTAGATTGCACAAGCAGTTTGGACAGTGCAGGGTTACAGGAGCAGTTTGCACAATGCTGGATTAGAAGAGCAATGTGGATAGTGCAGGGGTCTGGAGCAGTTTGGACAGAGCAGGATTACAGGAGCAGTTTGGACAATGAATGATTGCGGGAGCAGTTTGAACAGTGCAGGGTTACAGGAGCAGTTTGGACAGCACTGGATTGCAGGAGCAGTTTGGACAGCACTGGATTGTAGGAGAGTTTGGACAGTGCAGGATTATGGGAGCAGTTTTGACAGCACTGGATTGGAGGAGCAGTTTGGACCATGCTGGATTGCAGGTGCAGTTTGGACAGTGCTGGATTGCAGGAGCAGTTTGGACAGTGCTGGATTGCAGCAGCAGCTTGGACAGCACTGAATTGCAGGAGCTTTTTCGACATTGCAGGATAACAGGAGCAGTTTGAAAAGTGTTTTGTTCTGGAGCAGTTTGGACAGTACTGGATTCCAGGAGCAGTTTGTACATTCCTAGATTACATAAGCAGTTTGGACATTGCTGTGTTCTGGAGCAGTTTGGACAGTGCAGGATTACAGGAGCACTTTGGACAATGCTGGATTACAGGAGCAGTGTGGATAGTGCAGGGTTCTGGAGCAGTTTGGACAGTGCTGAAATGCAGGAGCTGTTTGGAGAGTACGGGATTGCAGGAGCAGTTTGGACAGCGCAGGATTACAGGAGCAGTTTGAACTGTGCTGTGTTCTGGAGCAGTTTGGACAGTACTGATTTGCAGAAGCAGTTTTTACATTCCTAGTTTGCACAAGTAGTTTGGACATTGCTGGGTTCTGGAGCAGTTTGGACAGTGCAGGATTGTAGGAGCAGTTTGGACAATGCTGGATTACAGGAGCAGTGTGGATAATGCAGGGGTCTGGAGCAGTTTGGACAGAGCAGGATTACAGGAGCAGTTTGGACAATGAAGGATTGCGGGAGCAGTTTGGACAGTGCTGGATTACAGGAGCAATTTGGACAGTGCAGGATTGCAGGAGCAGTTTGGACAGTGCAGGGTTACAGGAGCAGTTTGGACAGCACTGGATTGCAGGAGCAGTTTGGACAACACTGGATTGTAGGAGAGTTTGGACAGTGCAGGATTATGGGAGCAGTTTTGACAGCACTGGATTGGAGGAGCAGTTTGGACCATGCTGGATTGCAGGTGCAGTTTGGACAGTGCTGTATTGCAGGAGCAGTTTGGACAGTGCTGGATTGCAGGAGCAGCTTGGACAGCACTGAATTGCAGGAGCTGTTTCGACATTGCAGGATAACAGGAGCAGTTTGAAAAGTGTTTTGTTTTGGAGCAGTTTGGACAGTACTGGATTCCAGGAGCAGTTTGTACATTCCTAGATTGCATAAGCAGTTTGGACATTGCTGTGTTCTGGAGCAGTTTGGACAGTGCAGGATTACAGGAGCACTTTGGACAATGCTGGATTACCGGAGCAGTGTGGATAGTGCAGCGTTCTGGAGCAGTTTGGACAGTGCTGAAATGCAGGAGCAGTTTGGAGAGTACGGGATTGCAGGAGCAGTTTGGACAGCGCAGGATTACAGGAGCAGTTTGGACAGCACTCGACTACAGGAGCAGTTTGTACAGGGCTGGATTGCATAAGCAGTTTGGACAGCACTGGATTGCAGGAGCAGTTTGGACAGTGCTGGATTGTAGGAGCAGTTTGGACAGTGCAGGATTACAGGAGCAGTTTCGACAGCACAGGATTGGAGGAGCAGTTTGGACACTGCTGTGTTCTGGAGCAGTTTGGACACTGCTGTGTTCTGGAGCAGTTTGGACAGTGCAGGATTACAGGAGCTGTTTGGACAGTGCAGGATTGCAGGAGCAGTTTGAACTGTGCTGTGTTCTGGAGCAGTTTAGACAGTACTGAATTGCAGAAGCAGTTTTTACATTCCTCGTTTGCACAAGTAGTTTGGACATTGCTGGGTTCTGGAGCAGTTTGGACAGTGCAGGATTACAGGAGTAGTTTGGACATTGTTGGATTACAGGAGCAGTTTGGACATTGATGGATTACAGGAGCAGTGTGGATAATGCAGGGGTCTGGAGCAGTTTGGACAGAGCAGGATTACAGGAGCAGTTTGGACAGCACTGGATTACAGGAGCAGTTTGGACAGCACTGGATTGCAGTAGCAGTTTGGACATTGCTGGATTGCAGGAGCAGTTTGGACAGCACTCGACTACAGGAGCAGTTTGTACAGGGCTGGATTGCATAAGCAGTTTGGACAGCACTGGATTGCAGGAGCAGTTTGGACAGTGCTGGATTGTAGGAGCAGTTTGGACAGTGCAGGATTGGAGGAGCAGTTTGGACAGTGCTGGATTGTAGGAGCAGTTTGGACAGTGCAGGATTGGAGGAGCAGTTTGGACAGTGCTGGATTGTAGGAGCAGTTTGGACCATGCTGGATTGTAGGAGCAGTTTGGACAGCACTGGATTGCAGGAGCAGTTTGGACAGTGCTGGATTGCAGGAGCAGTTTGGACACTGCTGTGTTCTGGAGCAGTTTGGACACTGCTGTGTTCTGGAGCAGTTTGGACAGTGCAGGTTTACAGGAGCTGTTTGGACAGTGCAGGATTACAGGAGCAGTTTGAACTGTGCTGTGTTCTGGAGCAGTTTGGACAGTACTGAATTGCAGAAGCAGTTTTTACATTCCTAGTTTGCACAAGTAGTTTGGACATTGCTGGGTTCTGGAGCAGTTTGGACAGTGCAGGTTTTCAGGAGCTGTTTGAACAGTGCAGGATTACAGGAGCAGTTTGAACTGTGCTGTGTTCTGGAGCAGTTTGGACAGTACTGAATTGCAGAAGCAGTTTTTACATTCCTAGTTTGCACAAGTAGTTTGGACATTGCTGGGTTCTGGAGCAGTTTGGACAGTGCAGGATTATAGGAGCAGTTTGGACAATGCTGGATTACAGGAGCAGTGTGGATAATGCAGGGGTCTGGAGCAGTTTGGACAGAGCAGGATTACAGGAGCAGTTTGGACAATGAAGGATTGCGGGAGCAGTTTGGACAGTGCTGGATTACAGGAGCAATTTGGACAGTGCAGGATTGCAGGAGCAGTTTGGACAGTGCAGGGTTACAGGAGCAGTTTGGACAGCACTGGATTGCAGGAGCAGTTTGGACAGTGCAGGAATGCAGGAGCAGTTTGGACAGTGCTGGATTACAGGAGCAGTTTGGACAGCACCGCATTACAGGAGCAGTTGGGACAGTGCTAGGTTCAGGGGCAATTTGGACAGCGCTGTATTGCAGGAGCTGTTTGGACAGCACTAGATTGGCGGAGCAGTTTGGACAGCAATGGATTGCAGGAGCACTTTGTAGCGTGCAGGGTTACAGGAGCAGTTTGGACAGTGCAGGATTGTAGGAGCAGTTTTGACAGTGCTCGGTTGCAGGAGCAGTTTGGCAGTGCTGCGTTCTGGAGCAGTTTGGACAGTGCAGGATTACGGGAGCTGTTTGGATAGTAATGGTTTACAGGAGCAGTTTGGATAGTACTGGATTACAGGAGCAGTTTGAACAGTACTGGATTACAGGACCAGTTTGGACAGTGCTGGGTTTAGGAGCAATTTGGACAGTGCTGGATTGTAGGAGCAGTTTGGACCTTGCAGGGTTACAGGAGCAGTTTGGACAGCACTGGATTGGAGGAGCAGTTTGGACAGCACTTTATTGGAGGAGCAGTTTGGACAGCAGTGGATTGCAGGTGCAGTTTGGACAGCACTGGATTGCAGGAGCTCTTTGGACAGTGCAGTGTTACAGGAGCAATTTGGACATTACTGGACTACAGGAGCAGTTTGGACGGTGGAGGATTGTAGGAGCAGTTTTGACAGTGCTCGATTGCAGGAGCGGTTTGGCAGTGCTGGGTTCTGGAGCAGTTTGGACAGTGCAGGATCATGGGAGCAGTTTGGACAGTGATGGATTGAAGGAGCAGTTTGGACTGTGCTGGATTGCAGGAGCAGTTTGGACAGTGCAGGATTACAGGAGCAGTTTGGACAGCACTGGATGACAGGAGCAGTTTGGACAGAACTGGATTACAGGAGCCATTTGGACAGAACTGGATTACAGGAGCAGTTTGGACAGTGCTGGGTTTAGGAGCAATTTGGACAGTAATGGATTGCAGGAGCAGTTTAGACCGTGCTGGATTGTAGGAGCAGTTTTGACAGGGTTGAATTGCAGGAGCAGTTTGGACAGTGCTGGATTGCAGGAGCAGTTTGGACAGGGTTGGATTGCAGGAGCAGTTTGGACAGTGCTGAGTTGTGGAGCAGTGTGGACAGTGCAAGATTCTGGTGCAGTTTGGACAGTGCAGGATTACAGGAGCAGTTTGGACATTGCAGGATTGCAGGAGAGATTGTACAATGATGAATTGCAGGAGCAGTTTGGACACTGCTGGTTTGCAAGAGCAGTTTGGACAGTGCAGGATTACAGCAGCTGTTTGGACAATAATGGATTGCAGGAACAGTTTGGACAGTGCTGGATTGCAAGAGCTGTTTGGACAGTGCTGTATTGCTCCTGTAGTTTGGACAGTGCTGGACTGCAGGAGCAGTTTGGACAGTGCTGGATTGTAGGAGCAGTTTGGACAGCGCTGGCTTGCCGGAGCAGTTTGTACATTTCTGGATTGCAAGACCAGTTTGGACATTGCTGGGTTCTGGAGCAGTTTGTACAATGCAGGATTACAGGAGCAGTTTGGACAGTGCAGGAATACAGCAGTAGTTTGGACATTGCTGGATTACAGGAGCAGTTTGGACAGCACTGGATGACAGGAGCAGTTTGGACAGAACTGGATTACAGGAGCCATTTGGACAGAACTGGATTACAGGAGCAGTTTGGACAGTGCTGGGTTTAGGAGCAATTTGGACAGTAATGGATTGCAGGAGCAGTTTAGACCGTGCTGGATTGTAGGAGCAGTTTTGACAGGGTTGAATTGCAGGAGCAGTTTGGACAGTGCTGGATTGCAGGAGCAGTTTGGACAGGGTTGGATTGCAGGAGCAGTTTGGACAGTGCTGGGTTCTGGAGCAGTGTGGACAGTGCAAGATTCTGGTGCAGTTTGGACAGTGCAGGATTACAGGATCAGTTTGGACATTGCAGGATTGCAGGAGCAGATTGTACAATGATGAATTGCAGGAGCAGTTTGGACACTGCTGGTTTGCAAGAGCAGTTTGGACAGTGCAGGATTACAGCAGCTGTTTGGACAATAATGGATTGCAGGAACAGTTTGGACAGTGCTGGATTGCAAGAGCTGTTTGGACAGTGCTGTATTGCTCCTGTAGTTTGGACAGTGCTGGACTGCAGGAGCAGTTTGGACAGTGCTGGATTGTAGGAGCAGTTTGGACAGCGCTGGCTTGCTGGAGCAGTTTGTACATTTCTGGATTGCAAGACCAGTTTGGACATTGCTGGGTTCTGGAGCAGTTTGTACAATGCAGGATTACAGGAGCAGTTTGGACAGTGCAGGAATACAGCAGTAGTTTGGACATTGCTGGATTACAGGAGCAGTTTGGACAGCACTGGATTACAGAATCAGTTTGGACAGCACTGGATTGCAGTAGCAGTTTGGACAGCACTGGATTGCAGGAGCAGTTTGTACATTCCTGGATTGCATAAGCAGTATGGACATTGATGTTTTCTGGAGCAGTTTGGACAATGTAGTCTTACAGGTGAAGTTCGGATAGTGCTGGATTACAGGAGCAGTTTGGACAGTGCTGAATTACAGGAGCAGTTTCGACAGTGCTGGAACACTGGCACAGTTTGGACAGTGCAGTATTGCAGAAGAAGTTTCGAGAGCACTATACTGCAGGCGATGTTTGGACAGCATTGGATTGCAGGAGCAGTTTGCACAGTGCTGCAATGCAGGAGATGTTTGGACAGTACTGGATTGCAGGAGCAGTTTGGACAGTGCAGAATTACAGTAGCAGTTTGGACAGCACTGAATTACAGGAGCAGTTTCGACAGTGCTGTGTTCAGGATCAATTTGGACAGTGCTGGATTGCAGGAGTAGTTTGGACAGTGCAGGATTACAGGAGCAGTTTGTACAGCACTGGATTGAAGGAGCAGTTTGTACAGCACTGGATTGGAGGGGCAGTTTGGACAGCATTGGATTGCAGGAGCAGTTTGGATAACCCTGGATTGCAGGAGCAGTTTGGACAGCACTGAATTGGAGGGGCAGTTTGGACAGCACTGGTTTGCAGGAGCAGTTTGGACAGTGCAGGATTACAGGAGCAGTCTGGACCATGCTGGGTTCAGCAGCAATTTGGACAGTGCTGGATTACAGGAGCAGTTTGGACAGTGCTGGATTGCAGGAGCTGTTTGGACAGTGCAGGATTCTGGTGCAGTTTGGATAGTGCAGGAATCTGGAGCAGTTTGTACAGTGTTGGATTACAGGAGCAGTTTGGACAATGATGGATTGCAGGAGCAGTTTGGACAGTGCTGGGTTGGAAGAGCAGTTTGGACAGTGCAGGATTACAGCAGCAGTTTGGACAGTGATGGATTGCAGGAGCAGTTTGGACACTGTTGGGTTCGGGAGCAGTTTGGACAGTGCAGGAATACAGGAGCAGTTTGGACAGTGCAGCATAACAGGAGCAGTTTGAACAGTGCTGTTTTCTGGAGCAGTTTGGACAATACTGAATTGCAGGAGCAGTTTGTACATTCCTAGATTGAATAAGCAGTTTGGAACGTACTGGATTGCAGGAGTAGTTTGGACAGCACCGGATTACAGGAGCAGTTTGGATAGCACCGGATTACAGGAACACTTTGGACAGTGCTGGGTTCAGGAGCAATTTGAATAGTGCTGGATTGTAGGAGCAGTTTGGACCTTGCAGGGTTACAGGAGCAGTTTGGACAGCACTGGATTGGAGGAGCAGTTTGGACAGCACTTTATTGGAGGAGCAGTTTGGACAGTAGTGGATTGCAGGAGCAGTTTAGACAGCACTGGATTGCAGGAGCTCTTTGGACAGTGCAGGGTTACAGGAGCAATTTGGACATTACTGGACTACAGGAGCAGTTTGGACAGTGGAGGATTGTAGGAGCAGTTTTGACAGTGCTCGATTGCAGAAGCAGTTTGGCAGTGCTGGGTTCTGGAGCAGTTTGGACAGTGCAGGATTACGGGAGCAGTTTGGACAGTGATGGATTGAAGGAGCAGTTTGGACTGTGCTGGAATGCAGGAGCAGTTTGGACAGTGCAGGATTACAGGAGCAGTTTGGACAGCACTGGATGACAGGAGCAGTTTGGACAGAACTGGATTACAGGAGCCATTTGGATAGAACTGGATTACAGGAGCAATTTGGACAGTGCTGGGTTTAGGAGCAATTTGGACAGTGATGGATTGCAGGAGCAGTTTAGGCCGTGCTGGATTGTAGGAGCAGTTTTGACAGGGATGGATTTCAGGAGCAGTTTGGACAGTGCTGGATTGCAGGAGCAGTTTGGACAGGGTTGGATTGCAGGAGCAGTTTGGACAGTGCTGGATTGCAGGAGCAGTTTGGACAGTGCTGGATTGCAGGAGCTGTTTGGACAGTGCAGGATTCTGGTGCAGTTTGGATAGTGCAGGAATCTGGAGCAGTTTGTACAGTGTTGGATTACAGGAGCAGTTTGGACAATGATGGATTGTAGGAGCAGTTTGGACAGTGCTGGATTGGAAGAGCAGTTTGGACAGTGCAGGATTACAGCAGCAGTTTGGACAGTGATGGATTACAGGAGCAGTTTGGACACTGCTGGGTTCGGGAGCAGTTTGGACAGTGCAGGATTACAGGAGCAGTTTGGACAGTGCAGCATAACAGGAGCAGTTTGAACAGTGCTGTGTTCTGGAGCAGTTTGGACAATACTGAATTGCAGGAGCAGTTTGTACATTCCTAGATTGAATAAGCAGTTTGGAAAGTACTGGATTGCAGGAGTAGTTTGGACAGCACCGGATTACAGGAGCAGTTTGGATAGCACCGGATTACAGGAACACTTTGGACAGTGCTGGGTTCAGGAGCAATTTGGACAGTGCTGGATTGTAGGAGCAGTTTGGACCTTGCAGGGTTACAGGAGCAGTTTGGACAGCACTGGATTGGAGGAGCAGTTTGGACAGCACTTTATTGGAGGAGCAGTTTGGACATTAGTGGATTGCAGGAACAGTTTGGACAGCACTGGATTGCAGGAGCTATTTAGACAGTGCAGGGTTACAGGAGCAATTTGGACATTACTGGACTACAGGAGCAGTTTGGACAGTGGAGGATTGTAGGAGCAGTTCTGACAGTGCTCGATTGCAGGAGCAGTTTGGCAGTGCTGGGTTCTGGAGCAGTTTGGACAGTGCAGGATTACGGGAGCAGTTTGGACAGTGATGGATTGAAGGAGCAGTTTGGACAGTGCTGGATTGCAGGAGCAGTTTGGACAGTGCAGGAGTACAGGAGCAGTTTGGACAGCACTGGATGACAGGAGCAGTTTGGACAGAACTGGATTACAGGAGACATTTGGACAGAACTGGATTACAGGAGCAGTTTGGACAGTGCTGGGTTTAGGAGCAATTTGGACAGTGATGGATTGCAGGAGCAGTTTTGAAAGGGTTGGATTGCAGGAGCTGTTTGGACAGTGCTGGATTGCAGGAGCAGTTTGGACAGGGTTGGATTCCAGGAGCAGTTTGGACAGTGCTGGGTTGTGGAGCAGTGTGGACAGTGCAAGATTCTGGTGCAGTTTGGACAGTGCAGGATTACAGGGGCAGTTTGGACAGTGCTGGATAGCAGGAGCAGTTTGGACATTGCAGGATTGCAGGAGCAGTTTGTACAATGATGAATTGCAGGAGCAGTTTGGACACTGCTGGTTTGCAAGAGAAGTTTGGACAGTGCAGGATTACAGGAGCTGTTTAGACAATAATTTATTGCAGGAACAGTTTGGACAGTGCTGGATTGCAAGAGCTGTTTGGACAGTGCTGTATTGCCCCTGTAGTTTGGACAGTGCTGGACTGCAGGAGCAGTTTGGACAGTGCTGGTTTGTAGGAGCAGTTTGGACAGCGCTGGCTTGCCGGAGCAGTTTGTACATTGCTGGATTGCAAGACCAGTTTGGACATTGCTGGGCTCTGGAGCAGTTTGGACAGTGCATGATTACAGCAGTAGTTTGGACATTGCTGGATTGCAGGAGCAGTTTGGACAGCACTGGATTACAGGAGCAGTTTGGACAGCACTGGATTGCAGTAGCAGTTTGGACAGCACTGGATTGCAGTAGCAGTTTGTACATTCCTGGATTGCATAAGCAGTATGGACATTGATGTTTTCTGGAGCAGTTTGGACAATGCAGGCTTACAGGTGCAGTTTGGACAGTGCTGGATTACAGGAGCAGTTTGGACAGTGCTGAATTACAGGAGCAGTTTCGACAGTGCTGGAACACTGGCACAGTTTGGACAGTGCAGTATTGCAGAAGAAGTTTCGAGAGCACTATACTGCAGGCGATGTTTGGACAGCATTGGATTGCAGGAGCAGTTTGCACAGTGCTGCAATGCAGGAGATGTTTGGACAGTACTGGATTGCAGGAGCAGTTTGGACAGTGCAGAATTACAGGAGCAGTTTGGACAGCACTGAATCACAGGAGCAGTTTGGACAGTGATGGGTTCAGGATCAATTTGGACAGTGCTGGATTGCAGGAGTAGTTTGGACAGTGCAGGATTACAGGAGCAGTTTGTACAGCACTGGATTGGAGGAGCAGTTTGTACAGCACTGGATTGGAGGGACAGTTTGGACAGCACTGGATTGCAGGAGCGGTTTGGATAACCCTGGATTGCAGGAGCAGTTTGGACAGAACTGGATTACAGGAGCAGTTTGGACCATGCTGGTTTCAGGAGCAATATGGACAGAACTGGATTGCAGGAGCAGTTTGGACTGTGCTGGATTGTAGGAGCAGTTTGTAGATTCCTAGATTGCATAAGCAGTTTGGACAGTGCTGGATTGCAGGAGAACTTTGGACAGCACTGGATTATAGGAGCAGTTTGGACAGTGCTGGGTTCAGGAGCAATTTGGACATTGATGGATTGCAGGATTAGTTTGGACAGTGCTGGAATGTAGGAGCAGTATGGACAGTGCAGGATTACAGGAGCAGTTTGGACAATGATGGATTGCAAGAGCAGTTTGGACAGTGCTGGATCACTGGCGCAGTTTGGACAGTGCAGGACTGCCACGGCAGTTTGGACATTGCAGGATTACCGGAGAGGTTTTGACAGCACTGGATTGCAGGAGCAGTTTGGACAGCACTGGAATGTAGGTGCAATGTGGACAGTGCAGGATTACAGGAGTAGTTTGGACAGTGCAGGATAACAGGAACAGTTTGAACAGTGCTGTGTTCTGGAGCAGTTTGGACAGTGCTGGATTGCAGGAGCAGTTTGGACAGCACCGGATTATAGGAGCAGTTTGGATAGCACTGGATTGCAGGAACAGTTTGGACAGTGCTGGATTGTAGAAGCAGTTTGGACAGTGCAGGGTTACAGGAGCAGTTTGGGCAGCACTGGATTGGAGGAGCTGCTTGGACAGCACTGGATTGGAGGAGCAGTTTGGACAGCACTGGATTGGAGGAGCAGTTTGGACAGTGCTGGAATGTAGGAGCAGTTTGGACAGTGCAGGATTACAGGAGCAGTTTGGAGAGTGCAGGATTGCAGGAGCAGTTTGGACAGCACTGGATTGGAGGAGCAGTTTGGACAGCACTGGATTGGAGGAGCTGCTTGGACAGTATTGGATTGCAGGAGCAGTTTGGAGAGCACTGGATTGTAGGAGCAGTTTGGACCGTGCTGGATTGCAGGATTAGTTTGGACAGTGCTGGATTGCAGGAGTAATTTGGAGAGTGCTGGATTGCAGTAGCAGTTTGGACAGTGCAGGATTACAGGAGCAGTTTCGACAGTGCTGGAACACTGGCACAGTTTGGACAGTGCAGTATTGCAGAAGAAGTTTCGAGAGCACTATACTGCAGGCGATGTTTGGACAGCATTGGATTGCAGGAGCAGTTTGCACAGTGCTGCAATGCAGGAGATGTTTGGACAGTACTGGATTGCAGGAGCAGTTTGGACAGTGCAGAATTACAGGAGCAGTTTGGACAGCACTGAATCACAGGAGCAGTTTGGACAGTGATGGGTTCAGGATCAATTTGGACAGTGCTGGATTGCAGGAGTAGTTTGGACAGTGCAGGATTACAGGAGCAGTTTGTACAGCACTGGATTGGAGGAGCAGTTTGTACAGCACTGGATTGGAGGGACAGTTTGGACAGCACTGGATTGCAGGAGCGGTTTGGATAACCCTGGATTGCAGGAGCAGTTTGGACAGAACTGGATTACAGGAGCAGTTTGGACCATGCTGGTTTCAGGAGCAATATGGACAGAACTGGATTGCAGGAGCAGTTTGGACTGTGCTGGATTGTAGGAGCAGTTTGTAGATTCCTAGATTGCATAAGCAGTTTGGACAGTGCTGGATTGCAGGAGAACTTTGGACAGCACTGGATTATAGGAGCAGTTTGGACAGTGCTGGGTTCAGGAGCAATTTGGACATTGATGGATTGCAGGATTAGTTTGGACAGTGCTGGAATGTAGGAGCAGTATGGACAGTGCAGGATTACAGGAGCAGTTTGGACAATGATGGATTGCAAGAGCAGTTTGGACAGTGCTGGATCACTGGCGCAGTTTGGACAGTGCAGGACTGCCACGGCAGTTTGGACATTGCAGGATTACCGGAGAGGTTTTGACAGCACTGGATTGCAGGAGCAGTTTGGACAGCACTGGAATGTAGGTTCAATGTGGACAGTGCAGGATTACAGGAGTAGTTTGGACAGTGCAGGATAACAGGAACAGTTTGAACAGTGCTGTGTTCTGGAGCAGTTTGGACAGTGCTGGATTGCTGGAGCAGTTTGGGCAGCACCGGATTATAGGAGCAGTTTGGATAGCACTGGATTGCAGGAACAGTTTGGACAGTGCTGGATTGTAGAAGCAGTTTGGACAGTGCAGGGTTACAGGAGCAGTTTGGGCAGCACTGGATTGGAGGAGCTGCTTGGACAGCACTGGATTGGAGGAGCAGTTTGGACAGCACTGGATTGGAGGAGCAGTTTGGACAGTGCTGGAATGTAGGAGCAGTTTGGACAGTGCAGGATTACAGGAGCAGTTTGGAGAGTGCAGGATTGCAGGAGCAGTTTGGACAGCACTGGATTGGAGGAGCAGTTTGGACAGCACTGGATTGGAGGAGCTGCTTGGACAGTATTGGATTGCAGGAGCAGTTTGGAGAGCACTGGATTGTAGGAGCAGTTTGGACCGTGCTGGATTGCAGGATTAGTTTGGACAGTGCTGGATTGCAGGAGTAATTTGGAGAGTGCTGGAATGTAGGTGCACTTTGAATGTGCTGGATTACAGGAGCAGTTTGGACAGTGCTGGGTTCAGGAGCAATTTGGACAGTGCTGGATTGCAGGAGCAGTTTGAACAGCAATGGATTGTAGCACGAGTTTGGACAGCACTGGATTGTAGGAGCAGTTTGGACAGTGCAGGATTACGGGAGCAGTTTTGACAGCACTGGATTGGAGGAGCAGTTTCGACAGTGCAGGATAACTGGAGCAACTTGAACAGCGTTTTGTTCTGGAGCCGTTTGGACAGTACTGAATTCCAGGAGCTGTTTGTACATTCCTAGATTGCATAAGCAGTTTGGACATTGCTGGGTTCTGGAGCAGTTTGGACCGTGCTGGATTGCAGGATTAGATTGGACAGTGCTGGATTGCAGGAGTAGTTTGGACAGTGCTGGATTGCAGGAGCAGTTTGGACAGTGCAGGATTACAGGAGCAGTTTGGACAATGATGGATTGCAAGAGCAGTTTGGACAGTGCTGGATTGTAGGAGCAGGTTTGAAAGTGCTGGATTGCAGGAGCAGTTTGGACAGTGCTGTGTTCTTGAGCAGTTTGGACAGTGCAGGATTACGGGAGCTGTTTGGACAGTAATGGATTACAGGAGCAGTTTGGACAGTGCTGGGTTGCAGGAGAAGTTTGGACAGTGCTGGGTTCTGGAGCAGTTTGGACAGTGCTGGATTGCAGGAGCAGTTTGGACAGCGCTGGATTGTAGGAGCAGTTTGGACAGTGCTGGGTTCTGGAGCAGTTTGGACAGTGCTGCTTTATGGGAGCTGTTTGGACAGTGCTGTGTTCAGGGGCTATTTAGACAGTGCTGGATTGCAGGAGCAGTTTGGACAGTGCAGGCTTACAGGAGCAATTTGGACAGCACTGGATAGCAGGAGCAGTTTGGACAGTGCTGGATTTCAGGAGCAGTTTGGACAGTGCTGGATTGCAGGAGCAGTTTGGACAGTACTGGATTGCAGGAGCAGTTTGGACAGTGCAGGATTGCAGGAGCTGTTTGGACTGCACTGGATAGCAGGAGCAGTTTGGACAGTGCTGGATTGTAGGAGCAGTTTGGACAGTGCTGGATTGGAGGAGCAGTTTGGACAGTGCTGGATTGCAGGTGCATTTTGGACAGTGCTGGATTGCAGGAGCAGTTTGGACAGTGCTGGATTGCAGAAGCCGTTTGGACATTGCGGGATTGCAGGAGCAGTTTGGACAGTACTGGATTGCAGGAGAAGTTTGGACAGTGCAGGATAACAGGAACAGTTTGAACAGTGCTGTGTTCTGGAGCAGTTTGGACAGTACTGAATTGCAGGAGCAGTTTGTACATTCCTAGATTGCACAAGTAGTTTGGACATTGCTGGGTTCTGGAGCAGTTTGGACAGTGCAGGATTGCAGGAGCTGTTTGGACTGCACTGGATAGCAGGAGCAGTTTGGACAGTGCTGGATTGTAGGAGCAGTTTGGACAGTGCTGGATTGGAGGAGCAGTTTGGACAGTGCTGGATTGCAGGTGCATTTTGGACAGTGCTGGATTGCAGGAGCAGTTTGGACAGTGCTGGATTGCAGGAGCCGTTTGGACATTGCGGGATTGCAGGAGCAGTTTGGACAGTACTGGATTGCAGGAGAAGTTTGGACAGTGCAGGATAACAGGAACAGTTTGAACAGTGCTGTGTTCTGGAGCAGTTTGGACAGTACTGAATTGCAGGAGCAGTTTGTACATTCCTAGATTGCACAAGTAGTTTGGACATTGCTGGGTTCTGGAGCAGTTTGGACAGTGCAGGATTACAGGAGCAGTTTGGACAATGCTGGATTACAGGAGCAGTGTGGATAGTGCAAGGGTCTGGAGCAGTTTGGACAGAGCAGGATTACAGGAGCAGTTTGGACAATGAAGGATTGCAGGAGCAGTTTGGACTGTGCTGGATTACAGGAGCAAGTTGGACAGTGCAGGATTGCAGAAGCAGTTTGGACAGCACTGGATTGCAGGAGCAGTTTGGACAGCACTGGATTGCAGGAGCAGTTTGGACAGCACTGAATTGCAGGAGCAGTTTGGACAGCACTGGATTGCAGGAGCAGTTTGGACAGTGCAGGAATGCAGGCGCACTTTGAATGTGCTGGATTACAGGAGCAGTTTGGACAGTGCTGGGTTCAGGAGCAATTTGGACAGTGCTGGATTGCAGGAGCAGTTTGAACAGCAATGGATTGTAGCACGAGTTTGGACAGCACTGGATTGTAGGAGCAATTTGGACAGTGCAGGATTACGGGAGCAGTTTTGACAGCACTGTATTGGAGGAGCAATTTCGACAGTGCAGGATAACAGGAGCAACTTGAACAGCGTTTTGTTCTGGAGCCGTTTGGACAGTACTGAATTCCAGGAGCTGTTTGTACATTCCTAGATTGCATAAGCAGTTTGGACATTGCTGGGTTCTGGAGCAGTTTGGACAGTGCTGGATTGCAGGATTATTTTGGACAGTGCTGGATTGCAGGAGTAGTTTGGACAGTGCTGGATTGCAGGAGCAGTTTGGACAGTGCAGGATTACAGGAGCAGTTTGGACAATGATGGATTGCAAGAGCAGTTTGGACAGTGCTGGATCACTGGCACAGTTTGGACAGTGCTGGATTGCAGGAACAGTTTGAACAGTGCTGTGCTCTGGAGCAGTTTGGACAGTACTGGATTGCAGGAGAAGTTTGTACATTCCTAGATTGCATAAGCAGTTTGGATAGCGCTGGATTGCAGGAGCATTTTGGACAGCACCGGATTACAGTAGCAGTTTGGACAGTGCTCGGTTCAGGAGCAGTTTGGACAGTGCAAGGTTCAGGGGCAATTTGGACAGTGCTGGATTGTAGGAGCAGTTTAGACAGTTCAGGGTTACAGGAGCAGTTTGGACAGCACTGGATGGGAGGAGCAGTTTGGACAGCACTGGATTGCAGGAGCAGTTTGGACAGTGCTGTGTTCTGGAGCAGTTTGGACAGTGCAGGATTACGGGAGCTGTTTGGACAGTAATGGATTACAGGAGCATTTTGGACAGTGCTGGATTGCAGGAGCAGTTTGGACAGCGCTGGATTGTAGGAGCAGTTTGGACAGTGCTGGGTTCTGGAGCAGTTTGGACAGTGCTGCTTTACGGGAGCTGTTTGGACAGTGCTGTGTTCAGGGGCTATTTAGACAGTGCTGGATTGCAGGAGCAGTTTGGACAGTGCAGGCTTACAGGAGCAATTTGGACAGCACTGGATAGCAGGATCAGTTTGGACAGTGCTGTATTGCAGGAGCAGTTGAGACAGTTCAGGGTTACAGGAGCATTTTGGACAGCACTGGATGGGAGGAGCGGTTTGGACAGTGCAGGATTACAGGAGCTGTTTGGACTTTGCTGGATTGCAGGAGCAGTTTGGACAGTACTGGATTGCAGGAGCAGTTTGGACAGTGCAGGATTACAGGAGCAATTTGGACAGCACTGGATAGCAGGAGCATTTTGGACAGTGCTGGATTGCAGGAGCTGTTTGGACTGCACTGGATAGCAGGAGCAGTTTGGACAGTGCTGGATTGTAGGAGCAGTTTGGACAGTGCTGGATTGGAGGAGCAGTTTGGACAGTGCTGGATTTCAGGTGCATTTTGGACAGTGCTGGATTGCAGGAGCAGTTTGGACAGTGCTGGATTGCAGGAGCAGTTTGGACAGTGCGGGATTGCAGGAGCAGTTTGGACAGTACTGGATTGCAGGAGCAGTTTGGACAGTGCAGGATAACAGGACAGTTTGAACAGTGCTGTGTTCTGGAGCAGTTTGGACAGTACTGAATTGCAGGAGCAGTTTGTACATTCCTAGATTGCACAAGTAGTTTGGACATTGCTGGGTTCTGGAGCAGTTTGGACATTGCAGGATTACAGGAGCAGTTTGGACAATGCTGGATTACAGGAGCAGTGTGGATAGTGCAGGGGTCTGGAGCAGTTTGGACAATGCTGGATTACAGGAGCAGTTTGGACAATGAAGGATTGCAGGAGCAGTTTGGACAGTGCTGGATTACAGGAGCAAGTTGGACAGTGCAGGATTGCAGGAGCATTGTGGACAGCACTGGATTGCAGGAGCAGTTTGGACAGCACTGGATTGCAGGAGCAGTTTGGACAGCACTGGATTGCAGGAGGAGTTTGGACAGTGCAGGAATTCAGGAGCACTTTGAATGTGCTGGATTACAGGAGCAGTTTGGACAGTGCTGGGTTCAGGAGCAATTTGGACAGTGCTGGATTGCAGGATTAGTTTGAACAGCAATGGATTGTAGCACGAGTTTGGATAGCACTGGATTGTAGGAGCAGTTTGGACAGTGCAGGATTACGGGAGCAGTTTTGACAGCACTGGATTGGAGGAGCATTTTGGACAGTGCTGGATTGCAGGTGCAATTCGGACAGTGCTGGATTGCAGGAGCAGTTTGGACAGTGCTGGATTGCAGGAGCAGCTTGGACAGCACTGGATTGCAGGAGCAGATTCGACAATGCAGGATAACAGGAGCAACTTGAACAGCGTTTTTTTCTGGAGCAGTTTGGACAGTACTGAATTCCAGGAGCTGTTTGTACATTCCTAGATTGCATAAGCAGTTTGGACATTGCTGGGTTCTGGAACAGTTGGGACAGTGCAGGATTACAGGAGCAGTGTGGATAGTGCAGGGTTCTGGAGCAGTTTGGACAGTGCTGAAATGCAGGAGCAGTTTGGAGGGTACTGGATTGCAGGAGCAGTTTGGACAGTGCAGGATTACAGGAGCAGTTTGGACAGCACTCGACTACAGGAGCAGTTTTCACAGGGCTGGATTGCAGGAGCAGTTTGGACAGCAATGGATTGCAGGAACAGTTTGGACAGTGCTGGATTGTAGGAGCAGTTTGGACAGCACTGGATTACAGGAGCAGTTTGGACAGTGCAGGATTGCGGGAGCAGTTTTGACAGCACTGGATTGGAGGAGCATTTTGGACAGTGCTGGATTGCAGGTGCAGTTTGGACAGTGCTGGATTGCAGGAGCAGTTTGGGCAGTGCTGGATTGCAGGAGCAGCTTGGACAGCACTGGATTGCAGGAGCAGTTTCGACAGTGCAGGATAACAGGAGCAACTTGAGCAGTGTTTTGTTCTGGAGCAATTTGGACAGTACTGAATTCGAGGAGCTGTTTGTACATTCCTAGATTGCATAAACTGTTTGGACATTGCTGGGTTCTGGAGCAGTTTGGACAGTGCAGGATTACAGGAGCAGTGTGGAGAGTGCAGGGTTCTGGAGCAGTTTGGACAGTGCTGAAATGCAGGAGCAGTTTGGAGGGTACTGGAAATCAGGAGCAGTTTGGACAGTGCAGGATTTCAGGAGCAGTTTGGACAGCACTCGACTACAGGAGCAGTTTGTACAGGGCTGGAATTCAGGAGCAGTTTGGACAGTGCTGGATTACAGGAGCAGTTTGGACAGCACCGCATTACAGGTGCAGTTGGGACAGTGCTGGGTTCAGGGGCAATTTGGACAGCGCTGGATTGCAGGAGCAGTTTGGACAGTCCTGATTTGCAAGAGCAGTTTGGACAGTGCAGGATTACAGCAGCTGTTTGGACAATAATGGATTGCAGGAGCAGTTTGGACTGTGCTGGATTGCAAGAGCTGTTTGGACAGTACTGAATTACAGGAGCAGTTTGGACAGTGCTGGGTTCAGGAGCAATTCGGACAGTGCTGCATTGCAGGAGCAGTTTGGACAGTGCTGGGGTCAGGAGCAATTTGGACAGTGATGGATTGCAGGAGCAGTTTGGACAGCACTGAATTGCAGGAGCAGTTTAGACAGTGCAGGATTACAGGAGCAGTTTGGACAGAACTGGATTACAGGAGCAGTTTGGACCATGCTGGATTCAGGAGCAATTTGGACAGTGATGGATTGCAGGAGCAGTTTGCACCGTGCTGGATTGTAGGAGCAGTTTGTACATTCCTAGATTGCATAAGCAGTTTGGACAGTGCTGGATTGCAGGAGCAGTTTGGACAGCACTGGATTGCAGGATTAGTTTGGACAGTGCTGGAATGTCGGGGCAGTATGGACAGTGCAGGGTTACAGGAGCAGTTTGGACAATGATGGATTGCAAGAGCAGTTTGGACAGTGCTGGATCACTGGCGCAGTTTGGACAGTGCAGGAATTCAGGAGCACTTTGAATGTGCTGGATTACAGGAGCAGTTTGGACAGTGCTGGGTTCAGGAGCAATTTGGACAGTGCTGGATTGCAGGATTAGTTTGAACAGCAATGGATTGTAGCACGAGTTTGGATAGCACTGGATTGTAGGAGCAGTTTGGACAGTGCAGGATTACGGGAGCAGTTTTGACAGCACTGGATTGGAGGAGCATTTTGGACAGTGCTGGATTGCAGGTGCAATTCGGACAGTGCTGGATTGCAGGAGCAGTTTGGACAGTGCTGGATTGCAGGAGCAGCTTGGACAGCACTGGATTGCAGGAGCAGATTCGACAATGCAGGATAACAGGAGCAACTTGAACAGCGTTTTTTTCTGGAGCAGTTTGGACAGTACTGAATTCCAGGAGCTGTTTGTACATTCCTAGATTGCATAAGCAGTTTGGACATTGCTGGGTTCTGGAACAGTTGGGACAGTGCAGGATTACAGGAGCAGTGTGGATAGTGCAGGGTTCTGGAGCAGTTTGGACAGTGCTGAAATGCAGGAGCAGTTTGGAGGGTACTGGATTGCAGGAGCAGTTTGGACAGTGCAGGATTACAGGAGCAGTTTGGACAGCACTCGACTACAGGAGCAGTTTTCACAGGGCTGGATTGCAGGAGCAGTTTGGACAGCAATGGATTGCAGGAACAGTTTGGACAGTGCTGGATTGTAGGAGCAGTTTGGACAGCACTGGATTACAGGAGCAGTTTGGACAGTGCAGGATTGCGGGAGCAGTTTTGACAGCACTGGATTGGAGGAGCATTTTGGACAGTGCTGGATTGCAGGTGCAGTTTGGACAGTGCTGGATTGCAGGAGCAGTTTGGGCAGTGCTGGATTGCAGGAGCAGCTTGGACAGCACTGGATTGCAGGAGCAGTTTCGACAGTGCAGGATAACAGGAGCAACTTGAGCAGTGTTTTGTTCTGGAGCAATTTGGACAGTACTGAATTCGAGGAGCTGTTTGTACATTCCTAGATTGCATAAACTGTTTGGACATTGCTGGGTTCTGGAGCAGTTTGGACAGTGCAGGATTACAGGAGCAGTGTGGAGAGTGCAGGGTTCTGGAGCAGTTTGGACAGTGCTGAAATGCAGGAGCAGTTTGGAGGGTACTGGAAATCAGGAGCAGTTTGGACAGTGCAGGATTTCAGGAGCAGTTTGGACAGCACTCGACTACAGGAGCAGTTTGTACAGGGCTGGAATTCAGGAGCAGTTTGGACAGTGCTGGATTACAGGAGCAGTTTGGACAGCACCGCATTACAGGTGCAGTTGGGACAGTGCTGGGTTCAGGGGCAATTTGGACAGCGCTGGATTGCAGGAGCAGTTTGGACAGTCCTGATTTGCAAGAGCAGTTTGGACAGTGCAGGATTACAGCAGCTGTTTGGACAATAATGGATTGCAGGAGCAGTTTGGACTGTGCTGGATTGCAAGAGCTGTTTGGACAGTACTGAATTACAGGAGCAGTTTGGACAGTGCTGGGTTCAGGAGCAATTCGGACAGTGCTGCATTGCAGGAGCAGTTTGGACAGTGCTGGGGTCAGGAGCAATTTGGACAGTGATGGATTGCAGGAGCAGTTTGGACAGCACTGAATTGCAGGAGCAGTTTAGACAGTGCAGGATTACAGGAGCAGTTTGGACAGAACTGGATTACAGGAGCAGTTTGGACCATGCTGGATTCAGGAGCAATTTGGACAGTGATGGATTGCAGGAGCAGTTTGCACCGTGCTGGATTGTAGGAGCAGTTTGTACATTCCTAGATTGCATAAGCAGTTTGGACAGTGCTGGATTGCAGGAGCAGTTTGGACAGCACTGGATTGCAGGATTAGTTTGGACAGTGCTGGAATGTCGGGGCAGTATGGACAGTGCAGGGTTACAGGAGCAGTTTGGACAATGATGGATTGCAAGAGCAGTTTGGACAGTGCTGGATCACTGGCGCAGTTTGGACAGTGCAGGATAACAGGAACAGTTTGAACAGTGCTGTGTTCTGGAGCAGTTTGGACAGTACTGAATTGCAGGAGCAGTTTGAACATTCCTAGATTGCATAAGCAGTTTGGACAGTGCTGGATTGCAGGAGAAGTTTGGACAGTGATGGATTATAGGAGCAGTTTGGATAGCACTGGATTAGAGGAACAGTTTGGACAGTGCTGGCTTTAGGAGCAATTTGGACAGTGCTGGATTGTAGGAGCAGTTTGGACAGTGCTGGATTGCCCGAGCAGTTTGTACATTCCTGGATTGCAAGACCAGTTTGGACATTGCTGGGTTCTGGAGCAGTTTGGACAGTGCAGGATTACAGAAGCAGTTTGGACAGAACTGGATTACAGAAGCAGTTTGGACAGAACTGGATTACAGGAGCAGTTTGGACAGTGCTGGGTTTAGGAGCAATTTGGACAGTGATGGATTGCAGGAGCTGTTTGGACAGTGCTGGATTGCAGGTGCAGTTTGGACAGTGCTGGATTGCAGGAGCAGTTTGGACATTGCTGGATTGCAGGAGCAGTTTGGACACTGCTGGATTCTGGAGATGTTTGGACAGTGCTGGATTACAGGAGCTGTTTGGAGAGTGCAGGATAGCAGGAGCAGTTTGGACAGTGCTGGATTTCTGGAGCAGTTTGGACAATGATGGATTGCAGGAGCAGTTAGTACAGTCCTGGTTTGCAAGAGCAGTTTGGACAGTGCAGGATTACAGCAGCTGTTTGGACAATAATGGATTGCAGGAGCAGTTTGGACAGTGCTGGATTGCAAGAGCTGTTTGGACAGTCATGGATTACAGGAGCAGTTTGGACAGTGCTGGATTGCCGGAGCAGTTTGTACATTTCTGGATTGCAGGAGCAGTTTGGTCAGCATTGGATTACAGGAGCCGCTTGGACAGAACTGGATTACAGGAGCAGTTTAGACAGTGCTGGGTTTAGGAGCAATTTGGACAGTGATGGATTGCAGGAGCAGTTTAGACCGCGCTGGATTGTAGGAGCAGTTTTGACAGGGTTGGATTGCAGGAGCTATTTGGACAGTGCTGGATTGCAGGAGCAGTTTGGACAGGGTTGGATTGCAGGAGCAGTTTGGACAGTTCTGGGTTGTGGAGCAGTGTGGACAGGGCAAGATTCTGGTGCAGTTTGGACCATGCTGGATTATAGGAGCAGTTTTGACAGGGTTGGATTGCAGGAGCCGTTTGGACTGTGCAGGATTACGGGAGCAGTTTGGACAGTGCTGGATAGCAGGAGCAGTTTGGACAGTGCAGGATTACAGGATCAGTTTGGATAATGATGGACTGCAGGAGCAGTTTGGACAGTGCCAGTTTGCAAGAGCAGTTTGGACAGTGCAGGATTACAGCAGCTATTTGGACAATAATGGATTGCAGGAGCAGTTTGGACAGTGCTGGATAGCAGGAGCAGTTTGGACAGTGCAGGATTACGGGATCAGTTTGGATAATGATGGACTGCAGGAGCAGTTTGGACAGTGCCAGTTTGCAAGAGCAGTTTGGACAGTGCAGGATTACAGCAGCTATTTGGACAATAATGGATTGCAGGAGCAGTTTGGACAGTGCTGGATTGCAAGAGCTGTTTGGACTGTGCTGTATTGCCGGTGTAGTTTGGACTGTGCTGGACTGCAGGAGCCGTTTGGACAGCACTGGATTGCAGGAGCAGTTTGGACAGCATTGGATTGCAGGAGCATTTTGTACATTCCTGGATTGCATGAGCAGTATGGACATTGATGTGTTCTGGAGCAGTTTGGACATTACTGAATTGCAGGAGCAGTTTGTACATTCCTAGAATGCATGAGCAGTTTGGACAGCACCGGATTACAGGAGCAGTTTGGCCAGCACCGGATTACAGGAGCAGTTTAGACAGTGCAGGATTACAGGAGCTGTTTGGACAGAACTGGATTACAGGAGCAGTTTGGACCATGCTGGATTCCGGAGCAATTTGGACAGTGATGGATTGCAGGAGCAGTTTGCACCGTGCTGGATTGTAGGAGCAGTTTGTACATTCCTAGATTGCATAAGCAGTTTGGACAGTGCTGGATTGCAGGAGCAGTTTGGACAGCACTGGATTATAGGAGCAGTTTGGACAGTGCAGGGTTCAGGAGCAATTTGGACAGTGCTGGATTGCAGGATTAGTTTGGACAGTGCTGGAATGTAGGGGCAGTATGGACAGTGCAGGGTTACAGGAGCAGTTTGGACAATGATGGATTGCAAGAGCAGTTTGGACAGTGCTGGATCACTGGCGCAGTTTGGACAGTGCAGGATAACAGGAACAGTTTGAACAGTGCTGTGTTCTGGAGCAGTTTGGATAGTACTGAATTGCAGGAGCAGTTTGAACATTCCTAGATTGCATAAGCAGTTTGGACAGTGCTGGATTGCAGGAGAAGTTTGGACAGTGATGGATTATAGGAGCAGTTTGGATAGCACTGGATTACAGGAACAGTTTGGACAGTGCTGGCTTTAGGAGCAATTTGGACAGTGCTGGATTGTAGGAGCAGTTTGGACATTGCTGGATTGCCCGAGCAGTTTGTACATTCCTGGATTGCAAGACCAGTTTGGACATTGCTGGGTTCTGGAGCAGTTTGGACAGTGCAGGATTACAGAAGCAGTTTGGACAGAACTGGATTACAGAAGCAGTTTGGACAGAACTGGATTACAGGAGCAGTTTGGACAGTGCTGGGTTTAGGAGCAATTTGGACAGTGATGGATTGCAGGAGCTGTTTGGACAGTGCTGGATTGCAGGTGCAGTTTGGACAGTGCTGGATTGCAGGAGCAGTTTGGACATTGCTGGATTGCAGGAGCATATTGGACATTGCTGGATTGCAGGAGCAGTTTGGACACTGCTGGATTCTGGAGCAGTTTGGACAGTGCTGGATTACAGGAGCTGTTTGGAGAGTGCAGGATAACAGGAGCAGTTTCAACAGTGATTTGTTCTGGAGCAGTTTGGACATTACTGAATTGCAGGAGCAGTTTGTACATTCCTAGATTGCATAAGCAGTTTGGACAATGTTGGATTGCAGGAGCAGTTTGGACAGCACCGGATTACAGGAGCAGTTTGGCCAGCACCGGATTACAGGAGCAGTTTGGACAGCACCGGATTACAGGAGCAATTTGGACCGTGCTGGATTGCAGAAGCAGTTTGGACAATGATGAATTGCAGGAGCAGTTTGGACAGTCCTGGTTTGCAAGAGCAGTTTGGACAGTGCAGGATTACAGCAACTGTTTGGACAATAATGGATTGCAGGAGCAGTTTGGACAGTGCTGGATTGCAAGAGCTGTTTGGACAGTACTGGATTGCCGGAGCAGTTTGTACATTTCTGGATTACAGGAGCAGTTTGGACATTGCTGGGTTCTGGTGCAGTTTGTACAATGCAGGATTCTGGAGCAGTTTGTACAGTGCTGGATTACAGGAGCAGTTTGGTCAGTGATGGTCTGCAGGAGCAGTTTGTACTGTGCAGGATTACAGGAGCAGTTTGGACAGTGCTGGATTTCTGGAGCAGTTTGGACAATGATGGATTGCAGGAGCAGTTTGTACAGTCCTGGTTTGCAAGAGCAGTTTGGACAGTGCAGGATTACAGCAGCTGTTTGGACAATAATGGATTGCAGGAGCAGTTTGGACAGTGCTGGATTGCAAGAGCTGTTTGGACAGTCATGGATTATAGGAGCAGTTTGGACAGTGCTGGATTGCCGGAGCAGTTTGTACATTTCTGGATTGCAGGAGCAGTTTGGTCAGCACTGGATTACAGGAGCCGCTTGGACAGAACTGGATTACAGGAGCAGTTTAGACAGTGCTGGGTTTAGGAGCAATTTGGACAGTGACGGATTGTAGGAGCAGTTTAGACCGCGCTGGATTGTAGGAGCAGTTTTGACAGGGTTGGATTGCAGGAGCTATTTGGACAGTGCTGGATTGCAGGAGCAGTTTGGACAGGGTTGGATTGCAGGAGCAGTTTGGACAGTTCTGGGTTGTGGAGCAGTGAGGACAGTGCAAGATTCTGGTGCAGTTTGGACCATGCTGGATTATAGGAGCAGTTTTGACAGGGTTGGATTGCAGGAGCCGTTTGGACTGTGCAGGATTACGGGAGCAGTTTGGACAGTGATGGACTGCAGGAGCTGTTCGGACTGTGCAGGATTACAGGAGCAGTTTGGACAGTGCTGGATAGTAGGAGCAGTTTGGACATTGCAGGATTGCAGGAGCAGTTTGGATAATGATGGATTGCAGCAGCAGTTTGGACAGTGCTGGTTTGCAAGAGCAGTTTGGGCTGTGCAGGATTACAGCAGCTGTTTGGACAATAATGGATTGTAGGAGCAGTTTGGACAGTGCTGGTTTCTGGAGCGGTTTGGAGAGTGCAGGATTCTGGTGCAGTTTGGACAGTGCAGGATTCTGAAGCAGTTTGTACAGTGCAGGATTACAGGAGCAGGTTGGACAGTGATGGATAGTAGGAGCAGTTTGGACATTGCAGGAATGCAGGAGCAGTTTGGATAATGATGGATTGCAGCAGCAGTTTGGACAGTGCTGGTTTGCAAGAGCTGTTTGGACAGTGCTGGATTACAGGAGCAGTTTGGACAGTGCTGGATAGTAGGAGCAGTTTGGACATTGCAGGAATGCAGGAGCAGTTTGGATAATGATGGATTGCAGCAGCAGTTTGGACAGTGCTGGTTTGCAAGAGCAGTTTGGGCTGTGCAGGATTACAGCAGCTGTTTGGACAATAATGGATTGTAGGAGCAGTTTGGACAGTGCTGGTTTCTGGAGCGGTTTGGAGAGTGCAGGATTCTGGTGCAGTTTGGACAGTGCAGGATTCTGAAGCAGTTTGTACAGTGCAGGATTACAGGAGCAGGTTGGACAATGATGGATTGCAGGAGCAGTTTGGACAGTGCTGGATTGTAGGATCAGTTTGGACAGTGTTGAATTGCCGGAGCAATTTGGACAGTGCAGGGTTGCAGGATCAGTTTGGACAGTACAGGATTACGGGAGCAGTTTGGACAGTGCTTGGTTCAGGAGTAATTCGGACAGTGCTTGGTTCAGGAGTAATTCGGACAGTGCTGGATTGCAGGAGCAGTTTGGATAGTACTGTATTGTAGGAGCAGTTTTGACAGTGCTGGATTGCAGGAGCAGTTTGGACAGTGCTTGTTTCAGGAGCTGTATGGACAGTGCTGGATTATGGGAGATATTTGGACAGTAATGGATTACAGGAGCAGTTTGGACAGTGATGGGCTGCAGGAGCAGTTTGGACTGTGCTGTGTTCTGGACTAATTTGGACAGTGCTGGATTTCAGGAGCTGTTTGGACAGTGCTGGATTGCAGGAGCAGTTTGGACTGTGCTGGATTACAGGAGCAGTTTGGACAGTACTGGATTACAGGAGCAGTTTGGACAGTACTGGATAACAGGAGCAGTTTGGACAGTACTGGATAATAGGAGCAGTTTGGACAGTGCTGGGTATAGGAGCAATTTGGACAGTGATGGATTGCAGGAGCAATTTGGACCATGCTGGATTGTAGGAGCAGTTTTGACAGGGTTGGATTCCAGGAGCAGTTTGGACAGTGATGGGTTGTGGAGCAGTTTGGACAGTGCAGGGTTCTGAAGCAGATTGTACAGTGCTGGAGTACAGGAGCAGTTTGGACAGTGATGGACTGCAGGAGCAGTTTGGACTGTGCAGGATTACAGGAGCAGTTTGAACAGTGCTGGATAGCAGGAGCAGTTTGGACAGTGCAGGATTACAGGAGCAGTTTGGACAATGATGGATTGCAGGAGCACTTTGGACAGTGCTGGTTTGCAAGAGCAGTTTGGACAGTGCAGGGTTACAGCAGCTGTTTGGACAATAATGGATTGCAGGAGCAGTTTGGACAGTGCTGGATTGCAAGAGCTGTTTGGACAGTGCTGTATTGCCGGTGTAGTTTGGACAGTGCTGGACTGCAGGAGCCGTTTGGACAGCACTGGATTGCAGGAGCAGTTTGGACAGCATTGGATTGCAGGAGCATTTTGTACATTCCTGGATTGCATGAGCAGTATGGACATTGATGTGTTCTGGAGCAGTTTGGACATTACTGAATTGCAGGAGCAGTTTGTACATTCCTAGAATGCATGAGCAGTTTGGACAGCACCGGATTACAGGAGCAGTTTGGCCAGCACCGGATTACAGGAGCAGTTTAGACAGTGCAGGATTACAGGAGCTGTTTGGACAGAACTGGATTACAGGAGCAGTTTGGACCATGCTGGATTCCGGAGCAATTTGGACAGTGATGGATTGCAGGAGCAGTTTGCACCGTGCTGGATTGTAGGAGCAGTTTGTACATTCCTAGATTGCATAAGCAGTTTGGACAGTGCTGGATTGCAGGAGCAGTTTGGACAGCACTGGATTATAGGAGCAGTTTGGACAGTGCAGGGTTCAGGAGCAATTTGGACAGTGCTGGATTGCAGGATTAGTTTGGACAGTGCTGGAATGTAGGGGCAGTATGGACAGTGCAGGGTTACAGGAGCAGTTTGGACAATGATGGATTGCAAGAGCAGTTTGGACAGTGCTGGATCACTGGCGCAGTTTGGACAGTGCAGGATAACAGGAACAGTTTGAACTGTGCTGTGTTCTGGAGCAGTTTGGATAGTACTGAATTGCAGGAGCAGTTTGAACATTCCTAGATTGCATAAGCAGTTTGGACAGTGCTGGATTGCAGGAGAAGTTTGGACAGTGATGGATTATAGGAGCAGTTTGGATAGCACTGGATTACAGGAACAGTTTGGACAGTGCTGGCTTTAGGAGCAATTTGGACAGTGCTGGATTGTAGGAGCAGTTTGGACATTGCTGGATTGCCCGAGCAGTTTGTACATTCCTGGATTGCAAGACCAGTTTGGACATTGCTGGGTTCTGGAGCAGTTTGGACAGTGCAGGATTACAGAAGCAGTTTGGACAGAACTGGATTACAGAAGCAGTTTGGACAGAACTGGATTACAGGAGCAGTTTGGACAGTGCTGGGTTTAGGAGCAATTTGGACAGTGATGGATTGCAGGAGCTGTTTGGACAGTGCTGGATTGCAGGTGCAGTTTGGACAGTGCTGGATTGCAGGAGCAGTTTGGACATTGCTGGATTGCAGGAGCATATTGGACATTGCTGGATTGCAGGAGCAGTTTGGACACTGCTGGATTCTGGAGCAGTTTGGACAGTGCTGGATTACAGGAGCTGTTTGGAGAGTGCAGGATAACAGGAGCAGTTTCAACAGTGATTTGTTCTGGAGCAGTTTGGACATTACTGAATTGCAGGAGCAGTTTGTACATTCCTAGATTGCATAAGCAGTTTGGACAATGTTGGATTGCAGGAGCAGTTTGGACAGCACCGGATTACAGGAGCAGTTTGGCCAGCACCGGATTACAGGAGCAGTTTGGACAGCACCGGATTACAGGAGCAATTTGGACCGTGCTGGATTGCAGAAGCAGTTTGGACAATGATGAATTGCAGGAGCAGTTTGGACAGTCCTGGTTTGCAAGAGCAGTTTGGACAGTGCAGGATTACAGCAACTGTTTGGACAATAATGGATTGCAGGAGCAGTTTGGACAGTGCTGGATTGCAAGAGCTGTTTGGACAGTACTGGATTGCCGGAGCAGTTTGTACATTTCTGGATTACAGGAGCAGTTTGGACATTGCTGGGTTCTGGTGCAGTTTGTACAATGCAGGATTCTGGAGCAGTTTGTACAGTGCTGGATTACAGGAGCAGTTTGGTCAGTGATGGTCTGCAGGAGCAGTTTGTACTGTGCAGGATTACAGGAGCAGTTTGGACAGTGCTGGATTTCTGGAGCAGTTTGGACAATGATGGATTGCAGGAGCAGTTTGTACAGTCCTGGTTTGCAAGAGCAGTTTGGACAGTGCAGGATTACAGCAGCTGTTTGGACAATAATGGATTGCAGGAGCAGTTTGGACAGTGCTGGATTGCAAGAGCTGTTTGGACAGAACTGGATTATAGGAGCAGTTTGGACAGTGCTGGATTGCCGGAGCAGTTTGTACATTTCTGGATTGCAGGAGCAGTTTGGTCAGCACTGGATTGTAGGAGCAGTTTTGACAGGGTTGGATTGCAGGAGCTATTTGGACAGTGCTGGATTGCAGGAGCAGTTTGGACAGGGTTGGATTGCAGGAGCAGTTTGGACAGTTCTGGGTTGTGGAGCAGTGAGGACAGTGCAAGATTCTGGTGCAGTTTGGACCATGCTGGATTATAGGAGCAGTTTTGACAGGGTTGGATTGCAGGAGCCGTTTGGACTGTGCAGGATTACGGGAGCAGTTTGGACAGTGATGGACTGCAGGAGCTGTTCGGACTGTGCAGGATTACAGGAGCAGTTTGGACAGTGCTGGATAGTAGGAGCAGTTTGGACATTGCAGGATTGCAGGAGCAGTTTGGATAATGATGGATTGCAGCAGCAGTTTGGACAGTGCTGGTTTGCAAGAGCAGTTTGGGCTGTGCAGGATTACAGCAGCTGTTTGGACAATAATGGATTGTAGGAGCAGTTTGGACAGTGCTGGTTTCTGGAGCGGTTTGGAGAGTGCAGGATTCTGGTGCAGTTTGGACAGTGCAGGATTCTGAAGCAGTTTGTACAGTGCAGGATTACAGGAGCAGGTTGGACAGTGATGGATAGTAGGAGCAGTTTGGACATTGCAGGAATGCAGGAGCAGTTTGGATAATGATGGATTGCAGCAGCAGTTTGGACAGTGCTGGTTTGCAAGAGCTGTTTGGACAGTGCTGGATTACAGGAGCAGTTTGGACAGTGCTGGATAGTAGGAGCAGTTTGGACATTGCAGGAATGCAGGAGCAGTTTGGATAATGATGGATTGCAGCAGCAGTTTGGACAGTGCTGGTTTGCAAGAGCAGTTTGGGCTGTGCAGGATTACAGCAGCTGTTTGGACAATAATGGATTGTAGGAGCAGTTTGGACAGTGCTGGTTTCTGGAGCGGTTTGGAGAGTGCAGGATTCTGGTGCAGTTTGGACAGTGCAGGATTCTGAAGCAGTTTGTACAGTGCAGGATTACAGGAGCAGGTTGGACAATGATGGATTGCAGGAGCAGTTTGGACAGTGCTGGATTGTAGGATCAGTTTGGACAGTGTTGAATTGCCGGAGCAATTTGGACAGTGCAGGGTTGCAGGATCAGTTTGGACAGTACAGGATTACGGGAGCAGTTTGGACAGTGCTTGGTTCAGGAGTAATTCGGACAGTGCTTGGTTCAGGAGTAATTCGGACAGTGCTGGATTGCAGGAGCAGTTTGGATAGTACTGTATTGTAGGAGCAGTTTTGACAGTGCTGGATTGCAGGAGCAGTTTGGACAGTGCTTGTTTCAGGAGCTGTATGGACAGTGCTGGATTATGGGAGATATTTGGACAGTAATGGATTACAGGAGCAGTTTGGACAGTGATGGGCTGCAGGAGCAGTTTGGACTGTGCTGTGTTCTGGACTAATTTGGACAGTGCTGGATTTCAGGAGCTGTTTGGACAGTGCTGGATTGCAGGAGCAGTTTGGACTGTGCTGGATTACAGGAGCAGTTTGGACAGTACTGGATTACAGGAGCAGTTTGGACAGTACTGGATAACAGGAGCAGTTTGGACAGTACTGGATAATAGGAGCAGTTTGGACAGTGCTGGGTATAGGAGCAATTTGGACAGTGATGGATTGCAGGAGCAATTTGGACCATGCTGGATTGTAGGAGCAGTTTTGACAGGGTTGGATTCCAGGAGCAGTTTGGACAGTGATGGGTTGTGGAGCAGTTTGGACAGTGCAGGGTTCTGAAGCAGATTGTAAAGTGCTGGAGTACAGGAGCAGTTTGGACAGTGATGGACTGCAGGAGCAGTTTGGACTGTGCAGGATTACAGGAGCAGTTTGAACAGTGCTGGATAGCAGGAGCAGTTTGGACAGTGCAGGATTACAGGAGCAGTTTGGACAATGATGGATTGCAGGAGCACTTTGGACAGTGCTGGTTTGCAAGAGCAGTTTGGACAGTGCAGGGTTACAGCAGCTGTTTGGACAATAATGGATTGCAGGAGCAGTTTGGACAGTGCTGGATTGCAAGAGCTGTTTGGACAGTGCTGTATTGCCGGTGTAGTTTGGACAGTGCTGGACTGCAGGAGCCGTTTGGACAGCACTGGATTGCAGGAGCAGTTTGGACAGCATTGGATTGCCGGAGCATTTTGTACATTCCTGGATTGCATGAGCAGTATGGACATTGATGTGTTCTGGAGCAGTTTGGACATTACTGAATTGCAGGAGCAGTTTGTACATTCCTAGAATGCATGAGCAGTTTGGACAGCACCGGATTACAGGAGCAGTTTGGCCAGCACCGGATTACAGGAGCAGTTTAGACAGTGCAGGATTACAGGAGCTGTTTGGACAGAACTGGATTACAGGAGCAGTTTGGACCATGCTGGATTCCGGAGCAATTTGGACAGTGATGGATTGCAGGAGCAGTTTGCACCGTGCTGGATTGTAGGAGCAGTTTGTACATTCCTAGATTGCATAAGCAGTTTGGACAGTGCTGGATTGCAGGAGCAGTTTGGACAGCACTGGATTATAGGAGCAGTTTGGACAGTGCAGGGTTCAGGAGCAATTTGGACAGTGCTGGATTGCAGGATTAGTTTGGACAGTGCTGGAATGTAGGGGCAGTATGGACAGTGCAGGGTTACAGGAGCAGTTTGGACAATGATGGATTGCAAGAGCAGTTTGGACAGTGCTGGATCACTGGCGCAGTTTGGACAGTGCAGGATAACAGGAACAGTTTGAACAGTGCTGTGTTCTGGAGCAGTTTGGATAGTACTGAATTGCAGGAGCAGTTTGAACATTCCTAGATTGCATAAGCAGTTTGGACAGTGCTGGATTGCAGGAGAAGTTTGGACAGTGATGGATTATAGGAGCAGTTTGGATAGCACTGGATTACAGGAACAGTTTGGACAGTGCTGGCTTTAGGAGCAATTTGGACAGTGCTGGATTGTAGGAGCAGTTTGGACATTGCTGGATTGCCCGAGCAGTTTGTACATTCCTGGATTGCAAGACCAGTTTGGACATTGCTGGGTTCTGGAGCAGTTTGGACAGTGCAGGATTACAGAAGCAGTTTGGACAGAACTGGATTACAGAAGCAGTTTGGACAGAACTGGATTACAGGAGCAGTTTGGACAGTGCTGGGTTTAGGAGCAATTTGGACAGTGATGGATTGCAGGAGCTGTTTGGACAGTGCTGGATTGCAGGTGCAGTTTGGACAGTGCTGGATTGCAGGAGCAGTTTGGACATTGCTGGATTGCAGGAGCATATTGGACATTGCTGGATTGCAGGAGCAGTTTGGACACTGCTGGATTCTGGAGCAGTTTGGACAGTGCTGGATTACAGGAGCTGTTTGGAGAGTGCAGGATAACAGGAGCAGTTTCAACAGTGATTTGTTCTGGAGCAGTTTGGACATTACTGAATTGCAGGAGCAGTTTGTACATTCCTAGATTGCATAAGCAGTTTGGACAATGTTGGATTGCAGGAGCAGTTTGGACAGCACCGGATTACAGGAGCAGTTTGGCCAGCACCGGATTACAGGAGCAGTTTGGACAGCACCGGATTACAGGAGCAATTTGGACCGTGCTGGATTGCAGAAGCAGTTTGGACAATGATGAATTGCAGGAGCAGTTTGGACAGTCCTGGTTTGCAAGAGCAGTTTGGACAGTGCAGGATTACAGCAACTGTTTGGACAATAATGGATTGCAGGAGCAGTTTGGACAGTGCTGGATTGCAAGAGCTGTTTGGACAGTACTGGATTGCCGGAGCAGTTTGTACATTTCTGGATTACAGGAGCAGTTTGGACATTGCTGGGTTCTGGTGCAGTTTGTACAATGCAGGATTCTGGAGCAGTTTGTACAGTGCTGGATTACAGGAGCAGTTTGGTCAGTGATGGTCTGCAGGAGCAGTTTGTACTGTGCAGGATTACAGGAGCAGTTTGGACAGTGCTGGATTTCTGGAGCAGTTTGGACAATGATGGATTGCAGGAGCAGTTTGTACAGTCCTGGTTTGCAAGAGCAGTTTGGACAGTGCAGGATTACAGCAGCTGTTTGGACAATAATGGATTGCAGGAGCAGTTTGGACAGTGCTGGATTGCAAGAGCTGTTTGGACAGTCATGGATTATAGGAGCAGTTTGGACAGTGCTGGATTGCCGGAGCAGTTTGTACATTTCTGGATTGCAGGAGCAGTTTGGTCAGCACTGGATTACAGGAGCCGCTTGGACAGAACTGGATTACAGGAGCAGTTTAGACAGTGCTGGGTTTAGGAGCAATTTGGACAGTGACGGATTGTAGGAGCAGTTTAGACCGCGCTGGATTGTAGGAGCAGTTTTGACAGGGTTGGATTGCAGGAGCTATTTGGACAGTGCTGGATTGCAGGAGCAGTTTGGACAGGGTTGGATTGCAGGAGCAGTTTGGACAGTTCTGGGTTGTGGAGCAGTGAGGACAGTGCAAGATTCTGGTGCAGTTTGGACCATGCTGGATTATAGGAGCAGTTTTGACAGGGTTGGATTGCAGGAGCCGTTTGGACTGTGCAGGATTACGGGAGCAGTTTGGACAGTGATGGACTGCAGGAGCTGTTCGGACTGTGCAGGATTACAGGAGCAGTTTGGACAGTGCTGGATAGTAGGAGCAGTTTGGACATTGCAGGATTGCAGGAGCAGTTTGGATAATGATGGATTGCAGCAGCAGTTTGGACAGTGCTGGTTTGCAAGAGCAGTTTGGGCTGTGCAGGATTACAGCAGCTGTTTGGACAATAATGGATTGTAGGAGCAGTTTGGACAGTGCTGGTTTCTGGAGCGGTTTGGAGAGTGCAGGATTCTGGTGCAGTTTGGACAGTGCAGGATTCTGAAGCAGTTTGTACAGTGCAGGATTACAGGAGCAGGTTGGACAGTGATGGATAGTAGGAGCAGTTTGGACATTGCAGGAATGCAGGAGCAGTTTGGATAATGATGGATTGCAGCAGCAGTTTGGACAGTGCTGGTTTGCAAGAGCTGTTTGGACAGTGCTGGATTACAGGAGCAGTTTGGACAGTGCTGGATAGTAGGAGCAGTTTGGACATTGCAGGAATGCAGGAGCAGTTTGGATAATGATGGATTGCAGCAGCAGTTTGGACAGTGCTGGTTTGCAAGAGCAGTTTGGGCTGTGCAGGATTACAGCAGCTGTTTGGACAATAATGGATTGTAGGAGCAGTTTGGACAGTGCTGGTTTCTGGAGCGGTTTGGAGAGTGCAGGATTCTGGTGCAGTTTGGACAGTGCAGGATTCTGAAGCAGTTTGTACAGTGCAGGATTACAGGAGCAGGTTGGACAATGATGGATTGCAGGAGCAGTTTGGACAGTGCTGGATTGTAGGATCAGTTTGGACAGTGTTGAATTGCCGGAGCAATTTGGACAGTGCAGGGTTGCAGGATCAGTTTGGACAGTACAGGATTACGGGAGCAGTTTGGACAGTGCTTGGTTCAGGAGTAATTCGGACAGTGCTTGGTTCAGGAGTAATTCGGACAGTGCTGGATTGCAGGAGCAGTTTGGATAGTACTGTATTGTAGGAGCAGTTTTGACAGTGCTGGATTGCAGGAGCAGTTTGGACAGTGCTTGTTTCAGGAGCTGTATGGACAGTGCTGGATTATGGGAGATATTTGGACAGTAATGGATTACAGGAGCAGTTTGGACAGTGATGGGCTGCAGGAGCAGTTTGGACTGTGCTGTGTTCTGGACTAATTTGGACAGTGCTGGATTTCAGGAGCTGTTTGGACAGTGCTGGATTGCAGGAGCAGTTTGGACTGTGCTGGATTACAGGAGCAGTTTGGACAGTACTGGATTACAGGAGCAGTTTGGACAGTACTGGATAACAGGAGCAGTTTGGACAGTACTGGATAATAGGAGCAGTTTGGACAGTGCTGGGTATAGGAGCAATTTGGACAGTGATGGATTGCAGGAGCAATTTGGACCATGCTGGATTGTAGGAGCAGTTTTGACAGGGTTGGATTCCAGGAGCAGTTTGGACAGTGATGGGTTGTGGAGCAGTTTGGACAGTGCAGGGTTCTGAAGCAGATTGTACAGTGCTGGAGTACAGGAGCAGTTTGGACAGTGATGGACTGCAGGAGCAGTTTGGACTGTGCAGGATTACAGGAGCAGTTTGAACAGTGCTGGATAGCAGGAGCAGTTTGGACAGTGCAGGATTACAGGAGCAGTTTGGACAATGATGGATTGCAGGAGCACTTTGGACAGTGCTGGTTTGCAAGAGCAGTTTGGACAGTGCAGGGTTACAGCAGCTGTTTGGACAATAATGGATTGCAGGAGCAGTTTGGACAGTGCTGGATTGCAAGAGCTGTTTGGACAGTGCTGTATTGCCGGTGTAGTTTGGACAGTGCTGGACTGCAGGAGCCGTTTGGACAGCACTGGATTGCAGGAGCAGTTTGGACAGCATTGGATTGCAGGAGCATTTTGTACATTCCTGGATTGCATGAGCAGTATGGACATTGATGTGTTCTGGAGCAGTTTGGACATTACTGAATTGCAGGAGCAGTTTGTACATTCCTAGAATGCATGAGCAGTTTGGACAGCACCGGATTACAGGAGCAGTTTGGCCAGCACCGGATTACAGGAGCAGTTTAGACAGTGCAGGATTACAGGAGCTGTTTGGACAGAACTGGATTACAGGAGCAGTTTGGACCATGCTGGATTCCGGAGCAATTTGGACAGTGATGGATTGCAGGAGCAGTTTGCACCGTGCTGGATTGTAGGAGCAGTTTGTACATTCCTAGATTGCATAAGCAGTTTGGACAGTGCTGGATTGCAGGAGCAGTTTGGACAGCACTGGATTATAGGAGCAGTTTGGACAGTGCAGGGTTCAGGAGCAATTTGGACAGTGCTGGATTGCAGGATTAGTTTGGACAGTGCTGGAATGTAGGGGCAGTATGGACAGTGCAGGGTTACAGGAGCAGTTTGGACAATGATGGATTGCAAGAGCAGTTTGGACAGTGCTGGATCACTGGCGCAGTTTGGACAGTGCAGGATAACAGGAACAGTTTGAACAGTGCTGTGTTCTGGAGCAGTTTGGATAGTACTGAATTGCAGGAGCAGTTTGAACATTCCTAGATTGCATAAGCAGTTTGGACAGTGCTGGATTGCAGGAGAAGTTTGGACAGTGATGGATTATAGGAGCAGTTTGGATAGCACTGGATTACAGGAACAGTTTGGACAGTGCTGGCTTTAGGAGCAATTTGGACAGTGCTGGATTGTAGGAGCAGTTTGGACATTGCTGGATTGCCCGAGCAGTTTGTACATTCCTGGATTGCAAGACCAGTTTGGACATTGCTGGGTTCTGGAGCAGTTTGGACAGTGCAGGATTACAGAAGCAGTTTGGACAGAACTGGATTACAGAAGCAGTTTGGACAGAACTGGATTACAGGAGCAGTTTGGACAGTGCTGGGTTTAGGAGCAATTTGGACAGTGATGGATTGCAGGAGCTGTTTGGACAGTGCTGGATTGCAGGTGCAGTTTGGACAGTGCTGGATTGCAGGAGCAGTTTGGACATTGCTGGATTGCAGGAGCATATTGGACATTGCTGGATTGCAGGAGCAGTTTGGACACTGCTGGATTCTGGAGCAGTTTGGACAGTGCTGGATTACAGGAGCTGTTTGGAGAGTGCAGGATAACAGGAGCAGTTTCAACAGTGATTTGTTCTGGAGCAGTTTGGACATTACTGAATTGCAGGAGCAGTTTGTACATTCCTAGATTGCATAAGCAGTTTGGACAATGTTGGATTGCAGGAGCAGTTTGGACAGCACCGGATTACAGGAGCAGTTTGGCCAGCACCGGATTACAGGAGCAGTTTGGACAGCACCGGATTACAGGAGCAATTTGGACCGTGCTGGATTGCAGAAGCAGTTTGGACAATGATGAATTGCAGGAGCAGTTTGGACAGTCCTGGTTTGCAAGAGCAGTTTGGACAGTGCAGGATTACAGCAACTGTTTGGACAATAATGGATTGCAGGAGCAGTTTGGACAGTGCTGGATTGCAAGAGCTGTTTGGACAGTACTGGATTGCCGGAGCAGTTTGTACATTTCTGGATTACAGGAGCAGTTTGGACATTGCTGGGTTCTGGTGCAGTTTGTACAATGCAGGATTCTGGAGCAGTTTGTACAGTGCTGGATTACAGGAGCAGTTTGGTCAGTGATGGTCTGCAGGAGCAGTTTGTACTGTGCAGGATTACAGGAGCAGTTTGGACAGTGCTGGATTTCTGGAGCAGTTTGGACAATGATGGATTGCAGGAGCAGTTTGTACAGTCCTGGTTTGCAAGAGCAGTTTGGACAGTGCAGGATTACAGCAGCTGTTTGGACAATAATGGATTGCAGGAGCAGTTTGGACAGTGCTGGATTGCAAGAGCTGTTTGGACAGTCATGGATTATAGGAGCAGTTTGGACAGTGCTGGATTGCCGGAGCAGTTTGTACATTTCTGGATTGCAGGAGCAGTTTGGTCAGCACTGGATTACAGGAGCCGCTTGGACAGAACTGGATTACAGGAGCAGTTTAGACAGTGCTGGGTTTAGGAGCAATTTGGACAGTGACGGATTGTAGGAGCAGTTTAGACCGCGCTGGATTGTAGGAGCAGTTTTGACAGGGTTGGATTGCAGGAGCTATTTGGACAGTGCTGGATTGCAGGAGCAGTTTGGACAGGGTTGGATTGCAGGAGCAGTTTGGACAGTTCTGGGTTGTGGAGCAGTGAGGACAGTGCAAGATTCTGGTGCAGTTTGGACCATGCTGGATTATAGGAGCAGTTTTGACAGGGTTGGATTGCAGGAGCCGTTTGGACTGTGCAGGATTACGGGAGCAGTTTGGACAGTGATGGACTGCAGGAGCTGTTCGGACTGTGCAGGATTACAGGAGCAGTTTGGACAGTGCTGGATAGTAGGAGCAGTTTGGACATTGCAGGATTGCAGGAGCAGTTTGGATAATGATGGATTGCAGCAGCAGTTTGGACAGTGCTGGTTTGCAAGAGCAGTTTGGGCTGTGCAGGATTACAGCAGCTGTTTGGACAATAATGGATTGTAGGAGCAGTTTGGACAGTGCTGGTTTCTGGAGCGGTTTGGAGAGTGCAGGATTCTGGTGCAGTTTGGACAGTGCAGGATTCTGAAGCAGTTTGTACAGTGCAGGATTACAGGAGCAGGTTGGACAGTGATGGATAGTAGGAGCAGTTTGGACATTGCAGGAATGCAGGAGCAGTTTGGATAATGATGGATTGCAGCAGCAGTTTGGACAGTGCTGGTTTGCAAGAGCTGTTTGGACAGTGCTGGATTACAGGAGCAGTTTGGACAGTGCTGGATAGTAGGAGCAGTTTGGACATTGCAGGAATGCAGGAGCAGTTTGGATAATGATGGATTGCAGCAGCAGTTTGGACAGTGCTGGTTTGCAAGAGCAGTTTGGGCTGTGCAGGATTACAGCAGCTGTTTGGACAATAATGGATTGTAGGAGCAGTTTGGACAGTGCTGGTTTCTGGAGCGGTTTGGAGAGTGCAGGATTCTGGTGCAGTTTGGACAGTGCAGGATTCTGAAGCAGTTTGTACAGTGCAGGATTACAGGAGCAGGTTGGACAATGATGGATTGCAGGAGCAGTTTGGACAGTGCTGGATTGTAGGATCAGTTTGGACAGTGTTGAATTGCCGGAGCAATTTGGACAGTGCAGGGTTGCAGGATCAGTTTGGACAGTACAGGATTACGGGAGCAGTTTGGACAGTGCTTGGTTCAGGAGTAATTCGGACAGTGCTTGGTTCAGGAGTAATTCGGACAGTGCTGGATTGCAGGAGCAGTTTGGATAGTACTGTATTGTAGGAGCAGTTTTGACAGTGCTGGATTGCAGGAGCAGTTTGGACAGTGCTTGTTTCAGGAGCTGTATGGACAGTGCTGGATTATGGGAGATATTTGGACAGTAATGGATTACAGGAGCAGTTTGGACAGTGATGGGCTGCAGGAGCAGTTTGGACTGTGCTGTGTTCTGGACTAATTTGGACAGTGCTGGATTTCAGGAGCTGTTTGGACAGTGCTGGATTGCAGGAGCAGTTTGGACTGTGCTGGATTACAGGAGCAGTTTGGACAGTACTGGATTACAGGAGCAGTTTGGACAGTACTGGATAACAGGAGCAGTTTGGACAGTACTGGATAATAGGAGCAGTTTGGACAGTGCTGGGTATAGGAGCAATTTGGACAGTGATGGATTGCAGGAGCAATTTGGACCATGCTGGATTGTAGGAGCAGTTTTGACAGGGTTGGATTCCAGGAGCAGTTTGGACAGTGATGGGTTGTGGAGCAGTTTGGACAGTGCAGGGTTCTGAAGCAGATTGTACAGTGCTGGAGTACAGGAGCAGTTTGGACAGTGATGGACTGCAGGAGCAGTTTGGACTGTGCAGGATTACAGGAGCAGTTTGAACAGTGCTGGATAGCAGGAGCAGTTTGGACAGTGCAGGATTACAGGAGCAGTTTGGACAATGATGGATTGCAGGAGCACTTTGGACAGTGCTGGTTTGCAAGAGCAGTTTGGACAGTGCAGGGTTACAGCAGCTGTTTGGACAATAATGGATTGCAGGAGCAGTTTGGACAGTGCTGGATTGCAAGAGCTGTTTGGACAGTGCTGTATTGCCGGTGTAGTTTGGACAGTGCTGGACTGCAGGAGCCGTTTGGACAGCACTGGATTGCAGGAGCAGTTTGGACAGCATTGGATTGCAGGAGCATTTTGTACATTCCTGGATTGCATGAGCAGTATGGACATTGATGTGTTCTGGAGCAGTTTGGACATTACTGAATTGCAGGAGCAGTTTGTACATTCCTAGAATGCATGAGCAGTTTGGACAGCACCGGATTACAGGAGCAGTTTGGCCAGCACCGGATTACAGGAGCAGTTTAGACAGTGCAGGATTACAGGAGCTGTTTGGACAGAACTGGATTACAGGAGCAGTTTGGACCATGCTGGATTCCGGAGCAATTTGGACAGTGATGGATTGCAGGAGCAGTTTGCACCGTGCTGGATTGTAGGAGCAGTTTGTACATTCCTAGATTGCATAAGCAGTTTGGACAGTGCTGGATTGCAGGAGCAGTTTGGACAGCACTGGATTATAGGAGCAGTTTGGACAGTGCAGGGTTCAGGAGCAATTTGGACAGTGCTGGATTGCAGGATTAGTTTGGACAGTGCTGGAATGTAGGGGCAGTATGGACAGTGCAGGGTTACAGGAGCAGTTTGGACAATGATGGATTGCAAGAGCAGTTTGGACAGTGCTGGATCACTGGCGCAGTTTGGACAGTGCAGGATAACAGGAACAGTTTGAACAGTGCTGTGTTCTGGAGCAGTTTGGATAGTACTGAATTGCAGGAGCAGTTTGAACATTCCTAGATTGCATAAGCAGTTTGGACAGTGCTGGATTGCAGGAGAAGTTTGGACAGTGATGGATTATAGGAGCAGTTTGGATAGCACTGGATTACAGGAACAGTTTGGACAGTGCTGGCTTTAGGAGCAATTTGGACAGTGCTGGATTGTAGGAGCAGTTTGGACATTGCTGGGTTCTGGAGCAGTTTGGACAGTGCAGGATTACAGAAGCAGTTTGGACAGAACTGGATTACAGAAGCAGTTTGGACAGAACTGGATTACAGGAGCAGTTTGGACAGTGCTGGGTTTAGGAGCAATTTGGACAGTGATGGATTGCAGGAGCTGTTTGGACAGTGCTGGATTGCAGATGCAGTTTGGACAGTGCTGGATTGCAGGAGCAGTTTGGACATTGCTGGATTGCAGGAGCATATTGGACATTGCTGGATTGCAGGAGCAGTTTGGACACTGCTGGATTCTGGAGCAGTTTGGACAGTGCTGGATTACAGGAGCTGTTTGGAGAGTGCAGGATAACAGGAGCAGTTTCAACAGTGATTTGTTCTGGAGCAGTTTGGACATTACTGAATTGCAGGAGCAGTTTGTACATTCCTAGATTGCATAAGCAGTTTGGACAATGTTGGATTGCAGGAGCAGTTTGGACAGCACCGGATTACAGGAGCAGTTTGGCCAGCACCGGATTACAGGAGCAGTTTGGACAGCACCGGATTACAGGAGCAATTTGGACCGTGCTGGATTGCAGAAGCAGTTTGGACAATGATGAATTGCAGGAGCAGTTTGGACAGTCCTGGTTTGCAAGAGCAGTTTGGACAGTGCAGGATTACAGCAACTGTTTGGACAATAATGGATTGCAGGAGCAGTTTGGACAGTGCTGGATTGCAAGAGCTGTTTGGACAGTACTGGATTGCCGGAGCAGTTTGTACATTTCTGGATTACAGGAGCAGTTTGGACATTGCTGGGTTCTGGTGCAGTTTGTACAATGCAGGATTCTGGAGCAGTTTGTACAGTGCTGGATTACAGGAGCAGTTTGGTCAGTGATGGTCTGCAGGAGCAGTTTGTACTGTGCAGGATTACAGGAGCAGTTTGGACAGTGCTGGATTTCTGGAGCAGTTTGGACAATGATGGATTGCAGGAGCAGTTTGTACAGTCCTGGTTTGCAAGAGCAGTTTGGACAGTGCAGGATTACAGCAGCTGTTTGGACAATAATGGATTGCAGGAGCAGTTTGGACAGTGCTGGATTGCAAGAGCTGTTTGGACAGTCATGGATTATAGGAGCAGTTTGGACAGTGCTGGATTGCCGGAGCAGTTTGTACATTTCTGGATTGCAGGAGCAGTTTGGTCAGCACTGGATTACAGGAGCCGCTTGGACAGAACTGGATTACAGGAGCAGTTTAGACAGTGCTGGGTTTAGGAGCAATTTGGACAGTGACGGATTGTAGGAGCAGTTTAGACCGCGCTGGATTGTAGGAGCAGTTTTGACAGGGTTGGATTGCAGGAGCTATTTGGACAGTGCTGGATTGCAGGAGCAGTTTGGACAGGGTTGGATTGCAGGAGCAGTTTGGACAGTTCTGGGTTGTGGAGCAGTGAGGACAGTGCAAGATTCTGGTGCAGTTTGGACCATGCTGGATTATAGGAGCAGTTTTGACAGGGTTGGATTGCAGGAGCCGTTTGGACTGTGCAGGATTACGGGAGCAGTTTGGACAGTGCTGGATAGCAGGAGCCGTTTGGACAGTGCAGGATTACAGGATCAGTTTGGATAATGATGGACTGCAGGAGCAGTTTGGACAGTGCCAGTTTGCAAGAGCAGTTTGGACAGTGCAGGATTTCAAGAGCTGTTTGGACAGTACTGGATTACAGGAGCAGATTTGACAGTGCTGGATTGCAAGAGCTGTTTGGACAGTACTGGATTACAGGAGCAGTTTGGACAGTGCTGGATTGCAGGAGCAGTTTGGACAGTGATGGACTGCAGGAGCTGTTTGGACTGTGCAGGATTACAGGAGCAGTTTGGACAGTGCTGGATAGTAGGAGCAGTTTGGACATTGCAGGATTGCAGGAGCAGTTTGGATAATGATGGATTGCAGCAGCAGTTTGGACAGTGCTGGTTTGCAAGAGCAGTTTGGGCTGTGCAGGATTACAGCAGCTGTTTGGACAATAATGGATTGTAGGAGCAGTTTGGACAGTGCTGGTTTCTGGAGCGGTTTGGAGAGTGCAGGATTCTGGTGCAGTTTGGACAGTGCAGGATTGTAGGATCAGTTTGGACAGTGTTGAATTGCTGGAGCAATTTGGACAGTGCAGGGTTGCAGGATCAGTTTGGACAGTACAGGATTACGGGAGCAGTTTGGACAGTGCTTGGTTCAGGAGTAATTCGGACAGTGCTTGGTTCAGGAGTAATTCGGACAGTGCTGGATTGCAGGAGCAGTTTGGATAGTACTGTATTGTAGGAGCAGTTTTGACAGTGCTGGATTGCAGGAGCAGTTTGGACAGTGCTGGATTGCAGGATCAGTTTGGATAATGATGGACTGCAGGAGCAGTTTGGACAGTGCCAGTTTGCAAGAGCAGTTTGGACAGTGCTGGATTGCAAGAGCTGTTTGGACTGTGCTGTATTGCCGGTGTAGTTTGGACTGTGCTGGACTGCAGGAGCCGTTTGGACAGCACTGGATTGCAGGAGCAGTTTGGACAGTGCAGGATTTCTGGAGCAGTTTGGACAATGATGAATTGCAGGAGCAGTTTGGACAGTCCAGGTTTGCAAGAGCAGTTTGGACAGTGCAAGATTACAGCAGCTGTTTGGACAATAATGGATTGCAGGAGCAATTTGGACAGTGCTGGATTGCAAGAGCTGTTTGGACAGTACTGGATTGCCGGAGCAGTTTGTACATTTCTGGATTACAGGAGCAGTTTGGACATTGCTGGGTTCTGGAGCAGTTTGTACAGTGCAGTATTACAGGAGCAGTTTGGACATTGCTGGGTTCTGGAGCAGTTTGTACAGTGCAGTATTACAGGAGTAGTTTGGACATTGCTGGATTACAGGAGCAGTTTGGACAGCACTGGATTACAGGAGCATTTTGGACAGCACTGGATTACAGGAGCATTTTGGACAGCACTGGATTGCAGGAGCAGTTTGGACAGCACTGGATTACTGGAGCCGTTTGGACACAACTGTTTTACAGGAGCTGTTTGGACAGTGCTTGGTTTAGGAGTAATTTGGACAGTGATGGATTGCAGGAGCAGTTTAGACCATGCTGGGTTGCAGGAGCTGTTTGGACAGTGCAGGATTACTGGAGCAGTTTGGACAGAACTGGATTACAGGAGCAGTTTGGACCATGCTGGGTTCAGGAGCAATTTGGACAGTGCTGGATTGCAGGAGCAGTTTGGACAGCACTGGATTACTGGAGCCGTTTGGACACAACTGTTTTACAGGAGCTGTTTGGACAGTGCTTGGTTTAGGAGTAATTTGGACAGTGATGGATTGCAGGAGCAGTTTAGACCATGCTGGGTTGCAGGAGCTGTTTGGACAGTGCAGGATTACTGGAGCAGTTTGGACAGAACTGGATTACAGGAGCAGTTTGGACCATGCTGGGTTCAGGAGCAATTTGGACAGTGCTGGATTGCAGGGGCAGTTTGGACAGTGCTGGATTGAATGAGCAGTTTGGACAGTGCTGGATTGCAGGACCAATTTGGACAGTGATGGATTGCAGGAGCAGTTTGGAAAGTGCTTGATTGTAGGAGCGGTTTGGACTGTGAAGGATTACAGGAGCAGTTTGGACAGTGCTGGATAGCAGGAGCAGTTTGGACAGTGCAGTATTTCTGGAGCAGTTTGGACAATGATGGATTGCAGGAGCAGGTTGGACAGTCCTGGTTTGCAAGAGCAGTTTGGACAGTGCTGGAATGCAAGTGCTCTTTGGACAGTATTGGATTACAGGAGCAGTTTGGACAGTGCTGGATTGCCTGAGCAGTTTGTACATTTCTGGATTGCAGGAGCAGTTTGGACATTGCTGGTTTCTGGAGCAGTTTGTACAGTGCAGTATTACAGGAGTAGTTTGGACATTGCTAGATTACAGGAGCAGTTTGGACAGCACTGGATTACAGGAGCATTTTGGTCAGCACTGGATTGCAGGAGCAGTTTGGACAGTGCACTGGATTACAGAGACCGTTTGGACAGAACTGGATTACAGGAGCTGTTTATACAGTTCTTGGTTTAGGAGTAATTTGGACAGTGATGGATTGCAGGAGCAGCTTAGACCGTGCTGGATTGTAGGAGCAGTATTGACAGTGTTGGATTGCAGGAGCTGTTTGGACAGTGCTGGATTGCAGGAGCTGTTTAGACAGGGTTGGATTGCAGGAGCTGTTTGGACAGTGCTGGGTTGTGGAGCAGTGTGGACAGTGCAAGATTCTGGTGCAGTTTGTACAGTGCAGGATTACAGGAGCAGTTTGGACAGTGCTGGATAGTAGGAGCAGTTTGGACATTGCAGGATTGCAGGAGCAGTTTGGATAATGATGGATTGCAGCAGCAGTTTGGACAGTGCTGGTTTGCAAGAGCAGTTTGGGCTGTGCAGGATTACAGCAGCTGTTTGGACAATAATGGATTGTAGGAGCAGTTTGGACAGTGCTGGTTTCTGGAGCGGTTTGGAGAGTGCAGGATTCTGGTGCAGTTTGGACAGTGCAGGATTCTGAAGCAGTTTGTACAGTGCAGGATTACAGGAGCAGGTTGGACAATGATGGATTGCAGGAGCAGTTTGGACAGTGCTGGATTGTAGGATCAGTTTGGACAGTGTTGAATTGCCGGAGCAATTTGGACAGTGCAGGGTTGCAGGATCAGTTTGGACAGTACAGGATTACGGGAGCAGTTTGGACAGTGCTTGGTTCAGGAGTAATTCGGACAGTGCTTGGTTCAGGAGTAATTCGGACAGTGCTGGATTGCAGGAGCAGTTTGGATAGTACTGTATTGTAGGAGCAGTTTTGACAGTGCTGGATTGCAGGAGCAGTTTGGACAGTGCTTGTTTCAGGAGCAGTATGGACAGTGCTGGATTATGGGAGATATTTGGACAGTAATGGATTACAGGAGCAGTTTGGACAGTGATGGGCTGCAGGAGCAGTTTGGACTGTGCTGTGTTCTGGACTAATTTGGACAGTGCTGGATTTCAGGAGCTGTTTGGACAGTGCTGGATTGCAGGAGCAGTTTGGACTGTGCTGGATTACAGGAGCAGTTTGGACAGTACTGGATTACAGGAGCAGTTTGGACAGTACTGGATAACAGGAGCAGTTTGGACAGTACTGGATAATAGGAGCAGTTTGGACAGTGCTGGGTATAGGAGCAATTTGGACAGTGATGGATTGCAGGAGCAATTTGGACCATGCTGGATTGTAGGAGCAGTTTTGACAGGGTTGGATTCCAGGAGCAGTTTGGACAGTGATGGGTTGTGGAGCAGTTTGGACAGTGCAGGGTTCTGAAGCAGATTGTACAGTGCTGGAGTACAGGAGCAGTTTGGACAGTGATGGACTGCAGGAGCAGTTTGGACTGTGCAGGATTACAGAAGCAGTTTGAACAGTGCTGGATAGCAGGAGCAGTTTGGACAGTGCAGGATTACAGGAGCAGTTTGGACAATGATGGATTGCAGGAGCACTTTGGACAGTGCTGGTTTGCAAGAGCAGTTTGGACAGTGCAGGGTTACAGCAGCTGTTTGGACAATAATGGATTGCAGGAGCAGTTTGGACAGTGCTGGATTGCAAGAGCTGTTTGGACAGTGCTGTATTGCCGGTGTAGTTTGGACAGTGCTGGACTGCAGGAGCCGTTTGGACAGCACTGGATTGCAGGAGCAGTTTGGACAGCATTGGATTGCAGGAGCATTTTGTACATTCCTGGATTGCATGAGCAGTATGGACATTGATGTGTTCTGGAGCAGTTTGGACATTACTGAATTGCAGGAGCAGTTTGTACATTCCTAGAATGCATGAGCAGTTTGGACAGCACTGGATTATAGGAGCAGTTTGGACAGTGCAGGGTTCAGGAGCAATTTGGACAGTGCTGGATTGCAGGATTAGTTTGGACAGTGCTGGAATGTAGGGGCAGTATGGACAGTGCAGGGTTACAGGAGCAGTTTGGACAATGATGGATTGCAAGAGCAGTTTGGACAGTGCTGGATCACTGGCGCAGTTTGGACAGTGCTGGCTTTAGGAGCAATTTGGACAGTGCTGGATTGTAGGAGCAGTTTGGACATTGCTGGATTGCCCGAGCAGTTTGTACATTCCTGGATTGCAAGACCAGTTTGGACATTGCTGGGTTCTGGAGCAGTTTGGACAGTGCAGGATTACAGAAGCAGTTTGGACAGAACTGGATTACAGAAGCAGTTTGGACAGAACTGGATTACAGGAGCAGTTTGGACAGTGCTGGGTTTAGGAGCAATTTGGACAGTGATGGATTGCAGGAGCTGTTTGGACAGTGCTGGATTGCAGGTGCAGTTTGGACAGTGCTGGATTGCAGGAGCAGTTTGGACATTGCTGGATTGCAGGAGCATATTGGACATTGCTGGATTGCAGGAGCAGTTTGGACACTGCTGGATTCTGGAGCAGTTTGGACAGTGCTGGATTACAGGAGCTGTTTGGAGAGTGCAGGATAACAGGAGCAGTTTCAACAGTGATTTGTTCTGGAGCAGTTTGGACATTACTGAATTGCAGGAGCAGTTTGTACATTCCTAGATTGCATAAGCAGTTTGGACAATGTTGGATTGCAGGAGCAGTTTGGACAGCACCGGATTACAGGAGCAGTTTGGCCAGCACCGGATTACAGGAGCAGTTTGGACAGCACCGGATTACAGGAGCAATTTGGACCGTGCTGGATTGCAGAAGCAGTTTGGACAATGATGAATTGCAGGAGCAGTTTGGACAGTCCTGGTTTGCAAGAGCAGTTTGGACAGTGCAGGATTACAGCAACTGTTTGGACAATAATGGATTGCAGGAGCAGTTTGGACAGTGCTGGATTGCAAGAGCTGTTTGGACAGTACTGGATTGCCGGAGCAGTTTGTACATTTCTGGATTACAGGAGCAGTTTGGACATTGCTGGGTTCTGGTGCAGTTTGTACAATGCAGGATTCTGGAGCAGTTTGTACAGTGCTGGATTACAGGAGCAGTTTGGTCAGTGATGGTCTGCAGGAGCAGTTTGTACTGTGCAGGATTACAGGAGCAGTTTGGACAGTGCTGGATTTCTGGAGCAGTTTGGACAATGATGGATTGCAGGAGCAGTTTGTACAGTCCTGGTTTGCAAGAGCAGTTTGGACAGTGCAGGATTACAGCAGCTGTTTGGACAATAATGGATTGCAGGAGCAGTTTGGACAGTGCTGGATTGCAAGAGCTGTTTGGACAGTCATGGATTATAGGAGCAGTTTGGACAGTGCTGGATTGCCGGAGCAGTTTGTACATTTCTGGATTGCAGGAGCAGTTTGGTCAGCACTGGATTACAGGAGCCGCTTGGACAGAACTGGATTACAGGAGCAGTTTAGACAGTGCTGGGTTTAGGAGCAATTTGGACAGTGACGGATTGTAGGAGCAGTTTAGACCGCGCTGGATTGTAGGAGCAGTTTTGACAGGGTTGGATTGCAGGAGCTATTTGGACAGTGCTGGATTGCAGGAGCAGTTTGGACAGGGTTGGATTGCAGGAGCAGTTTGGACAGTTCTGGGTTGTGGAGCAGTGAGGACAGTGCAAGATTCTGGTGCAGTTTGGACCCTGATGGATTATAGGAGCAGATTTGACAGGGTTGGATTGCAGGAGCCGTTTGGACTGTGCAGGATTACGGGAGCAGTTTGGACAGTGCTGGATAGCAGGAGCCGTTTGGACAGTGCAGGATTACAGGATCAGTTTGGATAATGATGGACTGCAGGAGCAGTTTGGACAGTGCCAGTTTGCAAGAGCAGTTTGGACAGTGCAGGATTTCAAGAGCTGTTTGGACAGTACTGGATTACAGGAGCAGATTTGACAGTGCTGGATTGCAAGAGCTGTTTGGACAGTACTGGATTACAGGAGCAGTTTGGACAGTGCTGGATTGCAGGAGCAGTTTGGACAGTGATGGACTGCAGGAGCTGTTCGGACTGTGCAGGATTACAGGAGCAGTTTGGACAGTGCTGGATAGTAGGAGCAGTTTGGACATTGCAGGATTGCAGGAGCAGTTTGGATAATGATGGATTGCAGCAGCAGTTTGGACAGTGCTGGTTTGCAAGAGCAGTTTGGGCTGTGCAGGATTACAGCAGCTGTTTGGACAATAATGGATTGTAGGAGCAGTTTGGACAGTGCTGGTTTCTGGAGCGGTTTGGAGAGTGCAGGATTCTGGTGCAGTTTGGACAGTGCAGGATTCTGAAGCAGTTTGTACAGTGCAGGATTACAGGAGCAGGTTGGACAATGATGGATTGCAGGAGCAGTTTGGACAGTGCTGGATTGTAGGATCAGTTTGGACAGTGTTGAATTGCCGGAGCAATTTGGACAGTGCAGGGTTGCAGGATCAGTTTGGACAGTACAGGATTACGGGAGCAGTTTGGACAGTGCTTGGTTCAGGAGTAATTCGGACAGTGCTTGGTTCAGGAGTAATTCGGACAGTGCTGGATTGCAGGAGCAGTTTGGATAGTACTGTATTGTAGGAGCAGTTTTGACAGTGCTGGATTGCAGGAGCAGTTTGGACAGTGCTGGATTGCAGGATCAGTTTGGATAATGATGGACTGCAGGAGCAGTTTGGACAGTGCCAGTTTGCAAGAGCAGTTTGGACAGTGCTGGATTGCAAGAGCTGTTTGGACTGTGCTGTATTGCCGGTGTAGTTTGGACTGTGCTGGACTGCAGGAGCCGTTTGGACAGCACTGGATTGCAGGAGCAGTTTGGACAGTGCAGGATTTCTGGAGCAGTTTGGACAATGATGAATTGCAGGAGCAGTTTGGACAGTCCAGGTTTGCAAGAGCAGTTTGGACAGTGCAAGATTACAGCAGCTGTTTGGATAATAATGGATTGCAGGAGCAATTTGGACAGTGCTGGATTGCAAGAGCTGTTTGGACAGTACTGGATTGCCGGAGCAGTTTGTACATTTCTGGATTACAGGAGCAGTTTGGACATTGCTGGGTTCTGGAGCAGTTTGTACAGTGCAGTATTACAGGAGCAGTTTGGACATTGCTGGGTTCTGGAGCAGTTTGTACAGTGCAGTATTACAGGAGTAGTTTGGACATTGCTGGATTACAGGAGCAGTTTGGACAGCACTGGATTACAGGAGCAGTTTGGACAGCACTGGATTACAGGAGCATTTTGGACAGCACTGGATTGCAGGAGCAGTTTGGACAGCACTGGATTACTGGAGCCGTTTGGACACAACTGTTTTACAGGAGCTGTTTGGACAGTGCTTGGTTTAGGAGTAATTTGGACAGTGATGGATTGCAGGAGCAGTTTAGACCATGCTGGGTTGCAGGAGCTGTTTGGACAGTGCAGGATTACTGGAGCAGTTTGGACAGAACTGGATTACAGGAGCAGTTTGGACCATGCTGGGTTCAGGAGCAATTTGGACAGTGCTGGATTGCAGGAGCAGTTTGGACAGCACTGGATTACTGGAGCCGTTTGGACACAACTGTTTTACAGGAGCTGTTTGGACAGTGCTTGGTTTAGGAGTAATTTGGACAGTGATGGATTGCAGGAGCAGTTTAGACCATGCTGGGTTGCAGGAGCTGTTTGGACAGTGCAGGATTACTGGAGCAGTTTGGACAGAACTGGATTACAGGAGCAGTTTGGACCATGCTGGGTTCAGGAGCAATTTGGACAGTGCTGGATTGCAGGGGCAGTTTGGACAGTGCTGGATTGAATGAGCAGTTTGGACAGTGCTGGATTGCAGGACCAATTTGGACAGTGATGGATTGCAGGAGCAGTTTGGAAAGTGCTTGATTGTAGGAGCGGTTTGGACTGTGAAGGATTACAGGAGCAGTTTGGACAGTGCTGGATAGCAGGAGCAGTTTGGACAGTGCAGTATTTCTGGAGCAGTTTGGACAATGATGGATTGCAGGAGCAGGTTGGACAGTCCTGGTTTGCAAGAGCAGTTTGGACAGTGCTGGAATGCAAGTGCTCTTTGGACAGTATTGGATTACAGGAGCAGTTTGGACAGTGCTGGATTGCCTGAGCAGTTTGTACATTTCTGGATTGCAGGAGCAGTTTGGACATTGCTGGTTTCTGGAGCAGTTTGTACAGTGCAGTATTACAGGAGTAGTTTGGACATTGCTAGATTACAGGAGCAGTTTGGACAGCACTGGATTACAGGAGCATTTTGGTCAGCACTGGATTGCAGGAGCAGTTTGGACAGTGCACTGGATTACAGAGACCGTTTGGACAGAACTGGATTACAGGAGCTGTTTATACAGTTCTTGGTTTAGGAGTAATTTGGACAGTGATGGATTGCAGGAGCAGCTTAGACCGTGCTGGATTGTAGGAGCAGTATTGACAGTGTTGGATTGCAGGAGCTGTTTGGACAGTGCTGGATTGCAGGAGCTGTTTAGACAGGGTTGGATTGCAGGAGCTGTTTGGACAGTGCTGGGTTGTGGAGCAGTGTGGACAGTGCAAGATTCTGGTGCAGTTTGTACAGTGCAGGATTACAGGAGCAGTTTGGACAGTGCTGGATAGTAGGAGCAGTTTGGACATTGCAGGATTGCAGGAGCAGTTTGGATAATGATGGATTGCAGCAGCAGTTTGGACAGTGCTGGTTTGCAAGAGCAGTTTGGGCTGTGCAGGATTACAGCAGCTGTTTGGACAATAATGGATTGTAGGAGCAGTTTGGACAGTGCTGGTTTCTGGAGCGGTTTGGAGAGTGCAGGATTCTGGTGCAGTTTGGACAGTGCAGGATTCTGAAGCAGTTTGTACAGTGCAGGATTACAGGAGCAGGTTGGACAATGATGGATTACAGGAGCAGTTTGGACAGTGCTGGATTGTAGGATCAGTTTGGACAGTGTTGAATTGCCGGAGCAATTTGGACAGTGCAGGGTTGCAGGATCAGTTTGGACAGTACAGGATTACGGGAGCAGTTTGGACAGTGCTTGGTTCAGGAGTAATTCGGACAGTGCTTGGTTCAGGAGTAATTCGGACAGTGCTGGATTGCAGGAGCAGTTTGGATAGTACTGTATTGTAGGAGCAGTTTTGACAGTGCTGGATTGCAGGAGCAGTTTGGACAGTGCTTGTTTCAGGAGCAGTATGGACAGTGCTGGATTATGGGAGATATTTGGACAGTAATGGATTACAGGAGCAGTTTGGACTGTGCTGTGTTCTGGACTAATTTGGACAGTGCTGGATTTCAGGAGCTGTTTGGACAGTGCTGGATTGCAGGAGCAGTTTGGACTGTGCTGGATTACAGGAGCAGTTTGGACAGTACTGGATTACAGGAGCAGTTTGGACAGTACTGGATAACAGGAGCAGTTTGGACAGTACTGGATAATAGGAGCAGTTTGGACAGTGCTGGGTATAGGAGCAATTTGGACAGTGATGGATTGCAGGAGCAATTTGGACCATGCTGGATTGTAGGAGCAGTTTTGACAGGGTTGGATTCCAGGAGCAGTTTGGACAGTGATGGGTTGTGGAGCAGTTTGGACAGTGCAGGGTTCTGAAGCAGATTGTACAGTGCTGGAGTACAGGAGCAGTTTGGACAGTGCTGGATAGCAGGAGCATTTTGGACAGTGCAGTATTTCTGGAGCAGTTTGGACAATGATGGATTGCAGGAGCAGGTTGGACAGTCCTGGTTTGCAAGAGCAGTTTGGACAGTGCTGGATTGCAAGTGCTCTTTGGACAGTATTGGATTACAGGAGCAGTTTGGACAGTGCTGGATTGCCTGAGCAGTTTGTATATTTCTGGATTGCAGGAGCAGTTTGGACATTGCTGGTTTCTGGAGCAGTTTGTACAGTGCAGTATTACAGGAGTAGTTTGGACATTGCTGGATTACAGGAGCAGTTTGGACAGCACTGGATTACAGGAGCATTTTGGTCAGCACTGGATTGCAGGAGCGGTTTGGACAGTGCACTGGATTACAGAGACCGTTTGGACAGAACTGGATTACAGGAGCTGTTTGTACAGTTCTTGGTTTAGGAGTAATTTGGACAGTGATGGATTGCAGGAGCAGCTTAGACCGTGCTGGATTGTAGGAGCAGTTTTGACAGTGTTGGATTGCAGGAGCTGTTTGGACAGTGCTGGATTGCAGGAGCTGTTTAGACAGGGTTGGATTGCAGGAGCTGTTTGGACAGTGCTGGGTTGTGGAGCAGTGTGGACAGTGCAAGATTCTGGTGCAGTTTGTACAGTGCAGGATTACAGGAGCAGTTTGGACAGTGATGGATAGTAGGAGCAGTTTGGACATTGCAGGAATGCAGGAGCAGTTTGGATAATGATGGATTGCAGCAGCAGTTTGGACAGTGCTGGTTTGCAAGAGCTGTTTGGACAGTGCTGGATTACAGGAGCAGTTTGGACAGTGCTGGATAGTAGGAGCAGTTTGGACATTGCAGGAATGCAGGAGCAGTTTGGATAATGATGGATTGCAGCAGCAGTTTGGACAGTGCTGGTTTGCAAGAGCAGTTTGGGCTGTGCAGGATTACAGCAGCTGTTTGGACAATAATGGATTGTAGGAGCAGTTTGGACAGTGCTGGTTTCTGGAGCGGTTTGGAGAGTGCAGGATTCTGGTGCAGTTTGGACAGTGCAGGATTCTGAAGCAGTTTGTACAGTGCAGGATTACAGGAGCAGGTTGGACAATGATGGATTGCAGGAGCAGTTTGGACAGTGCTGGATTGTAGGATCAGTTTGGACAGTGTTGAATTGCCGGAGCAATTTGGACAGTGCAGGGTTGCAGGATCAGTTTGGACAGTACAGGATTACGGGAGCAGTTTGGACAGTGCTTGGTTCAGGAGTAATTCGGACAGTGCTTGGTTCAGGAGTAATTCGGACAGTGCTGGATTGCAGGAGCAGTTTGGATAGTACTGTATTGTAGGAGCAGTTTTGACAGTGCTGGATTGCAGGAGCAGTTTGGACAGTGCTGGATTGCAGGATCAGTTTGGATAATGATGGACTGCAGGAGCAGTTTGGACAGTGCCAGTTTGCAAGAGCAGTTTGGACAGTGCTGGATTGCAAGAGCTGTTTGGACTGTGCTGTATTGCCGGTGTAGTTTGGACTGTGCTGGACTGCAGGAGCCGTTTGGACAGCACTGGATTGCAGGAGCAGTTTGGACAGTGCAGGATTTCTGGAGCAGTTTGGACAATGATGAATTGCAGGAGCAGTTTGTACAGTCCAGGTTTGCAAGAGCAGTTTGGACAGTGCAAGATTACAGCAGCTGTTTGGACAATAATGGATTGCAGGAGCAGTTTGGACAGTGCTGGATTGCAAGAGCTGTTTGGACAGTACTGGATTGCCGGAGCAGTTTGTACATTTCTGGATTGCAGGAGCAGTTTGGACATTGCTGGGTTCTGGAGCAGTTTGTACAGTGCAGTATTACAGGAGTAGTTTGGACATTGCTGGATTACAGGAGCAGTTTGGACAGCACTGGATTACAGGAGCATTTTGGACAGCACTGGATTGCAGGAACAGTTTGGACAGCACTGGATTACTGGAGCCGTTTGGACACAACTGTTTTACAGGAGCTGTTTGGACAGTGCTTGGTTTAGGAGTAATTTGGACAGTGATGGATTGCAGGAGCAGTTTAGACCATGCTGGATTGCAGGAGCTGTTTGGACAGTGCAGGATTACTGGAGCAGTTTGGACAGAACTGGATTACAGGAGCAGTTTGGACCATGCTGGGTTCAGGAGCAATTTGGACAGTGCTGGATTGCAGGGGCAGTTTGGACAGTGCTGGATTGAATGAGCAGTTTGGACAGTGCTGGATTGCAGGAGCAGTTTGGTCAGTGATGCTCTGCAGGAGCAGTTTGTACTGTGCAGGATTACAGGAGCAGTTTGGACAGTGCTGGATAGCAGGAGCAGTTTGGACAGTGCAGGATTTCTGGAGCAGTTTGGACAATGATGGATTGCAGGAGCAGTTTGTACAGTCCTGGTTTGCAAGAGCAGTTTGGACAGTGCAGGATTACAGCAGATGTTTGGACAATAATGGATTGCAGGAGCAGTTTGGATAGGGCTGGATTGCAAGAGCTGTTTGGACAGTCATGGATTACAGGAGCAGTTTGGACAGTGCTGGAATGCTGGAGCAGTTTGTACATTTCTGGATTGCAGGAGCAGTTTGGTCAGCACTGGATCACAGGAGCCGCTTGGACAGAACTGGACTCCAGGAGCAGTTTAGACAGTGCTGGGTTTAGGAGCAATTTGGACAGTGATGGATTGCAGGAGCAGTTTAGACCATGCTGGATTGTAGGAGCAGTTTTGACAGGGTTGGATTGCAGGAGCAGTTTGGACAGTTCTGGGTTGTGGAGCAGTGTGGACAGTGCAAGATTCTGGTGCAGTTTGGACCATGCTGGATTATAGGAGCAGTTTTGACAGGGTTGGATTGCAGGAGCCGTTTGGACAGTGCAGGATTACAGGATCAGTTTGGATAATGATGGACTGCAGGAGCAGTTTGGACAGTGCCAGTTTGCAAGAGCAGTTTGGACAGTGCAGGATTACAGCAGCTGTTTGGACAATAATGGATTGCAGGAGCAGTTTGGACAGTGCTGAATTGCAAGAGCTGTTTGGACTGTGCTGTATTGCCGGTGTAGTTTGGACTGTGCTGGACTGCAGGAGCATTTTGTACGTTCCTGGATTGCATGAGCAGTATGGACATTGATGGGTTCTGGAGCAGTTTGGACAATGCAGGACTACAGGAGCAGTTTGGACAGTGTTGGATTACAGGAGCAGTTTCGACAGTGCTGGAACACTGGTACAGTTTGGACAGTGCAGGATTGCAGCAGAAGTTTAGAGAGCAATGGACAGCAGGCGAAGTTTGGACAGCACTGGATTGCAGGAGGAGTTTGCAAAGTGCTGCAATGCAGGAGAAGTTTGGACAGTACTGGACTGCAGGAGCAGTTTGGACAGTGCAGAATTACAGGAGCAGTTTGGACAGCACTGGATTGCAGGAGCAGTTTGGAAAGCCCTGGATTGCAGGAGAAGATTGGACAGCACTGGCCTGCAGGAGCAGTTTGGACAGTGCAGGATTACTGGAGCAGTTTGGACCATGCTCGATTCAGGAGCAATTTGGACAGTGCTGGATTGCAGGGGCAGTTTGGACAGTGCTGGATTGCATGAGCAGTTTGGACAGTGCTGGATTGCAGGAGCAGTTTGGACAGTGCTGGATTGCAGGAGCAGTTTGGAAAGTGCTTGATTATAGGAGCAGTTTTGACAGTGCTGGATTGCAGGAGCAGTTTGGACAGTGCAGGATTCTGGTGCAATTTGGACAGTGCAGGATTCTGGAGCAGTTTGTACAGTGCTGGATTACAGGAGCAGTTTGGTCAGTGATGGACTGCAGGAGCAGTTTGTACTGTGCAGGATTACAGGAGCAGTTTGGACAGTGCTGGATAGCAGGAGCAGTTTGGAAAGTGCAGGATTTCTGGAGCAGTTTGGACAATGATGGATTGCAGGAGCAGTTTGGACAGTCCTGGTTTGCAAGAGCAGTTTGGACAGTGCAGGATTACAGCAGCTGTTTGGACAATAATGGATTGCAGGAGCAGTTTGGACAGTGCTGGATTACAAGAGCTGTTTGGACAGTACTGGATTGCCGGAGCAGTTTGTACATTTCTGGATTGCAGGAGCAGTTTGGACATTGCTGGGTTCTGGAGCAGTTTGTACAGTGCAGTATTACAGGAGTAGTTTGGACATTGCTGGATTACAGGAGCAGTTTGGACAGCACTGGATTACAGGAGCATTTTGGACAGCACTGGATTGCAGGAGCAGTTTGGACAGCACTGGATTACTGGAGCCGTTTGGACAGAACTGGATTACAGGAGCTGTTTGGACAGTGCTGGATTGCATGAGCAGTTTGGACAGTGATGGATTGCAGGAGCAGTTTGGAAAGTGCTTGATTGTAGGAGCAGTTTTGACAGTGCTGGATTGCATGAGCAGTTTGGACAGAGCAGGATTCTGGTGCAGTTTGGATAGTGCAGGATTCTGGAGCAGTTTGTACAGTGCTGGATTACAGGAGCAGTTTGGTCAGTGATGGACTGCAGGAGCAGTTTGGACAGTGCAGGATTTCTGGAGCAGTTTGGACAATGATGAAATGCAGGAGCAGTTTGGACAGTCCAGGTTTGCAAGAGCAGTTTGGACAGTGCAGGATTACAGCAGCTGTTTGGACAATAATGGATTGCAGGAGCAGTTTGGACAGTGCTGGATTGCAAGAGCTGTTTGGACAGTACTGGATTGCCGGAGCAGTTTGTACATTTCTGGATTGCAGGAGCAGTTTGGACATTGCTGGGTTCTGGAGCAGTTTGTACAGTGCAGTATTACAGGAGTAGTTTGGACATTGCTTGATTACAGGAGCAGTTTGGACAGCACTGGATTACAGGAGCATTTTGGACAGCACTGGATTGCAGGAGCAGTTTGGACAGTGCTTGGTTTAGGAGTAATTTGGACAGTGATGGATTGCAGGAGCAGTTTAGAACATGCTGGATTGCAGGAGCTGTTTGGACAGTGCAGGATTACTGGAGCAGTTGGGACAGAACTGGATTACAGGAGCAGTTTGGACCATGCTGGGTTCAGGAGCAATTTGGACAGTGCTGGATTGCAGGGGCAGTTTGGACAGTGCTGGATTGCATGAGCAGTTTGGACAGTGCTGGATTGCAGGAGCAATTTGGACAGTGATGGATTGCAGGAGCAGTTTGGAAAGTGCTTGATTGTAGGAGCAGTTTTGACAGTGCTGGTTTGCATGAGCAGTTTGGACAGAGCAGGATTCTGTTGCAGTTTGGACAGTGCAGGATTCTGGAGCAGTTTGTACAGTGCTGGATTACAGGAGCAGTTTGGTCAGTGATGGACTGCAGGAGCAGTTTGGACTGTGGAGGATTACAGGAGCAGTTTGGACAGTGCTGGATAGCAGGAGCAGTTTGGACAGTGCAGGATTTCTGGAGCAGTTTGGACAATGATGAATTGCAGGAGCAGTTTGGACAGTGCTGGTTTGCAAGAGCAGTTTGGACAGTGCAAGATTACAGCAGCTGTTTGGACTATAATGGATTGCAGGAGCAGTTTGGACATTGCTGGATTACAGGAGCAGTTTGGACAGCACTGGATTACAGGAGCATTTTGGACAGCACTGGATTACAGGAGCATTTTGGACAGCACTGGATTGCAGGAGCAGTTTGGACAGCACTGGATTACTGGAGCCGTTTGGACACAACTGTTTTACAGGAGCTGTTTGGACAGTGCTTGGTTTAGGAGTAATTTGGACAGTGATGGATTGCAGGAGCAGTTTAGACCATGCTGGGTTGCAGGAGCTGTTTGGACAGTGCAGGATTACTGGAGCAGTTTGGACAGAACTGGATTACAGGAGCAGTTTGGACCATGCTGGGTTCAGGAGCAATTTGGACAGTGCTGGATTGCAGGGGCAGTTTGGACAGTGCTGGATTGAATGAGCAGTTTGGACAGTGCTGGATTGCAGGACCAATTTGGACAGTGATGGATTGCAGGAGCAGTTTGGAAAGTGCTTGATTGTAGGAGCGGTTTGGACTGTGAAGGATTACAGGAGCAGTTTGGACAGTGCTGGATAGCAGGAGCAGTTTGGACAGTGCAGTATTTCTGGAGCAGTTTGGACAATGATGGATTGCAGGAGCAGGTTGGACAGTCCTGGTTTGCAAGAGCAGTTTGGACAGTGCTGGAATGCAAGTGCTCTTTGGACAGTATTGGATTACAGGAGCAGTTTGGACAGTGCTGGATTGCCTGAGCAGTTTGTACATTTCTGGATTGCAGGAGCAGTTTGGACATTGCTGGTTTCTGGAGCAGTTTGTACAGTGCAGTATTACAGGAGTAGTTTGGACATTGCTAGATTACAGGAGCAGTTTGGACAGCACTGGATTACAGGAGCATTTTGGTCAGCACTGGATTGCAGGAGCAGTTTGGACAGTGCACTGGATTACAGAGACCGTTTGGACAGAACTGGATTACAGGAGCTGTTTATACAGTTCTTGGTTTAGGAGTAATTTGGACAGTGATGGATTGCAGGAGCAGCTTAGACCGTGCTGGATTGTAGGAGCAGTATTGACAGTGTTGGATTGCAGGAGCTGTTTGGACAGTGCTGGATTGCAGGAGCTGTTTAGACAGGGTTGGATTGCAGGAGCTGTTTGGACAGTGCTGGGTTGTGGAGCAGTGTGGACAGTGCAAGATTCTGGTGCAGTTTGTACAGTGCAGGATTACAGGAGCAGTTTGGACAGTGCTGGATAGTAGGAGCAGTTTGGACATTGCAGGATTGCAGGAGCAGTTTGGATAATGATGGATTGCAGCAGCAGTTTGGACAGTGCTGGTTTGCAAGAGCAGTTTGGGCTGTGCAGGATTACAGCAGCTGTTTGGACAATAATGGATTGTAGGAGCAGTTTGGACAGTGCTGGTTTCTGGAGCGGTTTGGAGAGTGCAGGATTCTGGTGCAGTTTGGACAGTGCAGGATTCTGAAGCAGTTTGTACAGTGCAGGATTACAGGAGCAGGTTGGACAATGATGGATTACAGGAGCAGTTTGGACAGTGCTGGATTGTAGGATCAGTTTGGACAGTGTTGAATTGCCGGAGCAATTTGGACAGTGCAGGGTTGCAGGATCAGTTTGGACAGTACAGGATTACGGGAGCAGTTTGGACAGTGCTTGGTTCAGGAGTAATTCGGACAGTGCTTGGTTCAGGAGTAATTCGGACAGTGCTGGATTGCAGGAGCAGTTTGGATAGTACTGTATTGTAGGAGCAGTTTTGACAGTGCTGGATTGCAGGAGCAGTTTGGACAGTGCTTGTTTCAGGAGCAGTATGGACAGTGCTGGATTATGGGAGATATTTGGACAGTAATGGATTACAGGAGCAGTTTGGACTGTGCTGTGTTCTGGACTAATTTGGACAGTGCTGGATTTCAGGAGCTGTTTGGACAGTGCTGGATTGCAGGAGCAGTTTGGACTGTGCTGGATTACAGGAGCAGTTTGGACAGTACTGGATTACAGGAGCAGTTTGGACAGTACTGGATAACAGGAGCAGTTTGGACAGTACTGGATAATAGGAGCAGTTTGGACAGTGCTGGGTATAGGAGCAATTTGGACAGTGATGGATTGCAGGAGCAATTTGGACCATGCTGGATTGTAGGAGCAGTTTTGACAGGGTTGGATTCCAGGAGCAGTTTGGACAGTGATGGGTTGTGGAGCAGTTTGGACAGTGCAGGGTTCTGAAGCAGATTGTACAGTGCTGGAGTACAGGAGCAGTTTGGACAGTGCTGGATAGCAGGAGCATTTTGGACAGTGCAGTATTTCTGGAGCAGTTTGGACAATGATGGATTGCAGGAGCAGGTTGGACAGTCCTGGTTTGCAAGAGCAGTTTGGACAGTGCTGGATTGCAAGTGCTCTTTGGACAGTATTGGATTACAGGAGCAGTTTGGACAGTGCTGGATTGCCTGAGCAGTTTGTATATTTCTGGATTGCAGGAGCAGTTTGGACATTGCTGGTTTCTGGAGCAGTTTGTACAGTGCAGTATTACAGGAGTAGTTTGGACATTGCTGGATTACAGGAGCAGTTTGGACAGCACTGGATTACAGGAGCATTTTGGTCAGCACTGGATTGCAGGAGCGGTTTGGACAGTGCACTGGATTACAGAGACCGTTTGGACAGAACTGGATTACAGGAGCTGTTTGTACAGTTCTTGGTTTAGGAGTAATTTGGACAGTGATGGATTGCAGGAGCAGCTTAGACCGTGCTGGATTGTAGGAGCAGTTTTGACAGTGTTGGATTGCAGGAGCTGTTTGGACAGTGCTGGATTGCAGGAGCTGTTTAGACAGGGTTGGATTGCAGGAGCTGTTTGGACAGTGCTGGGTTGTGGAGCAGTGTGGACAGTGCAAGATTCTGGTGCAGTTTGTACAGTGCAGGATTACAGGAGCAGTTTGGACAGTGATGGATAGTAGGAGCAGTTTGGACATTGCAGGAATGCAGGAGCAGTTTGGATAATGATGGATTGCAGCAGCAGTTTGGACAGTGCTGGTTTGCAAGAGCTGTTTGGACAGTGCTGGATTACAGGAGCAGTTTGGACAGTGCTGGATAGTAGGAGCAGTTTGGACATTGCAGGAATGCAGGAGCAGTTTGGATAATGATGGATTGCAGCAGCAGTTTGGACAGTGCTGGTTTGCAAGAGCAGTTTGGGCTGTGCAGGATTACAGCAGCTGTTTGGACAATAATGGATTGTAGGAGCAGTTTGGACAGTGCTGGTTTCTGGAGCGGTTTGGAGAGTGCAGGATTCTGGTGCAGTTTGGACAGTGCAGGATTCTGAAGCAGTTTGTACAGTGCAGGATTACAGGAGCAGGTTGGACAATGATGGATTGCAGGAGCAGTTTGGACAGTGCTGGATTGTAGGATCAGTTTGGACAGTGTTGAATTGCCGGAGCAATTTGGACAGTGCAGGGTTGCAGGATCAGTTTGGACAGTACAGGATTACGGGAGCAGTTTGGACAGTGCTTGGTTCAGGAGTAATTCGGACAGTGCTTGGTTCAGGAGTAATTCGGACAGTGCTGGATTGCAGGAGCAGTTTGGATAGTACTGTATTGTAGGAGCAGTTTTGACAGTGCTGGATTGCAGGAGCAGTTTGGACAGTGCTGGATTGCAGGATCAGTTTGGATAATGATGGACTGCAGGAGCAGTTTGGACAGTGCCAGTTTGCAAGAGCAGTTTGGACAGTGCTGGATTGCAAGAGCTGTTTGGACTGTGCTGTATTGCCGGTGTAGTTTGGACTGTGCTGGACTGCAGGAGCCGTTTGGACAGCACTGGATTGCAGGAGCAGTTTGGACAGTGCAGGATTTCTGGAGCAGTTTGGACAATGATGAATTGCAGGAGCAGTTTGTACAGTCCAGGTTTGCAAGAGCAGTTTGGACAGTGCAGGATTACAGCAGATGTTTGGACAATAATGGATTGCAGGAGCAGTTTGGATAGGGCTGGATTGCAAGAGCTGTTTGGACAGTCATGGATTACAGGAGCAGTTTGGACAGTGCTGGAATGCTGGAGCAGTTTGTACATTTCTGGATTGCAGGAGCAGTTTGGTCAGCACTGGATCACAGGAGCCGCTTGGACAGAACTGGACTCCAGGAGCAGTTTAGACAGTGCTGGGTTTAGGAGCAATTTGGACAGTGATGGATTGCAGGAGCAGTTTAGACCATGCTGGATTGTAGGAGCAGTTTTGACAGGGTTGGATTGCAGGAGCAGTTTGGACAGTTCTGGGTTGTGGAGCAGTGTGGACAGTGCAAGATTCTGGTGCAGTTTGGACCATGCTGGATTATAGGAGCAGTTTTGACAGGGTTGGATTGCAGGAGCCGTTTGGACAGTGCAGGATTACAGGATCAGTTTGGATAATGATGGACTGCAGGAGCAGTTTGGACAGTGCCAGTTTGCAAGAGCAGTTTGGACAGTGCAGGATTACAGCAGCTGTTTGGACAATAATGGATTGCAGGAGCAGTTTGGACAGTGCTGAATTGCAAGAGCTGTTTGGACTGTGCTGTATTGCCGGTGTAGTTTGGACTGTGCTGGACTGCAGGAGCATTTTGTACGTTCCTGGATTGCATGAGCAGTATGGACATTGATGGGTTCTGGAGCAGTTTGGACAATGCAGGACTACAGGAGCAGTTTGGACAGTGTTGGATTACAGGAGCAGTTTCGACAGTGCTGGAACACTGGTACAGTTTGGACAGTGCAGGATTGCAGCAGAAGTTTAGAGAGCAATGGACAGCAGGCGAAGTTTGGACAGCACTGGATTGCAGGAGGAGTTTGCAAAGTGCTGCAATGCAGGAGAAGTTTGGACAGTACTGGACTGCAGGAGCAGTTTGGACAGTGCAGAATTACAGGAGCAGTTTGGACAGCACTGGATTGCAGGAGCAGTTTGGAAAGCCCTGGATTGCAGGAGAAGATTGGACAGCACTGGCCTGCAGGAGCAGTTTGGACAGTGCAGGATTACTGGAGCAGTTTGGACCATGCTCGATTCAGGAGCAATTTGGACAGTGCTGGATTGCAGGGGCAGTTTGGACAGTGCTGGATTGCATGAGCAGTTTGGACAGTGCTGGATTGCAGGAGCAGTTTGGACAGTGCTGGATTGCAGGAGCAGTTTGGAAAGTGCTTGATTATAGGAGCAGTTTTGACAGTGCTGGATTGCAGGAGCAGTTTGGACAGTGCAGGATTCTGGTGCAATTTGGACAGTGCAGGATTCTGGAGCAGTTTGTACAGTGCTGGATTACAGGAGCAGTTTGGTCAGTGATGGACTGCAGGAGCAGTTTGTACTGTGCAGGATTACAGGAGCAGTTTGGACAGTGCTGGATAGCAGGAGCAGTTTGGAAAGTGCAGGATTTCTGGAGCAGTTTGGACAATGATGGATTGCAGGAGCAGTTTGGACAGTCCTGGTTTGCAAGAGCAGTTTGGACAGTGCAGGATTACAGCAGCTGTTTGGACAATAATGGATTGCAGGAGCAGTTTGGACAGTGCTGGATTACAAGAGCTGTTTGGACAGTACTGGATTGCCGGAGCAGTTTGTACATTTCTGGATTGCAGGAGCAGTTTGGACATTGCTGGGTTCTGGAGCAGTTTGTACAGTGCAGTATTACAGGAGTAGTTTGGACATTGCTGGATTACAGGAGCAGTTTGGACAGCACTGGATTACAGGAGCATTTTGGACAGCACTGGATTGCAGGAGCAGTTTGGACAGCACTGGATTACTGGAGCCGTTTGGACAGAACTGGATTACAGGAGCTGTTTGGACAGTGCTGGATTGCATGAGCAGTTTGGACAGTGATGGATTGCAGGAGCAGTTTGGAAAGTGCTTGATTGTAGGAGCAGTTTTGACAGTGCTGGATTGCATGAGCAGTTTGGACAGAGCAGGATTCTGGTGCAGTTTGGATAGTGCAGGATTCTGGAGCAGTTTGTACAGTGCTGGATTACAGGAGCAGTTTGGTCAGTGATGGACTGCAGGAGCAGTTTGGACAGTGCAGGATTTCTGGAGCAGTTTGGACAATGATGAAATGCAGGAGCAGTTTGGACAGTCCAGGTTTGCAAGAGCAGTTTGGACAGTGCAGGATTACAGCAGCTGTTTGGACAATAATGGATTGCAGGAGCAGTTTGGACAGTGCTGGATTGCAAGAGCTGTTTGGACAGTACTGGATTGCCGGAGCAGTTTGTACATTTCTGGATTGCAGGAGCAGTTTGGACATTGCTGGGTTCTGGAGCAGTTTGTACAGTGCAGTATTACAGGAGTAGTTTGGACATTGCTTGATTACAGGAGCAGTTTGGACAGCACTGGATTACAGGAGCATTTTGGACAGCACTGGATTGCAGGAGCAGTTTGGACAGTGCTTGGTTTAGGAGTAATTTGGACAGTGATGGATTGCAGGAGCAGTTTAGAACATGCTGGATTGCAGGAGCTGTTTGGACAGTGCAGGATTACTGGAGCAGTTGGGACAGAACTGGATTACAGGAGCAGTTTGGACCATGCTGGGTTCAGGAGCAATTTGGACAGTGCTGGATTGCAGGGGCAGTTTGGACAGTGCTGGATTGCATGAGCAGTTTGGACAGTGCTGGATTGCAGGAGCAATTTGGCCAGTGATGGATTGCAGGAGCAGTTTGGAAAGTGCTTGATTGTAGGAGCAGTTTTGACAGTGCTGGTTTGCATGAGCAGTTTGGACAGAGCAGGATTCTGTTGCAGTTTGGACAGTGCAGGATTCTGGAGCAGTTTGTACAGTGCTGGATTACAGGAGCAGTTTGGTCAGTGATGGACTGCAGGAGCAGTTTGGACTGTGGAGGATTACAGGAGCAGTTTGGACAGTGCTGGATAGCAGGAGCAGTTTGGACAGTGCAGGATTTCTGGAGCAGTTTGGACAATGATGAATTGCAGGAGCAGTTTGGACAGTGCTGGTTTGCAAGAGCAGTTTGGACAGTGCAAGATTACAGCAGCTGTTTGGACTATAATGGATTGCAGGAGCAGTTTGGACATTGCTGGATTACAGGAGCAGTTTGGACAGCACTGGATTACAGGAGCATTTTGGACAGCACTGGATTACAGGAGCATTTTGGACAGCCCTGGATTGCAGGAGCAGTTTGGACAGCACTGGATTACTGGAGCCGTTTGGACACAACTGTTTTACAGGAGCTGTTTGGACAGTGCTTGGTTTAGGAGTAATTTGGACAGTGATGGATTGCAGGAGCAGTTTAGACCATGCTGGGTTGCAGGAGCTGTTTGGACAGTGCAGGATTACTGGAGCAGTTTGGACAGAACTGGATTACAGGAGCAGTTTGGACCATGCTGGGTTCAGGAGCAATTTGGACAGTGCTGGATTGCAGGGGCAGTTTGGACAGTGCTGGATTGAATGAGCAGTTTGGACAGTGCTGGATTGCAGGACCAATTTGGACAGTGATGGATTGCAGGAGCAGTTTGGAAAGTGCTTGATTGTAGGAGCGGTTTGGACTGTGAAGGATTACAGGAGCAGTTTGGACAGTGCTGGATAGCAGGAGCAGTTTGGACAGTGCAGTATTTCTGGAGCAGTTTGGACAATGATGGATTGCAGGAGCAGGTTGGACAGTCCTGGTTTGCAAGAGCAGTTTGGACAGTGCTGGAATGCAAGTGCTCTTTGGACAGTATTGGATTACAGGAGCAGTTTGGACAGTGCTGGATTGCCTGAGCAGTTTGTACATTTCTGGATTGCAGGAGCAGTTTGGACATTGCTGGTTTCTGGAGCAGTTTGTACAGTGCAGTATTACAGGAGTAGTTTGGACATTGCTAGATTACAGGAGCAGTTTGGACAGCACTGGATTACAGGAGCATTTTGGTCAGCACTGGATTGCAGGAGCAGTTTGGACAGTGCACTGGATTACAGAGACCGTTTGGACAGAACTGGATTACAGGAGCTGTTTATACAGTTCTTGGTTTAGGAGTAATTTGGACAGTGATGGATTGCAGGAGCAGCTTAGACCGTGCTGGATTGTAGGAGCAGTATTGACAGTGTTGGATTGCAGGAGCTGTTTGGACAGTGCTGGATTGCAGGAGCTGTTTAGACAGGGTTGGATTGCAGGAGCTGTTTGGACAGTGCTGGGTTGTGGAGCAGTGTGGACAGTGCAAGATTCTGGTGCAGTTTGTACAGTGCAGGATTACAGGAGCAGTTTGGACAGTGCTGGATAGTAGGAGCAGTTTGGACATTGCAGGATTGCAGGAGCAGTTTGGATAATGATGGATTGCAGCAGCAGTTTGGACAGTGCTGGTTTGCAAGAGCAGTTTGGGCTGTGCAGGATTACAGCAGCTGTTTGGACAATAATGGATTGTAGGAGCAGTTTGGACAGTGCTGGTTTCTGGAGCGGTTTGGAGAGTGCAGGATTCTGGTGCAGTTTGGACAGTGCAGGATTCTGAAGCAGTTTGTACAGTGCAGGATTACAGGAGCAGGTTGGACAATGATGGATTACAGGAGCAGTTTGGACAGTGCTGGATTGTAGGATCAGTTTGGACAGTGTTGAATTGCCGGAGCAATTTGGACAGTGCAGGGTTGCAGGATCAGTTTGGACAGTACAGGATTACGGGAGCAGTTTGGACAGTGCTTGGTTCAGGAGTAATTCGGACAGTGCTTGGTTCAGGAGTAATTCGGACAGTGCTGGATTGCAGGAGCAGTTTGGATAGTACTGTATTGTAGGAGCAGTTTTGACAGTGCTGGATTGCAGGAGCAGTTTGGACAGTGCTTGTTTCAGGAGCAGTATGGACAGTGCTGGATTATGGGAGATATTTGGACAGTAATGGATTATAGGAGCAGTTTGGACAGTGATGGGCTGCAGGAGCAGTTTGGACTGTGCTGTGTTCTGGACTAATTTGGACAGTGCTGGATTTCAGGAGCTGTTTGGACAGTGCTGGATTGCAGGAGCAGTTTGGACTGTGCTGGATTACAGGAGCAGTTTGGACAGTACTGGATTACAGGAGCAGTTTGGACAGTACTGGATAACAGGAGCAGTTTGGACAGTACTGGATAATAGGAGCAGTTTGGACAGTGCTGGGTATAGGAGCAATTTGGACAGTGATGGATTGCAGGAGCAATTTGGACCATGCTGGATTGTAGGAGCAGTTTTGACAGGGTTGGATTCCAGGAGCAGTTTGGACAGTGATGGGTTGTGGAGCAGTTTGGACAGTGCAGGGTTCTGAAGCAGATTGTACAGTGCTGGAGTACAGGAGCAGTTTGGACAGTGATGGACTGCAGGAGCAGTTTGGACTGTGCAGGATTACAGGAGCAGTTTGAACAGTGCTGGATAGCAGGAGCAGTTTGGACAGTGCAGGATTACAGGAGCAGTTTGGACAATGATGGATTGCAGGAGCACTTTGGACAGTGCTGGTTTGCAAGAGCAGTTTGGACAGTGCAGGGTTACAGCAGCTGTTTGGACAATAATGGATTGCAGGAGCAGTTTGGACAGTGCTGGATTGCAAGAGCTGTTTGGACAGTGCTGTATTGCCGGTGTAGTTTGGACAGTGCTGGACTGCTGGAGCAGTTTGGACAGTGCTGGATTGTAGGTGCAGTTTGAACAGTGCTGGATTGCCGGAGCAGTTTGTACATTTCTGGATATCAAGACCAGTTTGGACATTGCTGTTTTCTGGAGCTGTTTGGATAGTGCAGGATTACAGGAGTAGTTTGGACATTGCAGGACTGCAGGAGCAGTTTGGACAGTGCAGGGTTACAGGAGCAGTTTGGACAGTGCTGGACTGCAGGTGCAGTTTGGACAGTGCTGGATTGCAAGAGCAGTTTGGACAGTGCTGGGTTCTGGAGCGGTTTGGAGAGTGCAGGATTCTGGTGCAGTTTGGACAGTGCAGGATTCTGAAGCAGTTTGTACAGTGCAGAATTACAGCAGCAGGTTGGACAATGATGGATTGCAGGAGCAGTATGAACAGTGATGGATCGCAGGAGCAGTTTGGACAGCGCTGGACTGCTGGAGCAGTTTGGACAATGCTGGATTGTAGGAGCAGTTTGGACAGTGTTGGATTGCCGGAGCAGTTTGGAGAGTGCAGGATTACAGGAGCAGTTTGGACAGTACTGGATTACGGGAGCAGTTTGGACAGTGCTGGGTTGAGGAGCAATCCGGACAGTGCTGGATTGCAGGAGCAGTTTGGACAGTGCTGTATTGTAGGAGCAGTTTTGACAGTGCTGGATTGCAGGAGCCGTTTGGACAGTGCTGGGTTCTGGAGCAGATTGGACAGTGCAGGATTACGGGAGATGTTTGGACAGTAATGGATTACAGGAGCAGTTTGGACAGTGATGGACTGCAGGAGCAGTTTGGACTGTGCTGTGTTCTGGAGCAATTTCGACAGTGCTGGATTGCAGGAGCAGTTTGGACAGTGCTGGATTGCAGGAGCAGTTTGGACAGCACCGGATTACAGGAGCAGTTTGGACAGTACTGGATTACAGGACTAGTTTGGACAGTGCTGGGTTTAGGAGCAATTTGGAGAGTGCTGGATTGCAGGAGCAGTTTGGACAGCGCTGGATTGTACGAGCAGTTTGGACAGTGCAGGGTTACAGGAGCAGTTTGGAAGGCACTGGAGTGGAGGCGCAGTTTGCCAAGCACTGGATTGCAGGAGCAGTTTGGAAAGCACTGGATTGCAGGAGCACTTTGGACAGTGCAGGTTTACAGGAGCAGTTTGGACTGTACTGGATTACAGGAGCAGTTTGGACAGTGCTGGGTTCTGGAGCAGTTTGGACAGTGCAGGATTATGGGAGCTGTTTGGACAGTAATGGATTACAGGAGCAGTTTGGACAGTGCTGTGTTCTGGAGCAATTTGGACAGTGCTGGATTGCAGTAGCAATTTGGACAGTGCAGGATTTCAGGACCAGTTTGGACAGTACTGGATTACAGGAACAGTTTGGACAGTAATGGATTACAGGACTAGTTTGGACAGTGCTGGGTTTAGGACCAATTTGGACAGTGATGGATTGCAGGAGCAGTTTGGACTGTGCTGGATTGTAGGAGCAGTTTTGACAGGGTTGGATTGTAGGAGCAGTTTGGACTGTGCAGGATTACAGGGGCAGTTTGGACAGTGCTGGATAGCAGGAGCAGTTTGGACAGTGCAGGATTACAGGAGCTGTTTGGACAATAATGGATTGCAGGAGCTGTTTGGACAGTGCTGGATTGCAAGAGCTGTTTGGACAGTGCTGTATTGCCGGTGAAGTTTGGACAGTGCTGGATTGTAGGTGCAATTTGAACAGTGCTGGATTGCCGGAGCAGTTTGTACATTTCTGGATTGCAAGACATGTTTGGACATTGCTGGTTTCTGGAGCCATTTGGACAATGCAGGATTACAGGAGTAGTTTGGACATTGCAGGATTTCAAGAGCAGTTTGGACAGCACTGGATTACAGGAGCAGTTTGGACAGCACTGGATTGCAGGAGCAGTTTGGGCAGCACTGGATTACAGGAGCAGTTTGGACAGTGCTGGATTGCAGGAGCAGTTTGGACAGCACTGGATTGCAGGAGCAGTTTGGACAGCACTGGATTGCAGGAGCAGTTTGGAGAGTGCAGGTTTACAGTAGCAATTTGGACAGTGTAGGATTACAGGAGCAGTTTGGACAGGGCTGGATTACAGGAGCAGTTTTGACAGTGCAGGATTGCAGAAGAAGTTTAAAGAGCACTGGGCTGCAGGTGAAGTTTGGACAGCACTGGATTGAAGGTGCAGTTTGCACAGTGCTGCAATGCAGGAGATGTTTGGACAGCACTGGTTTGCAGGAGCAGTTTGGACAGTGCAGGTTTACAGGAGCAATTTGGACAGTGTAGGATTCTGACGCAGTTTGTACAGTGCTGGATTACAGGAGCAGTTTGGACAGTCAGGGACTGCAGGAGCAGTTTGGACTGTGCTGGATAGCAGGAGCAGTTTGGATAGTGCAGGATTACAGGAGCAGTTTGGACAATGATGGATTGCAGGAGCAGTTTGGACAGTGCTGGTTTGCAAGAGCTGTTTGGACAGTGCTGTATTGCCTGTATAGTTTGGACAGTGCTGGACTGCAGGAGCTTTTGGAAAGTGCTGGATTATAGGAAGCAGTTTGTACATTTCTGGATTGCAAGACCTGTTTGGACATTGCTGGGTTCTGGGGCAGTTTGGACAGTGCAGGATTACAGGAGTAGTTTGGATATTGCTGGATTACAGGAGCAGTTTTGACATTGTTGGATTGCAGGAGCAGTTTGGACAGCACTGGATTACAGGAGCAGTTTGGACAGCACTGGATTGCAGGAGCAGTTTGGACAGTGCTGGATTGCAGGAGCAGTTTGGACAGAACAAAAACAGAATTACCTGGAAAAACTCAGCAGGTCTGGCAGCATCGGCGGAGAAGAAAAGAGTTGACGTTTCGAGTCCTCATGACCCTTCGACAGAACTTGAGTTCGAGTCCAGGAAAGAGCTGAAATATAAGCTGGTTTAAGGTGTGTGTGTGGGGGGCGGAGAGATAGAGAGACAGAGAGGTGGAGGGGGTTGGTGTGGTTGTAACAAGGCAACAGAGAAATCCGGAAATCTTGTCGCAGAGAGGAACAGAACTTCTTCAAGGAGGTAGGCATTTCTTGAAGAGCAGTGGCAGTCAATTAAACACAGAGATAAAAACAAAAAAACTGCGGATGCTGGAAATCCAAAACAAAAACAGAATTACCTGGAAAAACTCAGCAGGTCTGGCAGCATCGGCGGAGAAGAAAAGAGTTGACGTTTCGAGTCCTCATGACCCTTCGACAGAACTTGAGTTCGAGTCCAGGAAAGAGCTGAAATATAAGCTGGTTTAAGGTGTGTGTGTGGGGGGCGGAGAGATAGAGAGACAGAGAGGTGGAGGGGGTTGGTGTGGTTGTAACAAGGCAACAGAGAAATCCGGAAATCTTGTCGCAGAGAGGAACAGAACTTCTTCAAGGAGGTAGGCATTTCTTGAAGAGCAGTGGCAGTCAATTAAACACAGAGATAAAAACAAAAAAACTGCGGATGCTGGAAATCCAAAACAAAAACAGAATTACCTGGAAAAACTCAACAGGTCTGGCAGCATCGGCGGAGAAGAAAAGAGTTGACGTTTCGAGTCCTCATGACCCTTCGACAGAACTTGAGTTCGAGTCCAGGAAAGAGCTGAAATATAAGCTGGTTTAAGGTGTGTGTGTGGGGGGCGGAGAGATAGAGAGACAGAGAGGTGGAGGGGGTTGGTGTGGTTGTAACAAGGCAACAGAGAAATCCGGAAATCTTGTCGCAGAGAGGAACAGAACTTCTTCAAGGAGGTAGGCATTTCTTGAAGAGCAGTGGCAGTCAATTAAACACAGAGATAAAAACAAAAAAACTGCGGATGCTGGAAATCCAAAACAAAAACAGAATTACCTGGAAAAACTCAGCAGGTCTGGCAGCATCGGCGGAGAAGAAAAGAGTTGACGTTTCGAGTCCTCATGACCCTTCGACAGAACTTGAGTTCGAGTCCAGGAAAGAGCTGAAATATAAGCTGGTTTAAGGTGTGTGTGTGGGGGGCGGAGAGATAGAGAGACAGAGAGGTGGAGGGGGTTGGTGTGGTTGTAACAAGGCAACAGAGAAATCCGGAAATCTTGTCGCAGAGAGGAACAGAACTTCTTCAAGGAGGTAGGCATTTCTTGAAGAGCAGTGGCAGTCAATTAAACACAGAGATAAAAACAAAAAAACTGCGGATGCTGGAAATCCAAAACAAAAACAGAATTACCTGGAGCACTGGTTTGCAGGAGCAGTTTGGACAGTGCAGGTTTACAGAAGCAATTTGGACAGTGTAGGATTCTGACGCAGTTTGTACAGTGCTGGATTACAGGAGCAATTTGGACAGTGATGGACTGCAGGAGCAGTTTGGACTGTACAGGATTACAGGAGTAGTTTGGACAGTGCTGGATAGCAGGAGCAGTTTGGATAGTGCAGGATTACAGGAGCAGTTTGGACAATGATGGATTGCAGGAGCAGTTTGGACAGTGCTGGTTTGCAAGAGCAGTTTGCACAGTGCAGGATTACAGCAGCTGTTTGGACAATAATGGATTGCAGGAGCAGTTTGGACAGTGCTGGTTTGCAAGAGCTGTTTGGACAGTGCTGTATGGCCTGTGTAGTTTGGACAGTGCTGGACTGCAGGAGCAGTTTGGAAAGTGCTGGATTATAGGAAGCAGTTTGTACATTTCTGGATTGCAAGACCTGTTTGGACATTGCTGGGTTCTGGGGCAGTTTGGACAGTGCAGGATTACAGGAGTAGTTTGGATATTGCTGGATTACAGGAGCAGTTTGGACATTGTTGGATTACAGGAGCAGTTTGGACAGCACTGGATTACAGGAGCAGTTTGGACAGCACTGGATTGCAGGAGCAGTTTGGACAGCGCTGGATTGCAGGAACAGTTTGGACAGCACTGGATTGCAGGAGCAGTTTGGACAGCACTGGTTTGCAGGAGCAGTTTGGACAGTGCAGGTTTACAGAAGCAATTTGGACAGTGTAGGATTCTGACGCAGTTTGTACAGTGCTGGATTACAGGAGCAATTTGGACAGTGATGGACTGCAGGAGCAGTTTGGACTATGCAGGATTACAGGAGTAGTTTGGACAGTGCTGGATAGCAGGAGCAGTTTGGATAGTGCAGGATTACAGGAGCAGTTTGGACAATGATGGATTGCAGGAGCAGTTTGGACAGTGCTGGTTTGCAAGAGCAGTTTGCACAGTGCAGGATTACAGCAGCTGTTTGGACAATAATGGATTGCAGGAGCAGTTTGGACATTGCTGGTTTGCAAGAGCTGTTTGGACAGTGCTGTATTGCCTGTGTAGTTTGGACAGTGCTGGACTGCAGGAGCAGTTTGGAAAGTGCTGGATTATAGGAAGCAGTTTGTACATTTCTGGATTGCAAGACCTTTTTGGACATTGCTGGGATCTGGGGCAGTTTGGACAGTGCAGGATTAAAGGAGTAGTTTGGACATTGTTGGATTACAGGAGCAGTTTGGACATTGATGGATTACAGGAGCAGTTTGGACAGCACTGGATTACAGGAGCAGTTTGGACAGCACTGGATTGCAGGAGCAGTTTGTACATTCCTGGTTTGCATAAGCAGTATCGACGTTGATGGGTTCTGGAGCAGTTTGGACAATAGAGGATTACAGGAGCAGTTTGGATAGTGCTGGATTACAGGAGCAGTTTGGACAGTGCTGGATTACAGGAGCAGTTTTGACAGTGCAGGAACACTGGCACAGTTTTGACAGTGCAGGATTGCAGAAGAAGTTTAAAGAGCACTGGACTGCAGGTGAAGTTTGGACAGCACTGGATTGAAGGTGCAGTTTGCACAGTGCTGCAATGCAGGAGATGTTTGGACAGCACTGGTTTGCAGGAGCAGTTTGGACAGTGCAGGTTTACAGGAGCAATTTGGACAGTGTAGGATTCTGACGCAGTTTGTACAGTGCTGGATTACAGGAGCAGTTTGGACAGTCAGGGACTGCAGGAGCAGTTTGGACTGTGCTGGATAGCAGGAGCAGTTTGGATAGTGCAGGATTACAGGAGCAGTTTGGACAATGATGGATTGCAGGAGCAGTTTGGACAGTGCTGGTTTGCAGGAGCAGTTTGGACAGTGCTGGATTACAGGAGCAGTTTGGACAGTACTGGATAACAGGAGCAGTTTGGACAGTACTGGATAACAGGAACAGTTTGGACAGTGCTGGGTATAGGAGCAATTTGGACAGTGATGGATTGCAGGAGCAATTTGGACCATGCTGGATTGTAGGAGCAGTTTTGACAGGGTTGGATTCCAGGAGCAGTTTGGAGAGTGATGGGTTGTGGAGCAGTTTGGACAGTGCAGGATTCTGGTGCACTTTGGACAGTGCAGGATTCTGAAGCAGATTGTACAGTGCTGGAGTACAGGAGCAGTTTGGACAGTGATGGACTGAAGGAGCAGTTTGGACTGTGCAGGATTACAGGAGCAGTTTGAACAGTGCTGGATAGCAGGAGCAGTTTGGACAGTGCAGGATTACAGGAGCAGTTTGGACAATGATGGATTGCAGGAGCAGTTTGGACAGCACTGGTTTGCAGGAGCAGTTTGGACAGTGCAGGTTTACAGGAGCAATTTGGACAGTGTAGGATTCTGACGCAGTTTGTACAGTGCTGGATTACAGGAGCAGTTTGGACAGTCAGGGACTGCAGGAGCAGTTTGGACTGTGCTGGATAGCAGGAGCAGTTTGGATAGTGCAGGATTACAGGAGCAGTTTGGACAATGATGGATTGCAGGAGCAGTTTGGACAGTGCTGGTTTGCAGGAGCAGTTTGGACAGTGCTGGATTACAGGAGCAGTTTGGACAGTACTGGATAACAGGAGCAGTTTGGACAGTACTGGATAACAGGAACAGTTTGGACAGTGCTGGGTATAGGAGCAATTTGGACAGTGATCGATTGCAGGAGCAATTTGGACCATGCTGGATTGTAGGAGCAGTTTTGACAGGGTTGGATTCCAGGAGCAGTTTGGAGAGTGATGGGTTGTGGAGCAGTTTGGACAGTGCAGGATTCTGGTGCACTTTGGACAGTGCAGGATTCTGAAGCAGATTGTACAGTGCTGGAGTACAGGAGCAGTTTGGACAGTGATGGACTGCAGGAGCAGTTTGGACTGTGCAGGATTACAGGAGCAGTTTGAACAGTGCTGGATAGCAGGAGCAGTTTGGACAGTGCAGGATTACAGGAGCAGTTTGGACAATGATGGATTGCAGGAGCAGTTTGGACAGTGCTGGTTTGCAAGAGCAGTTTGAACAGTGCTGGATAGCAGGAGCAGTTTGGACAGTGATGGACTGCAGGAGCAGTTTGGACTGTGCAGGATTACAGGAGCAGTTTGAACAGTGCTGGATAGCAGGAGCAGTTTGGACAGTGCAGGGTTACAGCAGCTGTTTGGACAATAATGGATTGCAGGAACAGTTTGGACTGTGCAGGATTACAGGAGCAGTTTGAACAGTGCTGGATAGCAGGAGCAGTTTGGACAGTGCAGGATTACAGGAGCATTTTGGACAATGATGGATCGCAGGAGCAGTTTGGACAGTGCTGGATTGCAAGAGCTGTTTGGACAGTGCTGTATTGCCGGTGTAGTTTGGACAGTGCTGGACTGCTGGAGCAGTTTGGACAGTGCTGGATTGTAGGTGCAGTTTGAACAGTGCTGGATTGCCGGAGCAGTTTGTACATTTCTGGATATCAAGACCAGTTTGGACATTGCTGGTTTCTGGAGCTGTTTGGATAGTGCAGGATTACAGGAGTAGTTTGGACATTGCAGGACTGCAGGAGCAGTTTGGACAATGATGGATTGCAGGAGCAGTTTGGACAGTGCTGGTTTGCAGGAGCAGTTTGGACAGTGCTGGATTACAGGAGCAGTTTGGACAGTACTGGATAACAGGAGCAGTTTGGACAGTACTGGATAACAGGAACAGTTTGGACAGTGCTGGGTATAGGAGCAATTTGGACAGTGATCGATTGCAGGAGCAATTTGGACCATGCTGGATTGTAGAAGCAGTTTTGACAGGGTTGGATTCCAGGAGCAGTTTGGAGAGTGATGGGTTGTGGAGCAGTTTGGACAGTGCAGGATTCTGGTGCACTTTGGACAGTGCAGGATTCTGAAGCAGATTGTACAGTGCTGGAGTACAGGAGCAGTTTGGACAGTGATGGACTGCAGGTGCAGTTTGGACTGTGCAGGATTACAGGAGCAGTTTGAACAGTGCTGGATAGCAGGAGCAGTTTGGACAGTGCAGGATTACAGGAGCAGTTTGGACAATGATGGATTGCAGGAGCAGTTTGGACAGTGCTGGTTTGCAAGAGCAGTTTGGACAGTGCAGGGTTACAGCAGCTGTTTGGACAATAATGGATTGCAGGAGCAGTTTGGACTGTGCATTATTACAGGAGCAGTTTGAACAGTGCTGGATAGCAGGAGCAGTTTGGACAGTGCAGGATTACAGGAGCAGTTTGGACAATGATGGATTGCAGGAGCACTTTGGACAGTGCTGGTTTGGAAGAGCAGTTTGGACAGTGCAGGGTTACAGCAGCTGTTTGGACAATAATGGATTGCAGGAGCAGTTTGGACAGTGCTGGATTGCAAGAGCTGTTTGGACAGTGCTGTATTGCCGGTGTAGTTTGGACAGTGCTGGACTACTGGAGCAGTTTGGACAGTGCTGGATTGTAGGTGCAGTTTGAACAGTGCTGGATTGCCGGAGCAGTTTGTACATTTCTGGATATCAAGACCAGTTTGGACATTGCTGGTTTCTGGAGCTGTTTGGATAGTGCAGGATTACAGGAGTAGTTTGGACATTGCAGGACTGCAGGAGCAGTTTGGACAGTGCAGGATTACAGGAGCAGTTTGGACAGTGCTGGACTGCAGGTGCAGTTTGGACAGTGCTGGATTGCAAGAGCAGTTTGGACAGTGCTGGGTTCTGGAGCGGTTTGGAGAGTGCAGGATTCTGGTGCAGTTTGGACAGTGCAGGATTCTGAAGCAGTTTGTACAGTGCAGAATTACAGCAGCAGGTTGGACAATGATGGATTGCAGGAGCAGTTTGGACAGTGCAGGATTACAGCAGCAGTATGAACAGTGATGGATCGCAGGAGCAGTTTGGACAGCGCTGGACTGCAGGAGCAGTTTGGACAATGCTGGATTGTAGGAGCAGTTTGGACAGTGTTGGATTGCCGGAGCAGTTTGGAGAGTGCAGGATTACAGGAGCAGTTTGGACAGTACTGGATTACGGGAGCAGTTTGGACAGTGCTGGGTTGAGGAGCAATTCGGACAGTGCTGGATTGCAGGAGCAGTTTGGACAGTGCTGTATTGCAGGAGCAGTTTTGACAGTGCTGGATTGCAGGAGCAGTTTGGACAGTGCTGGGTTCTGGAGCAGATTGGACAGTGCAGGATTACGGGAGATGTTTGGACAGTAATGGATTACAGGAGCAGTTTGGACAGTGATGGACTGCAGGAGCAGTTTGGACTGTGCTGTGTTCTGGAGCAATTTCGACAGTGCTGGATTGCAGGAGCAGTTTGGACAGTGCTGGATTGCCGGAGCAGTTTGGACATTTCTGGATATCAAGACCAGTTTGGACATTGCTGGTTTCTGGAGCTGTTTGGATAGTGCAGGATTACAGGAGTAGTTTGGACATTGCAGGACTGCAGGAGCAGTTTGGACAGTGCAGGGTTACAGGAGCAGTTTGGACAGTGCTGGACTGCAGGTGCAGTTTGGACAGTGCTGGATTGCAAGAGCAGTTTGGACAGTGCTGGGTTCTGGAGCGGTTTGGAGAGTGCAGGATTCTGGTGCAGTTTGGACAGTGCAGGATTCTGAAGCAGTTTGTACAGTGCAGAATTACAGCAGAAGGTTGGACAATGATGGATTGCAGGAGCAGTTTGGACAGTGCAGGATTACAGCAGCAGTATGAACAGTGATGGATCGCAGGAGCAGTTTGGACAGCGCTGGACTGCAGGAGCAGTTTGGACAATGCTGGATTGTAGGAGCAGTTTGGACAGTGTTGGATTGCCGGAGCAGTTTGGAGAGTGCAGGATTACAGGAGCAGTTTGGACAGTACTGGATTACGGGAGCAGTTTGGACAGTGCTGGGTTGAGGAGCAATTCGGACAGTGCTGGATTGCAGGAGCAGTTTGGACAGTGCTGTATTGCAGGAGCAGTTTTGACAGTGCTGGATTGCAGGAGCAGTTTGGACAGTGCTGGGTTCTGGAGCAGATTGGACAGTGCAGGATTACGGGAGATGTTTGGACAGTAATGGATTACAGGAGCAGTTTGGACAGTGATGGACTGCAGGAGCAGTTTGGACTGTGCTGTGTTCTGGAGCAATTTCGACAGTGCTGGATTGCAGGAGCAGTTTGGACAGTGCTGGATTGCAGGAGCAGTTTGGACAGCACAGGATTACAGGAGCAGTTTGGACAGTACTGGATTACAGGACTAGTTTGGACAGTGCTGGGTTTAGGAGCAATTTGGAGAGTGCTGGATTGCAGGAGCAGTTTGGACAGCGCTGGATTGTACGAGCAGTTTGGACAGTGCAGGGTTACAGGAGCAGTTTGGAAGGCACTGGAGTGGAGGCGCAGTTTGCCAAGCACTGGAGTGGAGGAACAGTTTGGACAGCACTGGATTTGGAGGAGCAGTTTGCATAGCACTGGATTGCAGGAGCAGTTTGGAAAGCACTGGATTGCAGGAGCACTTTGGACAGTGCAGGGTTACAGGAGCAGTTTGGACTGTACTGGATTACAGGAGCAGTTTGGACAGTGCTGGGTTCTGGAGCAGTTTGGACAGTGCAGGATTACGGGAGCTGTTTGGACAGTAATGGATTACAGGAGCAGTTTGGACTGTGCTGTTTTCTGGAGCAATTTGGACAGTGCTGGATTGCAGTAGCAATTTGGACAGTGCAGGATTTCAGGACCAGTTTGGACAGTACTGGATTACAGGAGCAGTTTGGAAAGTAATGGATTACGGGACTAGTTTGGACAGTGCTGGGTTTAGGACCAATTTGGACAGTGATGGATTGCAGGAGCAGTTTGGGCCGTGCTGGATTGTAGGAGCAGTTTTGACAGGGTTGGATTGTAGGAGCAGTTTGGACTGTGCAGGATTACAGGGGCAGTTTGGACAGTGCTGGATAGCAGGAGCAGTTTGGACAGTGCAGGATTACAGGAGCTGTTTGGACAATAATGGATTGCAGGAGCTGTTTGGACAGTGCTGTATTGCCGGTGAAGTTTGGACAGTGCTGGACTGCAGGAGCAGTTTGGACAGTGCTGGATTGTTGGTGCAGTTTGAACAGTGCTGGATTGCCGGAGCAGCTTGTACATTTCAGGATTGCAAGACATGTTTGGACATTGCTGGTTTCTGGAGCCGTTTGGACAATGCAGGATTACAGGAGTAGTTTGGACATTGCAAGATTTCAAGAGCAGTTTGGACAGCACTGGATTACAGGAGCAGTTTGGACAGCACTGGATTGCAGGAGCAGTTTGGGCAGCACTGGATTACAGGAGCAGTTTGGACAGTGCTGGATTGCAGGAGCAGTTTGGACAGCACTGGATTGCAGGAGCAGTTTGGACAGCACTGGTTTGCAGGAGCAGTTTGGACAGTGCAGGTTTACAGGAGCAATTTGGACAGTGTAGGATTCTGACGCAGTTTATACAGTACTGGATTACAGGAGCAGTTTGGACAGTGATGGATAGCAGGAGCAGTTTGGATAGTGCAGGATTACAGGAGCAGTTTGGACAATGATGGATTGCAGGAGCAGTTTGGACAGTGCTGGTTTGCAAGTGCAGTTTGCACAGTGCAGGATTTCAGCAGCTGTTTGGACAATAATGGATTGCAGGAGCAGTTTGGACATTGCTGGTTTGCAAGAGCTGTTTGGACAGTGCTGTATTGCCTGTGTAGTTTGGACAGTGCTGGACTGCAGGAGCAGTTTGGAAAGTGCTGGATTATAGGAAGCAGTTTGTACATTTCTGGATTGCAAGACCTGTTTGGACATTGCTGGGTTCTGGGGCAGTTTGGACAGTGCAGGATTACAGGAGTAGTTTGGACATTGTTGGATTACAGGAGCAGTTTGGACATTGTTGGATTACAGGAGCAGTTTGGACAGCACTGGATTACAGGAGCAGTTTGGACAGCACTGGATTACAGGAGCAGTTTGGACAGCACTGGATTGCAGGAGCAGTTTGTACATTCCTGGTTTGCATAAGCAGTATCGACATTGATGGGTTCTGGAGCAGTTTGGACAATAAAGGATTACAGGAGCAGTTTGGATAGTGCTGGATTACAGGAGCAGTTTGGACAGGGCTGGATTACAGGAGCAGTTTTGACAGTGCAGGAACACTGGCACAGTTTTGACAGTGCAGGATTGCAGAAGAAGTTTAAAGAGCACTGGACTGCAGGTGAAGTTTGGACAGCACTGGATTGCAGGTGCAGTTTGCACAGTGCTGCAATGCAGGAGATGTTTGGACAGCACTGGTTTGCAGGAGCAGTTTGGACAGTGCAAGTTTACAGGAGCCATTTGGACAGTGTAGGATTCTGACGCAGTTTGTACAGTGCTGGATTACAGGAGCAGTTTGGACAGTGAGAGACTGCAGGAGAAGTTTGGACTGTGCTGGATAGCAGGAGCAGTTTGGATAGTGCAGGATTACAGGAGCAGTTTGGACAATGATGGATTGCAGTAGCAGTTTGGACAGTGCTCGTTTGCAAGAGCTGTTTGGACAGTGCTGTATTACCTGTGTAGTTTGGACAGTGCTGGACTGCAGGAGCTTTTGGAAAGTGCTGGATTATAGGAAGCAGTTTGTACATTTCTGGATTGCAAGACCTGTTTGGACATTGCTGGGTTCTGGGGCAGTTTGGACAGTGCAGGATTACAGGAGTAGTTTGGATATTGCTGGATTACAGGAGCAGTTTGGACATTGTTGGATTGCAGGAGCAGTTTGGACAGCACTGTATTACAGGAGCAGTTTGGACAGCACTGGATTGCAGGAGCAGTTTGGACAGTGCTGGATTGCAGGAGCAGTTTGGACAGCACTGGTTTGCAGGAGCAGTTTGGACAGTGCAGGTTTACAGAAGCAATTTGGACAGTGTAGGATTCTGACGCAGTTTGTACAGTGCTGGATTACAGGAGCAATTTGGACAGTGATGGACTGCAGGAGCAGTTTGGACTGTGCAGGATTACAGGAGTAGTTTGGACAGTGCTGGATAGCAGGAGCAGTTTGGATAGTGCAGGATTACAGGAGCAGTTTGGACAATGATGGATTGCAGGAGCAGTTTGGACAGTGCTGGGTTCTGGAGCAGTTTGGACAGTGCAGGATCACGGGAGATGTTTGGACAGTAATGGATTACAGGAGCAGTTTGGACTGTGCTGTGTTCTGGAGCAATTTGGACAGTGCTGGATTGCAGTAGCAATTTGGACAATGCAGGATTTCAGGACCAGTTTGGACAGTACTGGATTACAGGAGCAGTTTGGACAGTAATGGATTGCAGGACTAGTTTGGACAGTGCTGGGTTTAGGACCAATTTGGACAGTGATGGATTGCAAGAGCAGTTTGTGCCGTGCTGGATTGTAGGAGCAGTTTTGACAGGGTTGGATTGTAGGAGCAGTTTGGACTGTGCAGGATTACAGGGGCAGTATGGACAGTGCTGGATAGCAGGAGCAGTTTGGACAGTGCAGGATTACAGGAGCTGTTTGGACAATAATGGATTGCAGGAGCTGTTTGGACAGTGCTGGATTGCAAGAGCTGTTTGGACAGTGCTGTATTGCCGGTGAAGTTTGGACAATGCTGGACTGCAGGAGCAGTTTGGACAGTGCTGGATTGTAGGTGCAGTTTGAACAGTGCTGGATTGCCGGAGCAGTTTGTACATTTCTGGATTGCAAGACATGTTTGGACATTGCTGGTTTCTGGAGCCGTTTGGACAGTGCAGGATTACAGGAGTAGTTTGGACATTGCAGGATTTCAAGAGCAGTTTGGACAGCACTGGATTACAGGAGCAGTTTGGACAATGATGGATTGCAGGAGCAGTTTGGACAGTGCTGGTTTGCAAGAGCTGTTTGGACAGTGCTGTATTGCCTGTGTAGTTTGGACAGTGCTGGACTGCAGGAGCAGTTTGGACAGCACTGGATTACAGGAGCAGTTTGGACAGCACTGGATTGCAGGAGCAGTTTGTACATTCCTGGTTTGCATAAGCAGTATCGACATTCATGGGTTCTGGAGCAGTTTGGACAATGCAGGATTCCAGGAGCAGTTTGGATAGTGCTGGATTACAGGAGCAGTTTGGACAATGCTGGATTACAGGAGCATTTTTGACAGTGCAGGAACACTGGCACAGTTTTGACAGTGCAGGATTGCAGAAGAAGTTTAAAGAGCACTGGACTGCAGGTGAAGTTTGGACAGCACTGGATTGCATGTACAGTTTGCACAGTGCTGCAATGCCGGAGAAGTTTGGACAGTACTGGATTGCAGGAGCAGTTTCGACAGTGCAGAATTACAGGAGCAGTTTGGACAGCACTGGATTACAGAAGCAGTTTGGACAGTGACGCGTTCAGGATCTATTTGGACAATGCTGGGTTGCAGGAGCAGTTTGGATAGTGCTGGATTACAGGAGCAGTTTGGACAATGCTGGATTACAGGAGCATTTTTGACAGTGCAGGAACACTGGCACAGTTTTGACAGTGCAGGATTGCAGAAGAAGTTTAAAGAGCACTGGACTGCAGGCGAGGTTTGGACAGCACTGGATTGCATGTGCAGTTTGCACAGTGCTGCAATGCCGGAGAAGTTTGGACAGTACTGGATTGCAGGAGCAGTTTCGACAGTGCAGGATTACAGGAGCATTTTGGACAGCACTGGATTGGAGGAGCACTTTGGACAGCACTGGATTGGAGGGGCAGTTTGTACATTGCTAGATTGCAGGGGCAGTTTTGACAGTGCTGGATTGCAGGAGCATTTTGAACCGAGCAGGATTCTGGTGCAGTTTGGACAGTGCAGGATTCTGGAGCATTTTGTACAGTGCTGGATTACAGTAGCAGTTTGGACACTGATGGACTGCAGGGACAGTTTGGACAGCTGTGTTCTGGAGGAATTTGGAAACTGTTGGATTGCAGGAGCAGTTTGGACAGTGCAGGATTACAGGAGAAGTTTGGACAGTACTGGATTACAGGAGAAGGTTGGACAGTGCTGGAATGCAGGGGCAGTTTGGACACTGCTGGGTTCTGGAGCAGTTTGGACAGTGCTGGATTACAGGAGCAGTTTGGACAGTGCAGGATAACAGGAGCAGTTTGAATAGTGCTGTGTTCAGGAGTAGTTTGGACAGTACTGAATTGCGGGAGCAGTTTGTACATTCCTAGATTGCATAAGCAGTTTGGACAGTGCTGGATTGCAGGAGAAGTTTGGACAGCACGGATTACAGGAGCAGTTTGGACAGCACCGGATTACAGGAGCAGTTTGGACAGTGCTGGGTTCTGGAGCAGTTTGGACAGTGCTGGATTACAGGAGCAGTTTGGACAGTGCAGGATAACAGGAGCAGTTTGAATAGTGCTGTGTTCAGGAGTAGTTTGGACAGTACTGAATTGCAGGAGCAGTTTGTACATTCCTAGATTGCATAAGCAGTTTGGACAATGCTGGATTGCAGGAGAAGTTTGGACAGCACGGATTACAGGAGCAGTTTGGACAGCACCGGATTACAGGAGCAGTTTGGACAGTGCTGGGTTCTGGAACAGTTTGGACAGTGCAGCCTTACGTGAGCTAATTGGACAGTAATGGATTACAGGAGCAGTTTGAACAGTGATGGACAGCAGGAGCAGTTTGGACTGTGCTGTGTTCCGGAGCAATATGGACTGTGCTGGATTGGAGGAGCAGTTTGGACAGCACTGGATTGGAGAAGCAGTTTGGACAGCACTGGATTGCAGGAGCACATTGGAGAGCACTGGATTGTAGGAGCAGTTTGGACAGCACTGAATTGCAGGAGCAGTTTGGACAGCACCGGATTACAGGAGCAGTTTGGACAGCACCGGATTACAGGAGCAGTTTGGACAGTGCTGGGTTCTGGAGCAGTATGGACAGTGCTGGATTACAGGAGCAGTTTGGACAGTGCAGGATAACAGGAGCAGTTTGAACAGTGATGGACAGCAGGAGCAGTTTGGACTGTGCTGTGTTCCGGAGCAATATGGACTGTGCTGGATTGCAGGAGCAGTTTGGACAGTGCTGGCTTGAAGTAGCGGTTTGGACAGTGCAGGATTACAGGAGCAGTTTGGATAGTATTGGATTACAGGAGCAGTTTGGACAATACTGGATTACAGGAGCAGTTTTGACAGTGCTGCGTTTAGGACCAATTTGGACAGGGATGGATTCAGGTGCAGTTTGGACCGTGCAGAATTCTGAAGCAGTTTGTACAGTGCTGCTTACAGGAGCAGTTTGGACTGTGCAGGATTACAGGAGCAGTTTGGACAGTGCTGGATTGCAGGAGCAGTTTGGACAGTGCAGGATTACAGGAGCAGTTTGGACAATGATGGATAGCCGGAGCAGTTTGGATGGTACTGGATTGCAAAAGCAGTTTGGACAGTGCAGGATTACAGCAGCAGTTTGGACAATAATGGATTGCAGGAGCAGTTTGGACAGTGCTGGATTGCAAGAGCAGTTTGGACAGTGCTGGGTTCAGGACCTATTTGGACAGTGCTGGATTGCAGGATTAGTTTGGACAGTGCAGGATTAAAGGAGCAGTTTGGACTGCACTGGATTGGAGGAGCAATTTGGACAGCACTGGATTGGAGGAGCAGTTTGGACAGTACTGGATTGCAGGAGCAGTTAGGACAGCACTGGATTGCAGGAGCAGTTTGGACCGTGCTGGTTTCAGGATCTATTTTGACGGTGCTGGATTGCAGAAGTAGTTTGGTAGTGCAGGATTACAGGAGAGGTTTGGACAGCACTGGATTACAGGAGAAGGTTGGACAGTGCTGGAATGCAGGGGCAGTTTGGACACTGCTGGATTCTGGAGCAGTTTGGACAGTGCTGGATTACAGGAGCAGTTTGGACAGTGCAGGATAACAGGAGCAGTTTGAAGAGTACTGTGTTCAGGAGTAGTTTGGAGAGTACTGACTTGCAGGAGCAGTTTGTACATTCCTAGTTTGCATTAGCAGTTTGGACAGTGCTGGATTGCAGGAGAAGTTTGGACAGCACGGATTACAGGAGCAGTTTGGACAGCACCGGATTACAGGAGCAGTTTGAAGAGCAATGGATTGCAGGAGCAGTTTGGACAGTGCAGGCTTACGTGAGCTAATTGGACAGTAATGGATTACAGGAGCAGTTTGGACAGTGATGGACTGCAGGAGCAGTTTGGACTGTGCTGTGTTCCGGAGCAATATGGACTGTGCCCCGGATTTCAGGAGCAGTTTGGACAGTGCTGGCTTGCAGTAGCGGTTTGGACAGTGCAGGATTACAGGAGCAGTTTGGATGGTATTGGATTACAGGAGCAGTTTGGACTGTACTGGATTACAGGCGCAGTTTGGACAGTGCTGCATTTAGGCAATTTGGACAGGGATGGATTCAGGTGCAGTTTGGACAGTGCAGGATTCTGAAGCAGTTTGTACAGTGCTGGTTACAGGAGCAGTTTGGACTGTGCAGGATTACAGGAGCAGTTTGGACAGTGCTGGATTGCAGGAGCAGTTTGGACAATGATGGATAGCTGGAGCAGTTTGGACAGTGCTGGATTGCAAAAGCAGTTTGGACAGTGCAGGATTACAGCAGCAGTTTGGACAATAATGGATTGCAGGAGCAGTTTGGACAGTGCTGGATTGCAAGAGCAGTTTGGACAGTGCTGGGTTCAGGAGCTATTTGGACAGTGCTGGATTGCAGGATTAGTTTGGACAGTGCAGGATTAAAGGAGCAGTTTGGACAGCACTGGATTGGAGGAGCAGTTTGGACAGAACTGGATTGGAGGAGCAGTTTGGACAGCACTGGATTGGAGGAGCAGTTTGGACAGTACTGGATTGCAGGAGCAGTTAGGACAGCACTGGATTGCAGGAGCAGTTTGGACCATGCTGGTTTCAGGATCTAATTTGACGGTGCTGGATTGCAGAAGTAGTTTGGTAGTGCAGGATTACAGGAGCAGTTTGGACAGCACTGGATTGGAGGAGCAGTTTGGACAGCACTGGATTGCAGGAGCACATTGGAGAGCACTGGATTGTAGGAGCAGTTTGGACAGCACTGAATTGCAGGAGCAGTTTGGACAGTGATGGACTGCGGGAGCAGCTGTACTGTGTTGTGTTCTGGAGCAATTTGGATAGTGCTGGATTGCAGGAGCAATTTGGACAGTGCAGGATTACAGGAGCAGTTTGAACAATGATGGATTGCAGGAGCAGTTTGGACAGTACTGGATTGCAAGAGCCGTTTGGACAGTGCAGGATTACAGCAGCAGTTTGGACAGTGATGTATTGCAGGAGCCCTTTGGACAGTGCTGTATTGCCGGTGTAGTTTGGACAGTGCTGGACTGCAGGAGCAGTTTGGAAAGTGCTGGATTGTAGGAAGCAGTTTGGACAGTGCTGGATTGCCGGAGCAGTTTGTACATTCTTGGATTGCAAGACCAGTTTGCACATTGCTGGGTTCTGAGCAGTTTAGACAGTGCAGGATTAAAGGAGCAGTTTGGACAGCACTGGATTGGAGGAGCAGTTTGGACAGAACTGGAGTGGAGGAGCAGTTTGGACAGCACTGGATTGGAGGAGCAGTTTGGACAGTACTGGATTGCAGGAGCAGTTAGGACAGCACTGGATTGCAGGAGCAGTTTGGACCATGCTGGTTTCAGGATCTAATTTGACGGTGCTGGATTGCAGAAGTAGCTTGGTAGTGCAGGATTACAGGAGCAGTTTGGACAGCACTGGATTGGAGGAGCTGTTTGGACAGCACTGAATTGGAGGAGCAGTTTGGACAGCACTGGATTGGAGGAGCAGTTTGGACAGCACTGGATTGCAGGAGCACATTGGAGAGCACTGGATTGTAGGAGCAGTTTGGACAGCACTGAATTGCAGGAGCAGTTTGGACAGTGATGGACTGCGGGAGCAGCTGTACTGTGCTGTGTTCTGGAGCAATTTGGACAGTGCTGGATTGCAGGAGCAATTTGGACAGTGCAGGATTACAGGAGCAGTTTGAACAATGATGGATTGCAGGAGCAGTTTGGACCGTGCTGGATTGCAAGAGCCGTTTGGACAGTGCAGGATTACAGCAGCAGTTTGGACAGTGATGTATTGCAGGAGCACTTTGGACAGTGCTGTATTGCCGGTGTAATTTGGACAGTGCTGGACTGCAGGAGCAGTTTGGAAAGTGCTGGATTGTAGGAAGCAGTTTGGACAGTGCTGGATTGCCGGAGCAGTTTGTACATTCCTGGATTGCAAGACCAGTTTGCACATTGCTGGGTTCTGGAGCAGTTTAGACAGTGCAGGATTAAAGGAGCAGTTTGGACAGCACTGGATTACAGGAGCAGTTTGGACAGCACTGTATTGCAGGAGCAGTTTGGACATTGCTGGATTGCAGGAGCATTTTGTACATTCCTGGATTGCATGAGCAGTTTGGACATTGATGGGCTCTGGAGCAGTTTGGACAATGCAGGATTACAGGTGCAATTTGGACCGTGCTGGATTACAGGAGCATTTTGGACAGTGCTGGATTACAGGTCCAGTTTGGACAGTGCAGGATTGCAGAAGAAGTTTGGACAGCACTGGACTGTAGGAGAAGTTTGGACAGCACTGGATTGCAGGAACAGTTTTCACAGTGCTGCAACGCAGGAGAAGTTTGGACAGTACTGGATTGCAGGAGCACTTTGGACAGTGCAGAATTACAGGAGCAGTTTGGACAGCTCTGGATTACAGGAGCAGTTTGGACAGTGCTGGGTTTTGGAGATATTTGGACAGTGCTGGATTGCAGGAGTAGTTTGGACAATGCTGGATTACAGGAGCAGTTAGGACAGCACTGGATTGGATGAGCAGTTTGGACAGCACTGGAGTGGAGGAGCAGTTTGGACAGCACTGGATTGCAGGAGCAGTTTGGACAGCACTGGTTTGCAGGAGCAGTTTGGAGAGCACTGGATTGCAGGAGCAGTTTGGACCACACTGGATTGCAGGAGCAGTTTGGACAGCACTGGATTGCCGGAGCCCTTTGGACAGTGCAAGGTTATAGGAGCAGTTTGGACAGTACTGGATTGAAGGAGCAGTTTGGACAGTGCTTAATTACAGGAGCAGTTCGGACATTACTGGATTACAGGAGCAGTTTGGACAGTGCTGGGTTTAGGAGCAGTTTGGACAGTGCTGGGTTTAGGAGCAATTTGGAGAGTGATGGATTGCAGGAGCAGTTCAGACCGTTGTGGATTGTATGAGCAGTTTTGACAGGGTTGGATTGCAGGAGCAGTTTGGACCATGCGGGGTTCAGGAGCAATATGGACAGTGCTGGAATTCATTAGCAGTTTAGACAGTGCTGGATTGCAGGAGCAGTTTGGACTGTGCTGGATTGCAGGAGCAGTTTGGACCATGCTGGATTTCAGGAGCAGTTTGGACAGAACTGGATTACAGGATCAGTTTGGACCATGCTGGTTTCAGGAGCAATTTGGACAGTGCTGTATTGCAGGAGCAGTTTGGACAGTGCTGGATTGCAGTAGCAGTTTGGACTGTGCTGGATTGAAGGAGCAGTTTGGACTTTGATGGGCTCTGGAGCAGTTTGGACAATGCAGGATTACAGGAGCAGTTTGGACAGTGCTGGATTACAGGAGCATTTTGGACAGTGCTGGATTACAGGAGCAGTTTGGACAGTGCATGATAACAGGAGCAGTTTGAACAGTGCTGTGTTCTGGAGCAGTTTGGACAGTGCTGTGTTCAGGAGTATTTTGGACAGCGCTGGATTGTCGGAGCAGTTTTGGCATTGCTGGATTGTTGGAGCAGATTGGACAGTGCTGGGTTCTGGAGCAGTTTGGTAAGTGCAGGATTCTGGTGCAGTCTGGACAATGCAGGATTCTGGAGCAATTTGTACAGTGCTGGATTACAGGAGCAGTTTGGACAGTGATGGACTGCAGGAGCAGTTTGGACAGTGCTGGATTGCAAGAGCAGTTTGGACAGTGCAGGATAACAGGAGCAGTTTGGACAGTGCTGGAATGCAGGGGCAGTTTGGACACTGCTGGGTTTTGGAGCAGTTTGGACAGTGCAGGATTACAGGAGCAGTTTGGACAGTGCAGGATAACAGGAGCAGTTTGAACAGTGCTGTGTTCTGGAGCAGTTTGGACAGTGCTGTGTTCAGGAGCATTTTGGACAGCGCTGGATTGTCGGAGCAGTTTTGGCAGTGCTGGATTGTTGGAGCAGATTGGACAGTGCTGGGTTCTGGAGCTGTTTGGGCAGTGCAGGATTCTGGTGCAGTTTGGACAATGCAGGATTCTGGAGCAATTTGTACAGTGCTGGATTATAGGAGCAGATTGGACAGTGATGGACTGCGGGAGCAGCTGTACTGTGCTGTGTTCTGGAGCAATTTGGACAGTGCTGGATTGCAGGAGCAATTTGGAGAGTGCTGGAAAGCAGGAGCAGTTTGGATAGTGCTGGATTGCTGGAGCAGTTTGGACACTGTAGGATTACAGGAGCAGTTCGGACAATGATGGATTGCAGGAGCAATTTGGACAGTGCTGGATTGCAAAAGCAGTTTGGACAGTGCAGAATTACAGCAGCAGTTTGGACAATAATGGATTGCAGGAGCAGTTTGGACAGTGCTGGATTGCAAGAGCAGTTTGGACAGTGCTGTACTTCCCGTGTAGTTTGGACAGTGCTGGACTGCAGGAGCAGTTTGGACAGTGCTGGATTGTAGGAGCAGTTTGGACAGGGCTGGGTTCTGGAGCAGTTTGCACAGTGCAGGATTCTGGTGCAGTTTGGACAGTGCAGGATTCTGACGCAGTTTGTAAGGTGCTGGATTACAGGAGCAGTTTGGACACTGATGGACTGCAGGAGCAGTCTGGACTGTGCAGGATTACAGGAGTAGTTTGGACAGTGCTGGATTACAGGAGCAGTTTGGACAGTGCAGGACTACAGGAGCAGTTTGGACAATGATGGATTGCAGGAGCAGTTTGGACAGTGCTGGATTGCAAGAGCAGTTTGGACAGTGCAGCATTACAGCAGCAGTTTGGACAGTGATGGATTGCAGGAGCAGTTTGGACAGTGCTGGACTTCAGGAGCAGTTTGGAAAGTGCTGGATTGTAGGAAGCAGTTTGGACAGTGCTGGATTGCCGGAGCAGTTTGTACACTCCTGGATTGCAAGACCAGTTGGCACATTGCTGGGTTCTGGAGCAGTTTGGACAGTGCATGATTACAGCAGTTGTTTGGACATAGCTGGATTACAGGAGCAGTTTGGACAGCACTGGATTACAGGAGCAGTTTGGACAGCACTGGATTACAGGAGCAGTTTGTACATTGCTGGATTGCAGTAGCAGTTTGTACATTGCTGTACTGCACGAGCAGTTTGGACTTTGATGGGCTCTGGAGCAGTTTGGACAATGCAGGATTACAGGAGCAGTTTGGACAGTGCTGGATTACAGGAGCATTTTGGACAGTACTGGATTACAGGAGCAGTTTGGACAGTGCATGATAACAGGAGCAGTTTGAACAGTGCTGTGTTCTGGAGCAGTTTGGACAGTGCTGTGTTCAGGAGTATTTTGGAAAGCACTGGATTGTCGGAGCAGTTTTGAAATTGCTGGATTGTTGGAGCAGATTGGACAGTGCTGGGTTCTGGAGCAGTTTGGGAAGTGCAAGATTCTGGTGCAGTCTGGACAATGCAGGATTCTGGAGCAATTTGTATAGTGCTGGATTACAGGAGCAGTTTGGACAGTGATGGACTGCGGGAGCAGCTGTACTGTGCTGTGTTCTGGAGCAATTTGGACAGTGCTGGATTGCAGGAGCAATTTGGACAGTGCAGGATTACAGGAGCAGTTTGAACAATGATGGATTGCAGGAGCAGTTTGGACAGTGCTGGATTGCAAGAGCCGTTTGGACAGTGCAGGATTACAGCAGCAGTTTGGACAGTGATGTATTGCAGGAGCACTTTGGACAGTGCTGTATTGCCGGTGTAGTTTGGACAGTGCTGGACTGCAGGAGCAGTTTGGAAAGTGCTGGATTGTAGGAAGCAGTTTGGACAGTGCTGGATTGCCGGAGCAGTTTGTACATTCCTGGATTGCAAGACCAGTTTGCACATTGCTGGGTTCTGGAGCAGTTTAGACAGTGCAGGATTAAAGGAGCAGTTTGGACAGCACTGTATTGCAGGAGCAGTTTGGAAAGTGCTGGATTGCAGGAGCATTTTGTACATTCCTGGATTGCATGAGCAGTTTGGACATTGATGGGCTCTGGAGCAGTTTGGACAATGCAGGATTACAGGTGCAATTTGGACCGTGCTGGATTACAGGAGCATTTTGGACAGTGCTGGATTTTAGGAGCAGTTTGGACAGTGCAGGATTGCAGAAGAAGTTTGGACAGCACTGGACTGTAGGAGAAGTTTGGACAGCACTGGATTGCAGGAGCAGTTTTCACAGTGCTGCAACGCAGGAGAAGTTTGGACAGTACTGGATTGCAGGAGCACTTTGGACAGTGCAGAATTACAGGAGCAGTTTGGACAGTGCTGGGTTTTGGAGATATTTGGACAGTGCTGGATTGCAGGAGTAGTTTGGACAATGCTGGATTACAGGAGCAGTTAGGACAGCACTGGATTGGAGGAGCAGTTTGGACAGCACTGGAGTGGAGGAGCGGTTTGGACAGCACTGGATTGCAGGAGCAGTTTGGACAGCACTGGTTTGCAGGAGCAGTTTGGAGAGCACTGGATTGCAGGAGCAGTTTGGACCACACTGGATTGCAGGAGCAGTTTGGACAGTACTGGATTGAAGGAGCAGTTTGGACAGTGCTTAATTACAGGAGCAGTTCGGACATTACTGGATTACAGGAGCAGTTTGGACAGTGCTGGGTTTAGGAGCAATTTGGAGAGTGATGGATTGCAGGAGCAGTTCAGACCGTTGTGGATTGTATGAGCAGTTTTGACAGGGTTGGATTGCAGGAGCAGTTTGGACCATGCGGGGTTCAGGAGCAATATGGACAGTGCTGGAATTCATTAGCAGTTTAGACAGTGCTGGATTGCAGGAGCAGTTTGGACTGTGCTGGATTGCAGGAGCAGTTTGGACCATGCTGGATTTCAGGAGCAGTTTGAACAGAACTGGATTACAGGATCAGTTTGGACCATGCTGGTTTCAGGAGCAATTTGGACAGTGCTGGATTGCAGGAGCAGTTTGGACAGTGCTGGATTGCAGTAGCAGTTTGGACTGTGCTGGATTGAAGGAGCAGTTTGGACTTTGATGGGCTCTGGAGCAGTTTGGACAATGCAGGATTACAGGAGCAGTTTGGACAGTGCTGGATTACAGGAGCATTTTGGACAGTGCTGGATTACAGGAGCAGTTTGGACAGTGCATGATAACAGGAGCAGTTTGAACAGTGCTGTGTTCTGGAGCAGTTTGGACAGTGCTGTGTTCAGGAGTATTTTGGACAGCACTGGATTGTCGGAGCAGTTTTGGCATTGCTGGATTGTTGGAGCAGATTGGACAGTGCTGGGTTCTGGAGCAGTTTGGTAAGTGCAGGATTCTGGTGCAGTCTGGACAATGCAGGATTCTGGAGCAATTTGTACAGTGCTGGATTACAGGAGCAGTTTGGACAGTGATGGACTGCAGGAGCAGTTTGGACACTGCTGGATTGCAAGAGCAGTTTGGACAGTGCAGGATAACAGGAGCAGTTTGGACAGTGCTGGAATGCAGGGGCAGTTTGGACACTGCTGGGTTTTGGAGCAGTTTGGACAGTGCAGGATTACAGGAGCAGTTTGGACAGTGCAGGATAACAGGAGCAGTTTGAACAGTGCTGTGTTCTGGAGCAGTTTGGACAGTGCTGTGTTCTGGAGCAGTTTGGACAGCGCTGGATTGTCGGAGCAGTTTTGGCAGTGCTGGATTGTTGGAGCAGATTGGACAGTGCTGGGTTCTGGAGCTGTTTGGGCAGTGCAGGATTCTGGTGCAGTTTGGACAATGCAGGATTCTGGAGCAATTTGTACAGTGCTGGATTGCAGGAGCAATTTGGAGAGTGCTGGAAAGCAGGAGCAGTTTGGATAGTGCTGGATTGCTGGAGCAGTTTGGACAGTGCAGGATTACAGGAGCAGTTCGGACAATGGTGGATTGCAGGAGCAATTTGGACAGTGCTGGATTGCAAAAGCAGTTTGGACAGTGCAGAATTACAGCAGCAGTTTGGACAATAATGGATTGCAGGAGCAGTTTGGACAGTGCTGGATTGCAAGAGCAGTTTGGACAGTGCTGTACTTCCCGTGTAGTTTGGACAGTGCTGGACTGCAGGAGCAGTTTGGACAGTGCTGGATTGTAGGAGCAGTTTGGACAGGGCTGGGTTCTGGAGCAGTTTGCACAGTGCAGGATTCTGGTGCAGTTTGGACAGTGCAGGATTCTGACGCAGTTTGTAAGGTGCTGGATTACAGGAGCAGTTTGGACACTGATGGACTGCAGGAGCAGTCTGGACTGTGCAGGATTACAGGAGTAGTTTGGACAGTGCTGGATTACAGGAGCAGTTTGGACAGTGCAGGACTACAGGAGCAGTTTGGACAATGATGGATTGCAGGAGCAGTTTGGACAGTGCTGGATTGCAAGAGCAGTTTGGACAGTGCAGGATTACAGCAGCAGTTTGGACAGTGATGGATTGCAGGAGCAGTTTGGACAGTGCTGGACTGCAGGAGCAGTTTGGAAAGTGCTGGATTGTAGGAGGCAGTTTGGACAGTGCTGGATTGCCGGAGCAGTTTGTACACTCCTGGATTGCAAGACCAGTTGGCACATTGCTGGGTTCTGGAGCAGTTTGGACAGTGCATGATTACAGCAGTTGTTTGGACATAGCTGGATTACAGGAGCAGTTTGGACAGCACTGGATTACAGGAGCAGTTTGGACAGCACTGGATTACAGGAGCAGTTTGGACAGTGCTGGATTGCAGTAGCAGTTTGTACATTGCTGTATTGCATGAGCAGTTTGGACTTTGATGGGCTCTGGAGCAGTTTGGACAATGCAGGATTACACGAGCAGTTTGGACAGTGCTGGATTACAGGAGCATTTTGGACAGTACTGGATTACAGGAGCAGTTTGGACAGTGCATGATAACAGGAGCAGTTTGGACAGTGCTGTGTTCAGGAGTATTTTGGACAGCACTGGATTGTCGGAGCAGTTTTGGCATTGCTGGATTGTTGGAGCAGATTGGACAGTGCTGGGTTCTGGAGCAGTTTGGGAAGTGCAAGATTCTGGTGCATTCTGGACAATGCAGGATTCTGGAGCAATTTGTACAGTGCTGGATTACAGGAGCAGTTTGGACAGTGCTGGATTACAGGAGCAGTTTGGACAGTGCTGGATTACAGGAGCATTTTGGACAGTGCTGGATTACAGGAGCAGTTTGGACAGTGCATGATAACAGGAGCAGTTTGAACAGTGCTGTGTTCTGGAGCAGTTTGGACAGTGCTGTGTTCAGGAGTATTTTAGACAGCACTGGATTGTCGGAGCAGTTTTGGCATTGCTGGATTGTTGGAGCAGATTGCACAGTGCTGGGTTCTGGAGCAGTTTGGGAAGTGCAGGATTCTGGTGCAGTCTGGACAATGCAGGATTCTGGAGCAATTTGTACAGTGCTGGATTACAGGAGCAGTTTGGACAGTGATGGACTGCAGGAGCAGTTTGGACAGTGCTGGATTGCAAGAGCTGTTTGGACAGTCATGGATTACAGGAGCAGTTTGGACAGCACTGTATTGCAGGAGCAGTTTGGACATTGCTGGATTGCAGGAGCATTTTGTACATTCCTGGATTGCATGAGCAGTTTGGACATTGATGGGCTCTGGAGCAGTTTGGACAATGCAGGATTACAGGTGCAATTTGGACCGTGCTGGATTACAGGAGCATTTTGGACAGTGCTGGATTTTTGGAGCAGTTTGGACAGTGCAGGATTGCAGAAGAAGTTTGGACAGCACTGGACTGTAGGAGAAGTTTGGACAGCACTGGATTG